>NW_020947238.1:1100634-1169758 GCF_900497805.2 Vombatus ursinus
TTAAGTCCTAGTAGCTTTCTTTTATATCCCTCGTTAACACCTGATCAAAGCATGATCTCCATGTGAGAGCCAATTACCAAGTCTGCTGGACACCTGCAGCCCTCATGTCAGGGGTATGATTAGGACTTTTCTCCCAATGAGAGGAGAGCTGAGCCAACGGTGGGAGCTGCATGTCAGCAAAGGAGAGGTCTTGTGAGACTTCCTTGTTTTTGCCACGCAACAGGTTGTGACCCTCAGTTTCTGCTGAGAGAAGCTAGAACTCCCATGAGAAAATTAACATTTGTGCAACTTTGCTTCTCTGAAATTCAATTCATAAGCCAGTCAAGACATCAACTTATGCTGTCCATTGGTCCACTTCAAAAATTAAGGATGAATAAACAATAACAGATTAAAGATTCTATCATATAACTGTGGCTTGGCACTGGGTAGTGAGTTGCTAAGATTTAATGTTAACCCATTTCCCCACATCCTGTACAGGGTTGGAATGCCCATTATGGATTTGTGATCTTCTCTTGCCATGGTGCAACACCTTTACCGTCATTGGAGTCTGCTGTGGGGTGCGAATCTGTCCAAATCCCATCTCCATTGTCCATGGATCTGTGTGTCATGTCCCCTTGTGCTGACCGGTGCTACAAAATAGCTCATTTTTATGTTTCCTTGGATTTTCACCACCAGGATTTGATCTGGTGCATTTTCTGGAACTGTTGGTATGAGGTTTTTATTTTTAATTTTGATGGAGAAGAGAAGATCATTGTACTTCTCTCTGGTACTCTTCTATGTTGGCTCCATCTCTGGTCTGATCATTTTTTTTTTTTTACAAATATCAGTATTATGAGAACAATATAGTAAAATCTGATCTTTGAGAGATCTGCTTTCAAACTGAGATAACCAATGGTGGATTTGAACATTACACACAGAGATAATGACTAACAACATATTTTTCTCTAAAGCATTCAGAGATATAGTTTTATACAAGCAGCTATGGCAGATAGAAATTGAAATTAAGTGAAATGGATGATAGATAGGAGGGCATATTTAGTACTGTAATGAAGTACTGCTAATAAAGTTCTTTTTTTAATTTAGTGACTATAAATTAGCTTCTTGCAAATATTTTGACCTTGGATCAAAATCAGCAATCCTCTACACTTTTCTGTAACATTCTATAGTGATCTAATTTTTACCATATCTTCAAGTCTCAGTTCAGTTCTAGTTCTTCCTTGAAAATTTTCCTAAGTATCTCAAGGTGAAATCATCATTGCCCCACCTTGAGTCCTTATAGTACTTATTGTCTATAAAAGGTCTTGAATCTTTAGTTATCTTTTTTTTTATCTATACACTGTACCTCCTCAAATAGATTGCATGTTCCTCGAGGGCAATATTATGTTTTATATCCTGTACCAAGAAAAAAAGGTCAAGGTCTCTCACTACATTCAGGATCATCACCAGTTGTCCTGATCTCTGTCTTGCCAATGGACTCTGGATGACTCTGGAGGAGTGAGGCTGATGACTTTGCACAGCCCTGCTTCATTTAAATCCAATTCACTTGCAAATCAAGACATCATCCTCATGACACTGGTCTTCTTCAGGAAGGAAGGATGAACAATGACAACAACAATAACAAAAACAACAGTCCTGAACCAAATGTAGGCTGGATAATGGTGCTGATGATGTTGGTATTCTTTTTTCATCTAGGAGGCTATACTAATTCTTCCACTATGAGAGTCTAATCAGTATTTGGACACCATCATAATAATATCATTGTTAGAGGAAAGGCTTAGAGTAAATGACTAACATAATTTAGAGATGGCATGTCATTGGACATGGATTTTAGAGTCATAAAGACCTGTGTTCAAATTCTATTTCTCACACATGATAGTTACATGACCAAATAACCTTTCATTGACTCAAATAACTAAGATTTGCCAGTCTTCATTGATTGAGGGAGTTTTCATACTGGCATGATCCTCATAGCATTGAAACAGCAAGTCTAGAATACTTTTCCCTCTCAGAAATGATTAGCCAGACACCTTAGATAACTAGCACAGTAATTTAGCACAAAATGTAAATTATAGTCATCATTATCATCAACCCATCTTCAGAAATTATTTTATTAGTGGTCTTGAACAAATCATTTAATCTCCTGGGGTCTTAGTTTTTTCTTCTGTAAAATGAAGGTTTGGCTAAGATGGCCTCTGAGGTCCCTTTTAGCCCTAGAGCTCTGATTCTATGATCATCATTCCAGGATTGTTTTTTAACCTGAATTCCAAAGAATATAACATGGGAAGAATAAATACAACAGGCAGGACAAGGAATTATATTTCATTTGTGTGACATACTTTATATTTGGGGAATGTTCAGTTCAGTTAAATTCAAGTATATTACCTAAGCATTCCTAAGCATTTACTATGTGGGGGGGAGATACAAAAATAATCAAAACATGATATCTATCCTTAAGGAGCTTATAGTCTAGTAAATAAATGAAGACAAAGAACTAAAATACAAATCTGATCTATGTTATAAGAAATTTGAGGAAGGAAAGGCTTTTCCAATACATCCATTAGCTCATATGATCATCAGTAACCCTCTCTATCTCTTTAGGGAAGAAACATGAAGAAGAAAAAGGGACTGAAATGTGGAGGCAGTGGGTGTAGTGTAATAGACATGGGAGTTACAAGATCTGGTTTAGTTCTGGCTCTGCCACTACCTTTAGGACCCCGGAGAAATTTCTTAAATTAACTGGATCTCAGTATCCTCAAATATAAAAATATCCCATTCATCTCTAAAATCCTGTGGTCCTCTGTGTGAGATTATGGCCAAAACATAGCTTCAAATATTAATAAATTACTTGCCAAAAAGAACCCATTATAAACAGCATCTTATATTTGATTCAGAGGACCTCAATTTAAATTTAAATTTAAATTCTGGCACTGTCAAAATCCCAGCTGGCATCATCTATTTGACCCAGGTCTGTCTCCTCTTCAATTGTATCCCTTCAGAAGTTATAGAAAACACTGGACACACAACAGGTAAATAGTTTAATCAAAGAGAAATCTCCAGTGATCTAACTTTGACCTCACCATGTTCTAAAAGTTTGTTTTCAGTGTACAATGTTTAAACACAGAAAGTCCTGTCCACTCCATTGAGTTAGAATCACAGTTTTTCAGAGATGAGAGACTTGAGTGGTTTTGTTGTCCAATTATATGGAAAAAAGTGACCCTCTACACTAGATCTGAAAGGAGGGGGATATAATCTTACCAGGCAAGCCACTCCAATTTGCAATAGTAGGTCTAATTATTAGGAAGTTACAGCAAGCCTAATTTTGCCTCATTGCACTTCTGCCTAGTGCTTTTATGGATTCTTAATGTGGGGGTCAATGAATTTAAAATATTTTGATAACTATTTCAGTATAGTTGATTTTATTTGTAATCTTCTATATTTTTTATTCATCTAAAGTATTCTGAGAAGAGGTCTATAGACTTTACCAGACTGCCAAAAAAGTCCGCGACACAAAAATGGTGAAGAACCACTGTACTAGATTTATTATCTGTGACCAAACAGAATAACTGTTGCTTCCATGTGGATCTTTAAATGCTTGAAGATAGCGATTTTCTCCCTGAATATCATCTCCATCCTCAGTTCAGAATGACCCCCCCCCCAGAGAGGAAACCCATGCAGTTGTTTTAGGATCTTATGGAAATGTCCAATGTACTTATTAAGATTTGTTCCCCAATAACTAAATGGTCAACAAATAGGGGAAGTAAAGCATTTTAAAAAAGAATCACAAATATTAAGACTTATATGGAACAGAGCTTTAAAGTACCAAAAATAAGAGATATTTAAATCAAAACAATTCTGAGGATTTACTTCATACCTAGTTAATTGTCCAAGATAACAAAAGAAGGAAATAATCTGAGTTGTTGGGGTTGTGGAAGACAGTGGAACTATTGTACTATTGACAAAACTGTGAATTGATCCAACAATTTTGGGAAAAAAATTTGAAATTATGCTAAACAAGAAACAAAAAAAATGTCTATGAATTTTGGATCAGAAATTCTGCTTTTGGACGTAGATAACTACTTGCTGTGTTAACTTCATCAGTCTCTCCTGTGGGTATTAGTGATGAATTTTCAACTAAAGTAGAAGTTCCTTTAAGGCAGAGTTCATGTTCTATGTTTCTAAATTCTCATATTGTCCATCCATCAATGAATCAAGCATTTATAAATCACCTATTACATGACATGTGCTATATTAGATGTTAGGAATATAAAAACAAAAATGAGAAATTCTCTGCCAACAAGGACCTACATGTATTTTCTACTAACTTATCACATTATAGGACATCAAAGAGATACTCAACCAATTTTTTTTATCTATTGATAATTGGGAATCATGGTAATTTTTCAACAAATCGAAACCTTGCAGGTCATGACCTACATCATCATTCCCTTGTGGTATATAATGTAAGTGAAGTATTTTAGACTCATTATTAATTGAAGATATAAGGGGAGATCCTCCTTCATTGTAATCTTAGGGTTCTGATCTATGGAAGTTTCATTATTCCTGTTCAAACTTATTCTGAAAGTTGGGGAATCTGAGGCTTTTGACTCAATTTTATACTCTCCAAATCATTCCAACCAATAAAGAACATAAAAACTGCCTTTTGTGAGAAAAAAGTTAATTAAAAGGTCTTAATTTTTTAAACTATTTTCTGGCATATATTAGTCTTTTAAATTAAAACACTTAGCAAGACATATTAAGGATACTATTTTCTAATACTAGTAATAGACCACATTGCAGTCAGAAGAAGTAATTCTATGAACTCAGCTGGCATCAGCATATCGAAAATGTCTCATTTCAGAATGCTGGTAATTGTATGAAATGTCTGTAAACTTTCACCATTATTACATTGCTTTAAATGCATTTTTTTTTTCTCTTCACAGCATTAAAAGTATCAATTTGAATATAGGTGATGCTGCCAAGGGATATTTGAAGATGGGCTTACTTTCATGAATGAAAATGCGAACATCTCTGAATAAATGAATATAAGAAAGTGGCTCTTTTCTTTATAGACTATATCCTATGACCTGAAAGGGGAAATTTGCTCATATGGTTAGACTGCTTTTAAAATTATATGTATACACATGTGTGTGTGTGTGTGTGTGTGTGTGTGTGTGTAGCATTTATTCATATGGTGTGGAGGTAGTATAGGAAGACATTCTCCTTGTACCATGGTTACATTTAACAGTTCAATTAGATTCAACATGTATTAGATATAGTATCTAATATATCTATATTATCTACACTATATTCAATGTGCTATGCTAAGTCTATTTCAATGAAAAGTGCCCCCCAAAAAACCCCATGTAGTTTGCATTCTCCTGTGCCAAATACAAAATGCAGGTGTATAAAGAGAGTGCAAATAAAATTGAAAAAGGGGCGAACACCAAAATTTTAAGGTGGAAGAGTAAGGGAGGACTTCATTGAAGAGGTGGCACCTAAAATGGACCTTTAAAGAAATACAAAGCTTATGAATAGGGCAGATGTGAAAAAAGTGCATTTCAATCATAGGGGTTTATGAGAATGTTTGCAGGTGGTAACTGGTAGTTACTGAGTTGCTGAGTTCTGGGAACAACTAGTAATGCTGTCCAAATAGAATGCAGATTTTGGCAAGAGAATAGAATAAAATAAGACTGAAGGTATTGGTATAAAAATTGTGTAGGGCCATAAATGATCATCAAAGAGATGACATTTAGGCTGCTAGATGGCAGCCTAGATAGTGGAATTTGAATTCAAGAAGAATCATTTTAAAATCTTGTCTCACTCACTTACTAGCTATGTGACCCTGGACAGACCACTTAATCTATTTCCACTCTAGTTTCTTCATTTTTAAAATGGGTATAATAAAAGCATAGATCTCTCAAGGCCGTTGTGAGGATCGATTAAGGTAGGACATGTCAAATACTTTGTAAACCTTAAAGCACTAAAAAATGCTAGCTATTAATATTATAGTAGGCATTGTAAGTGTGATGGTGGGTATATTAATATTATACACACTGGAGAAAAACCTTATTTTTTAGTAAGAAAATGATATGGTCAGTTCTTTACTTCAGGAAGATTATCTAGATGTGATTTTGGAGGATGTGTTAGAGAAGAGAGTAATTGAAAGCAGGGAGACAAATGACTAGACTATGATATTGTGTCCCTAGAGATTAGCATAAAGCCTGGCATATACTAAATGATTAATAATACTTTTTCACTGAGTTACCATAATAGTTTAGATAAGAGATAAGAAAAATCTGAACTAGATTTCATATAATAATGGATTAAGAAACACACACACACACACACACACACACACACACACACACACATACCTTAAATGACAAAGATGTGAATTGATCCCAGATCCTTTGACTTTGGTTTTATTCTTATTTTTTTTTGGTGAGGTGATCAGGGTTAAGCGACTTGCCCAAGGTCACACAGCTAGTAAGTGTTAAGTGTCTTAGGCTGGATTTGAACTCAGGTCCTCCTGACTCCAAGGCCAGAGCTCTATTCACTGTGCCACCTAGCTGCACCCAGACTTTGGTTTTTAGAGGGGTTTTTTTTTATCTATGCTACACTAGTTATGATTTCAGATTATCGCCCAAATTTATGGGTTATTTCTCCTTGCAATTTGAGTATTTAAGTATAGGTTTCTTTAAGTATTCAGATACTAATTCTGTTCATATGTATTATATATTGATATTGATTCATTATCCATGGTTCCTTCACACATAATGTAGTTTTCCTACTTTTCTCTTTTTTATTATTGCTCTGATCTGAAATCATGATTACTCCACTATTTTTTTTATTTCACTTGAAGCATAATAGATTTTGCTTCAGCCTCTTATTTAGCAATGAGAGAATCTTAATATTTCAAATGAGTTTAAATTAAACAACTTATTGTTAGATTCTGGTTTCTAATTCATCTTGCTATCCTCTTTCTTTCTATTAACTTCTTTCATTTAATGGGAAAGTTCATCTCATTTACCTTTATGATCATAATTTTTATGTATTTATCTCCATTGTATTCCTTTATGCTTTTTTATAAACTTAGCCCTCCTCTTTACAATGTGCACAAAGGTGGTGAGAGATAATGTGTTTTTACCCCAAGTGTTTGATAAGTGAAACTATCTGTTTTTGCTTGTGTGCTCCTTTTGCTTACCCTTTTCTTCCTCCATAAAGTGTTTTTTTCCTTTATTTTAATTCCTCTGTACTTTTCCAATTTTTTTTGATAATAGATTTATTTTTGCTTATATTCCTCCTTTACTGATCCTATGTTTCATCTTACACTTGATCTCCCTTCTTCCTTTTGTTACCTATTCCACAGTTAAGTTTAATTTATTTCTGCACCAAATTCTGTATTTGAGAGAGATAGAGACAGAGAGATAGAGAAAGAGAGACAGAGACATATAAAGACAGATAAAAAGAGAAGGTGTTCCATCCATTTTTATGTAGTTAGGATGAAATTAAGATATGTATGGTAATTGTTGCCCAACTTCATCCATTTATGTATACTCTTTGTCATTTGCACCTTAATTATGTGGAACAGTAGGTTTTATTCCTTCCTCCCTTTTCTCCTTACCCTACCTTGTCTTTCCTCCCTCTCTCCCTCCCTCCCTCTCTCTCTCTGTCTCTCTCTGTGTGTCTCTCTTTTGCTAGAGAAAATGTTTATTATTTAGTATTTTATTTCCCCCAGTTACATGTAAAACAATTTTAACAATCATTTTTAAAATTTTGAGTTCCAAATTATCTTCCTTCCTTCCTCCCCATCCCCACTCATTGAGAAGGCAAGTAATTTGATATAGGTTATACACTAGTAGTCATGTAAAACATTTCCATAATAGTCATATTGTGAAAGAAAACGAAGACCAAAAAAAAAATAAAAGAACCTCAAGAAAAATGAAGAAAGGAAAATAAGTATGCTTCAATCTATATTCAGACACCATCAGTTTTTCCTCTGGGGACAGATAGCGTTTTTCATCATAAGTCCTTCAGAGTTGTCTTGGATCGTTGTATTGCTGAGAATAGTTAAGTCATTCACAGTTGATCCTCTTACAATATTGTTATTACTTCGTACATAGTACATTTCACTTTGCATCAGCTACTGTAAGTCTCTCCAGGTTTTTTCTGAAATCTGACTGCTGAATATTTCTTATAGCATAATAGTATTCCATCATAATCACATACCACAACTTGTTCAGCTATTCACCAATTGATGGACCTTCTCTCAGTTTCCAATTATTTGCCCCCAGAAAACAGCTACTATAAATAATTTTGTACATATAGGTCCTTTTCCTTTTTTTTAAAATCTCTGTTGGGATACAGACCTAGTAGTGGTATTGCTAGGGTATATGTGATTGTATAACCCTTAAGGCATAGTTCCAAATGGCTCTATAGAAAGGTTTCATCAGTTCACAACTCTAACAAAGTGTATTAATGTCTCATTTTCCCCCCACATTCCCTCTGCTATTTTCCTTTTCTGTTCTAATATCCAATCAAATAGTATGAGGTAGTATCTCAGCCAATCTAATAGGTAAGAGGCAGTACCTCAGAATAGTTTTAATTTGCGTTTATCCGGTCAGTAGTGAGTTACAGCATTTTTTTCATATGGCTATAGATGACTTTGATTTCTTCATTTGAAAACTGTTGATATATTTGGATCATATATCAGTTGAGGGATGATGCCTATTCTTATAAATTTGACTATATTTCCCTCCATCCTACCACCTCCCCGCATTTATTCTAATCTCTTTTTCTTCTCACCCTGTCCCTCTTCAAAAGTGTTTTGCTACTGACTACCCCCTACCCCAATCTGTCCTCCCTTCTATCAACCCCACCCTTATTGCCTTTCCCTCCTAATTTTTTGTAGGGTAAGATAGATTTCTGTACCTAATTGAGTATACGTGTTATTCCCTCTTTTAGCCAGTTCTGATGAGAGTATGGTTCAGTCACTTCCTCTTGCCTCTCCCTTTTCCCTTCCACTGTAAAAGCTTTTTTCTTCCATCTTTTATATGGGATAATATACCCCATTCTATGTCTCCCTTTCCCTTTCTGCCAGGATACTCCTCTCTCATCCTTTCATTTTATTTTGTTTTAGATATAATCTCTTCATACTCAACTCACACCTATACACTCTGTCTATGTATACTCCTTCTAACTGCCCTAATAATGAGAAAGTTTTTAGGAGTTACAGGTATCATCTTCCCATGTAGAAATGTAAACAGTTTAACCATATTAAGTCCTTTATATTTTCCCCTTCCTGTTTACCTTTTTATGGTTCTCTTGAGTCTTGTATTTGAAAGACAAATTTTTTATCCAGCTCTGGTCTTTTCATCAAGAATGCCTGAAAGCCCCCTCTTTCACTGAATGCCTATTTTCCCCCTGAAGGATTACACTCAGTTTTTTCTGGGTAGGTGATTCTTGGTTGTAATCCTATCTCCTTTTCCCTCTGAAATATCATTTTTAAGCCTTTCTATCCTTTAATGTAGTAGCTGCTAAA
The DNA here is from genome assembly GCF_900497805.2 of Vombatus ursinus. Classification (NCBI taxonomy): domain Eukaryota; kingdom Metazoa; phylum Chordata; class Mammalia; order Diprotodontia; family Vombatidae; genus Vombatus; species Vombatus ursinus. The sequence continues at coordinate 1,110,176 of NW_020947238.1, forward strand.
TTTTATGTTTTCCTGAATGAAGTTCCATGATACTTGATTTGTTTCTTTCTGGATGCTTGCAATATTTTCTCCTTGACCCAGGAGATCTGGAATTTGGTTATAATATTCCTGACAATATTCATTTTGAGATCTCTTTCAGAATGTGATCAGTGGATTCTTTCAAATTCTATTTTACCTTCTGGTTCTAGAATATCAGGGCAATTTCCCTTGATAATTTCTTGAAAGATGATTTATAGGCTCTTTTTTGAACATGGCTTTCAGGAAGCCAAATAATTCTTAAATTATCTCCTCTGGATCAATTTTCCAGGTCAGTGTTTTTCCAATGAGATATTTCACATTGTCTCTATTTTTTTAAAAATTCTTTTGGTTTTGTGTGATTGTTCTTTCTTTCCTCATAAAGCCATTAGCTTCCATTTGCTCAATTCTATTTTTTTTAAGCAATTATTTTCTTCAGTGGTCTTTTGTACCACTTTTTACATTTGGCCAATTCTACTTTTTTAAGTTTTCTTTTTCTTCAGCTAATTTTTGTGCCTCTTTTACCATTTAGTCTAATATGCTTTTCAAGGCATTTTTTCTCCTCATTGGCTTTTTATTATCACACTTTTACTATTTGGTCTAGTCTGTTTTATAAAGTGTTATTTTCTTCAGTATGTTTTGTTTGTGTGTCTCCTTTACCAATCTGTTGACTCATTTTTCAAGATTTTCTTGCATCACTTTCATTTCTCTTCACAATTTTTCCTCTACCTCTCTTACTTAATTTTCTTTTTTGTTGTTGTTTTCTTTTTTAAATTAATTAATTTTTAGTTTTCAACATTCACTTCTACCAAATGTTGAGTTTCAAATTTTCTCACCATCTCGTCTCTTCCTCCACCCCAAGATGGCATGCATTACCCCTTCTGCTAATCTTCCCTCCCTTTTATCTCTCTCCCCCCCTTCCCTTATCCCTTTCACCTTCAATTTTCCTGTAGGGCAGGAGAGATTTCTGTACCCCATTTCATGTATAACTTATTTCCCAGTTGCGAGTGAAAACAATGTTTTTAAGTTTTGTTTTTAAAACTTTGGATTCCAAATTTTCTCACTTCCTACCCCCCTCAATGAGAAGGCAAGCAACTCAATACTGATTATACATGTGTAGTTATGCAAAACACTTCCATAGTAGTCATGTTGTGAAAAACTACGCATATTTTCCTTCATCCTATCCTGCCCCCCATTTATTCTATTCTCTATTTTGACCCCATCTCTCCTTAGAAGTGTTTGCTTTTGATTACCCCCTCCCCCAATTTGCCATCCCCTCTATCATCCTGCTCTCTTGTTCCCTTCTCCCCCCAATTAAGATAGATTTCTATACCCAATTCAGTGTGTATGTTATTCCCTTCTTAAGCCAAATCTGATGAGAATAAGGTTCACTCATTCCCTCTCCCATTCCCCCATTTCCCCTCCACTGTAAAAGCCTTTTCTTATCTGTTTTATGTGAGATAATTTATCTCATTCTACCTCACCCTTTCTCCTTCTCCCCATATAATCCTCTCTCACCCCTTAATTTTATTCTTCAAATATCACTTCTTCATCTTCAACTCACCCTGTGCCATCTATCTATCTATCTATCCATCTATCTATCTATCTATCCATCTAACTATATATATAGTTATATGTACATATGTACGTATGTGTATATGTATATGTATGTGCATATGTATATATGTATACATATGTGTATACATATACATATACATATACATATATATAACTTTTCCCTCCAACTTCTCTAATAATGACAAAGGTATCATGAGTTACAAATATCATCTTTCCATGCAGAATGGAAATAGTTCAACCTTAATAATAATTAATAATAATAATCTTATGATTTCTCTTTCCTGTTTACCTCTTCATGTTTCACTTGAGTCCTGTATCTGACAGGCAAATTTTCTTCAGCTCTGGTCTTTTCATCAAGAATGCTTGAAAGTCCTCTATTTCACTGAATATCCATTTTTTCCCTTGAAGGATTATACTCAGTTTTGTTGGGTAGGTGATTCTTGTAATCTTTTCTCCTTTGCCCTCCAGAATGTTCTATTCCAAGCCTTACAGTCCCTTAGCAGTCCCTGCTCAATTTTGTTTTATCCTGATTGTGTTTCCACAATCTTTGAATTGTTTTGTTTTGTTTTGTTTTGTTTTGTTTTGTTTTTATGGCTGCTTGCAATATTTTCTCCTTAACCTGGGAACTCTGGAATTTGGCTACAATATTCCTAGGAGTTTTCCATTGGGGATCTCTTTCAGGAAGTGATCTGTGGATTCTTTCAATTTCTATTTTGCCCTCTGGTTCTAAAATATCAGAGCAGTTTTCCTTGATAATATCTTGAAAGATGATGTCTAGGCTCTTTTTTTGATCATGGCTTTCAGATAGTCCAATACTTTTAAAATTCTTTCTCTTGGATGTATTTTCCAGGTCAGTTATTTTTGAATGAGATATTTCACATTGCTTTCTATTTTTTTTTTCATTCTTTTGAATTTCTTTTACAGTGACTTGATTTCTCATAAAGGCACTTACTTTTATTTGCTCCATTCTAATTTTTAAGGAAGTATTTTATTCCATAAGCTTTTGGATTTCCTCTTCCATTTGGCCAATTTTGCTTTTTAAGGCATTCTTCTCATTGGCTTTTTGGACCTCTTTTGCCATTTGGGTTAGGCTATTTTTTAAAGTTTTTTTTCTTCAGTATTTTTTTGGGGTCTCCTTTAGCAAGCTGTTGACTTGTTTTTTCATGATTTTCTTGCATCACTCACATTTCTCTTTCCAGTTTTTCCTCTCCTTCTCTTACTTGCTTCTCAAAATCCTTTTTGAGCCCTTCAATGGCCTGGTACTGATTCATATGTTTCTTGGAGGCTTTGGATGTAGGAGCTTTGACTTTGTTGTCTTCTTCTGGTTGTATGTTTTGATCTTTTTTTGTCACCAAAGTAAGATTCTATGGTCTAATTCTTTTTGCACTGCTTGCTCATGATCCCAGTCAATTACTTGAGTTATAAACTCTTTGTTAAGGTAGGGGTGTGCATCCAGCATGGAGAATGTACTGTCCTAAGCTTCATGGGTTTTGTGCAGCTGTTTTCAGAGACACTTCCAGGGACCTGTAAATTTTCCGTCCTTCCAAGGTACTATGATCAAGGGTGAGGTGTTTACTCCTTTCCTGGCATGTGCTCTCATCTATGAGTGACCACAAGCACTCTTTTCTGTCTTAGAACTGTGAGGAGGATTTTCTCTCCACTGCTACTACAAGCTCTACCAAGCCAGTGCTCCTCCTTGCTCCAGGACTGCCACCTGGAACTGTGACCCAGACTCAAGTGTAGGCAAAGCAAGAGAATCCTGCACCAGCAAAGAGATCTCTGCAATCCCCCTCTGATCAGCCACTCACTTCCCCCTCAGTCTGTGGGCCAGAAGCTCTGGAAGCAGCCATCGCCCCCAGGCTTTGCTCTGGGATTGGGGCTCGGACCATGCTTCTCCCTCACTGCAGATACAGACTTTTCCTACTGACCTTCTAAGTTGTATTTGGCATTCAAGGGTTGAGAAGTCTAGAAACCACCACAGCTGCCCTTGATTCAGTCCTCTGAGGCCTATTCCAGGTTTGCTGAGGCCTGGTTTGCCTGCATGCCCATAGTGAACTGTGCTCCTCTCCCTGCTCGGCATGATATACCTTTCTGATCAACCATCCAGGTTGTCTTGGGCTGCAAATCTGTTTTACTCTGTCTTTTTGTGTGTTCTGCTGCTTTCGAACTTGTTTAGAACCATTTTTTACAGGTATTTGGAGGGGTTTGGGGGAGACCTCAAGCAAGTCACTGCTTTTATTCCACCATCTTGGCTCCTCCTCTTACTCAATTTTCAAAATCTTTTTTGAGCTCTTCCATGGCCTGAAAACAATTCATATCTTTTCTTGGAGGCTTTGGACATAGAATATTTGTTTTTGTTGTCTTCTTTGGAATGTGCTGTGATCTTTGTTTTTACCATAGTATCTTTCTATAGTCAGATTTTTTTTTTCTGTTGTTTGCTCATTTTCCCAGCCTATTGCTTGACTTCTTAGTCTTTGTTAAGGTAGGGCTCTACTTCCAGGGTGAGGGACATACTGTCCCAAGTTTCAGTGGTTTTATGCAGTTGTTTTCAAAGATACTTCCAGGGACCTGTAAGTTTTCTGTTCTTCCAAGGTAGTGTGACCTAAGAAGAAATGTTTACTACTCTCCTGGCCTGTGCTCTCATCTATGAGTGACTACAAGCACTCTTTTCTGCTCTAGAACTCTGTCAAGGGTCCCTGGTCCTCTGTAGCCACAAGCTGTGGTATGCTAATGTTCCTCCTTATACTGGGACCAAGGCCCAGGACTGTGTCCCAGATCCAAGTATAAGCAATTCAACAGAGTCCTGTGCCTGGTACCAGCAAAGGGACCCCTATGAATCTCCTTCTTACTTATTTTCCAATCCCTTTACTATCTTTGGGCTGAGAGGTCTAGAAACAGCCATTGTTGCCACTAATTCAGTTTTCTGGGGCACAGGCTGTGTTGCCATGGCCTATGCTATACTATGTTCTCTCTTACCCTGGTGCAATAGACCATTTTTTTCTGAGGTTCTAAGCTGTCTTGGGCTGGAAAATTATTTAATTCCATTTTTTTTGTGGTTTCTGCTGCTCTAGAACTAGTTTAGAGTCATTATTTAAAGGCATTTGGAAAGGTTTGGGGGAGAGCTCAGTCAAGTTCCTGCATTTATTGAGCTATCTAAATACAACCACCCCCAGGTCCTCTATAATTTTTATCTAACTCACTTTAGACCCTACTAGATGCCTAAATAGGAGGGTTATGAAGAGATGCTTAGGTTTTTTTTTTTACCATAAGGACATAATAATTAATTTCATTATCATATGGCCCATTTCAAATCTAAAATATAGTCATCTTTCTAGTTATCCCTTGACTCTTAGAGTTTCATTTTAAAGTTTTAATCAACTTCACTTTTTTAATAATCAGGAAATTTTGAAAGTACTTTAATGAAGATTACATTTATATTTTCCATTTAGGATTATTCTTTGGTTTATGGGGTAAGTTATTCTCAGTTTCAAGTCTACATGTTTTGCCTTTTGAAGCAACATAATCCAAGATCAACTTATCTTTATTGTGGTAGCTAACGAGTTTTATTTGATTCTGACTCTGTTTCCGTGATAGTTGAATTATTTCTTCTGTGTTGCTTGCAGTATTTATGCACTGACCTTGAAGCTGTTCATATGGACTATGATAATTTGGATTTTTTTTCCCAGGAGGGGAATAGTGAATTTTTTTTCTGTTTTTACTTTGTTTTCTAGTTCTCACAGATTAGCACATTTTTAACTTATGTCTTGAGATAATAGTATCTTTTTGTTTGTTTGTTTGTTTTTTGGTCATGGGTTTCAGACAGTGTTTCTTCTTAGAATATTTTTCCTTTAATTATTTCCATGTCACTTGTTTTTCACAAGAATTATCTAGTATTTTTCAGTACTCTGATTTTGTTTTAGTATTTCTTGATGTCTCATGGAGTCATTCTTTTCTGATTTGTTCATTGGAAATTTTGGAGTCTCTTTTTGGGGTAAAATTTAACCACTTTATGCTTTAACCTATTAATTCTCCCTTGTTTCTCTCTTCCACTGATTTCACTTCATTTTAAATTGCTATATATTTCTTGCTTCATTTTTTCCAGGGATTCTTGTAGTCCTTGTGTTCAAGCCAAGACTTTATTGAGGCTTTATTTGGTTTGCTATGGAATAACTCTTCTTCTCACTTAACTTTTGAATTTCTCTCCTGCTGCACTATATTTTTCCAATGTGTTTGACTTATTCTTATGTTTATTCATATATCTAGTCTCTGTTTTGGGACTGATCAAACTACTCCTTGGATCAAACTCTGATCCCTCCCATGCTCTTGTTTTATGTAGACAGATTCTGCTTGGTCTTAGATGTGGTGGCTGAGATGAGGCACAACTCTTTGCAAGAATCTTTTTGTTTTGGTTCTGATGCCTCATGGCTCAACATTAACCTTAGCCCTTTCTATATCTTCTCCTTTCACAGTCCACAGTTCAGAGTTTGTTCCTGTCATCAGGACAGCCCCTAACCAGATGTTGTTGATGACTATGGTAGTAAGTCACCTACAAGATCCCAGACACTTTGCTTCTCAGGTGCCCCTCTGGCATTTTCTGCTTTTGTAGATTCAGCATGGGCTATCTTGATACTGTACTTTCTAAACACTGGTCTAGGTCTTTATATTGCTGCCACACAGTCACAAGCTGACTGGGCACTAGTCTTGCTTTGTCTACACTTGTTCTTATGTTGTGTTCTGAATGCTTATCTACTTCAGTGTTAGTTTAATCCTGTCCCCTGCTATGGATTTATGACAGATTACTTAGGTGCTGAGTCAGATATGAGTTGTCTGGGTACTAATCTGGCCATGTCTGTTGCTGTAACTTAGGTTCAGGCTTCCTGACAGTGAGCTGCTTGGTATCGATCTAGTCCTATCTAGCCTCCAGGCTGTGTGCAAGCTAAACCTTTCATGAATTCTTGCCTATCTCTCCTCAGAGCTTCCACAAATTTCTGATAGTCTTCTCATGTAATCTTGGATCACATGATGCATATTAAAGTCAAAAGATTATTTGTCTTTGGTTTTCTTTACCATGGTTCCTTCTGGTGCATCTTTAGTTCTTTTGTTTCAGTTACTTAGAGAGAATCTGGACTCTTCTACCTATGTACAGATTTCTACTTCAACTAGAAGTCTGATCAATACTTTTCCTCTGTACCAATTCTACTACATCATGAATTAGATTGAACTCAATTAATTTTATTCTCAGGTCCTTTCCCTAACCATTTGATTTATTAAACTGGGGAAAGTTAAAACAAAGTGTAAAACTATAGAGAAGCTTCCTTCACTGATAAGTTAACCTCAACTTGGCCAAAACTGAATCATCACAATTAAGTATAGTTTAAAGCACAAAATATTTTAAACCTGTCAAAATGAATGACAATTCTGTTAGTGAACATGACCTTCAGTGTTCCATGTTCAGTGTGCCAAAGATAGCATTAGAGATGTCTGTTGTCAGTTGCTATGGTAATATTTCTTTAAACTAAATAACAGATTAAGTTGCTCCATAAAACATACATACATGCTTAGCACATATGATACTGGTGCCCTGCATGGGTGGCAATTTATGCACCATTATATCAAACTTTAAGTTATTTCCAAAAGGCTTATCTGATAATAATAGGCCAGAGCAGCCCCTAATCCCACTTTTCTGTTTGAAGAGAAGTTAATTCCCATAAGGGGATTGTCCTTGCTAACATTCAAAGGATCTTACCCTCTGTAAGCAAGGCAGGCTGCAAGATTGGAGTTGTCAGGCACCATCAACCTGTGAATACTTTCTACTTATCTCCCTGGGGCAACCTCAGAATGTTGTCCCTACAATACAGATATTCACCTTAGAAAGTTTCAGTTGCTAACTCTCAGCATTGCATTCCCAGACTATAATATTAGGACTGCTGATTTGCAGACAATGAGATATTATTTCTGGAAGTGCTAACATAGCACTTTATCGCTTGACTTAATTTTATATCACTAGTTCTAACTGTTTAATGGATATCTGATAACCTAAGCACTAGAAACACAGTCTACCACCAGAAAGTTACTCTCAGGGTCACTTGGGCTATATTTTCCTGTAATGTCAGGGAGTACAGCCAAATTCCTAGGCAACTTGTGAACTTGTTGATTCATGGGATAACAGCAGGGCTACAAAACTTTCCTAGATATTCTGCCTATGTGGATAAACATAGCCTTAACATAAAATAACAAGATAGCTGGCATTAGGGAGGACCATCAAATATTTAAATTTCTGGTGCTGTCCTATTAGCAATAAACCACATTTATACAGTCCTTTGAGGTATAAAAAAAGCTTTTCATTTATTAACTCATTTCATCCTCATAACAATGTTGTATAGTAGGTATAGCAAGTATCAACATACCCATTTTGAAGAAAAGAAACTGAAAGATGAAGATGAGACTGAAGCAGGTTAAATGACTTGTGGTGGTTTATATACAAAGTATCATTATTTTCTCAACAATCACCATAACAGCAGCAACAACAGCAACAATCACAACCACAAATACAATGACCTCCTCCAGCCAGAACCTTTATTCAGTTCTTATTATGTGGGAGTAAAAGTGCTCTGGTCTGTGGAGGGAAAGAAAAGCAAGGGGAAAAAAAGCAGTGCCTGCCTTAAACGAGCTTACATTCTAATGGGCAATGATGATCCATACTAAGGAATTGGAAAAGGATGAAGAAGCTACCATCACAGAGGCATGGTAGCAAGATCTAGAGAATAAAATAGAGTTGGCTGTGTTTCTTCCCTAGAAATGGAGGTTCTGAAAATAACTAGCCAACAGGAGAAGAGGGCCATAGAGTCAAGGGAACCCGTCATGTCCCTGGATTCTGCTGATGCTTATTGCTGAAGCTTGATGAGGAATAAAACGCAGAGCAACTTCCTCAACAACAGAGAGATGAAAGACATAACTCCAATCACAGCTCTATTTCCGCTAAACCACAGTGCCTATTATTATCTATATCTACATTTTTGTTTATGTCCCATATTCTTCCCCTTTTGTCATTTTCTATTTCTGTCCTCTCAGTCTTCATGGCTCTTTTCTTTCTCTTTAAAATTTGTTGACCTTAAATATTATTTATTCCATCTTTTTCCTGAACAGACATCTTCTCTGCAATATTATTGAAAAATAATCAAGCATCTCTTCCATGAAAGCTTCCAGTGGTGGTGATTTCACCATACCACAAGCCAGCCCATTACTCCTAGTACTACACCCTAGGGCCAGGAAGTAATAATATGATCCCCTTGTATGAGATTGTGGGCTGCATTAAGAGAGCCATAAATTCCAGGAACAAAGAAATGATTGTCCCATTTCACTCTGCTTTGGTCATATCACATGTTTGGTTCTTTGTGTTAAGGCTTAGGAAAAATATTGATAATCTGGAAAATATCCACTAGAGTGCAACTAGTATGATTAAATCACTTGGTTATATGTAGGATGATGACTGCCAAAAAACCTGGGTATAGCTAGTTAGTAGAAAAAAAATCATGATAGTGTCTTCAAGCATTTGGAAGGTTTTCATTTGAAATAAGAATTGGATTCAATTCATCTGGCCCCAAAGGACACCATGAGGAATGTTGGTTTAAAATTGGAAGGAGTCAGATTTAAACTTCATATCAGGAAATACTTCCTTAATACAATACTTTCTTAAAATTTGAGTTATTTAAAGGTAGAATGGACTGCTTCAAGAAGAATTGGATTCTTCTTTCTTAGAAGTCTTCAGTTAAGAGTTTATCAATTGTGCCATATGTTGAACTGATGATTCCTTTTGGGGTATTGGTTAGATCTGATATTGAAATCTCTTTCAACCTAAAATGCCATGGTATAATCATAGGTGCTCATCTCTAAGTGGCTGACCTCCCCATAATGAACCTTTCTGTACACAACACAATGCAATGACTGTCCACTTTGGAGTAGAGAAGTTGTAATTCATACATGTGGAGGGCATGATTACATTAATGAAGTAATAGTTTTTGAAGTATTTGAAGAATGTGTGCTTGTCTGCATATTTCTTTATATGCATACATATGTTTAAATAGGTTTGAATCAATATTAATACAATTACAAAAAAGCTCTTATCTTTCATGTTAACAGTTAAAAACTCTACTATTTCTCTGGCAAAATTTAATATACTCTTTCATTATGTATAAGATATTTTTGGTTTTCCTCTGTAGGGGTTCTATTGGAAAATGTGGAAAAGATTTTCATACAATGAGAAGAACTCTCATCTTTACAAATTCAAAGAATATTCTCATCAGTGTGATCACAGAGCTTTTGAAGTGCAAGTGAAATTTGTTGCTTTCTGCAATAGAATAAAATTATGTTTCAGTACTGTTGTTTCCTTGGTATAGATTTAGAGTCTGGGAACAATAACTTATTACATTATTTTCCATCAGTGTTTCCTAGTTCTCCAGAACTTATAGCAGGAGCAGAAGGGAATAGCTTATACCTACCCTAAACATTGTTAGGTTAGTCCCTAAAAATTGCTGAGCATATGGTAATTTATTTGACATTCAATTTGGAATCGGGAAAACCTGAATTCAAATTCTGCTTCAGATACTTCTGTTTGAGTAAGTCACTTAGTCTTTCTGTGCATTCATTCCCTCATTTTTAAGATGAGTTGATTGGACTCAATGAGCCTTTAATGTCTATCTCTGGTCAAATCTGTGGTCTCATGATCCTCTCCTGTGACAGTTGTGTTCCTCACTTCATGAATTATTGGTTTGTATAGAAATATAGTAGGTAGAAAGGAAGAAGGTGATGAACCCTTCACTGCTACTCTATCAGTGCCAACCAGGGTCAAGAATAGCTGAAAGCAAAGGGTTAGTAACACCTGCCACCACTCACTTAAGCACTAGGATTTATGTTTATCCTCATTGCTAGAACAACCTTACCATATCACTTATTAAAAAGACTTAAACTCCCTCTGTGTACTGTGCTTTGTGAAAGTGTGATATCTTAATCATTTTGGTATGCTTGAACATAAAGATTTTTAAAATTAAAAAAAAACAGAAAAAATGGATGATATTCTGTGTGTATCCTTGACAAGGTCTGTTTTCAGAGATACTTCTAGGGACCTGTAAATTTTCAGTTTTTCCAAGGAGGTACAATCAAGGGTGAGGTGTTTACTCCTTTCCTGGCCTGTGCTCTGGTCTATGAGTGACTACAAGCACTCTTTTCTATCTTAGAACTGTGAGGAGGATTTCCTTTCTACTGCCACTATAAGCTCCACCATGCCAGAGCTCCTCCTCACCCCAGGACAGCCACGCAGAACTGTGACCCAGATCCAAGCACGGGCAAAGCAAGATAATCCTGCACCAGCAGAGAGATCCCTGCAATCCCCCTCTGATCATCAACTTGATTTCCCCTCAACCTGTGGGCTGGAAGCTCCAAAAGGAGCTGCCACCCCGGGGGCCAACCTTCAGGACTGGGGCTGGAACCGCACTTCTCTCTCTCACCGCAGACGCTGACTTTTCCCACTGACCTTCTAAGTTGTCTTTGGCGTTCGTGGATTGAGAAGTCCAGAAACCACCATAGTTGCCCATGATTCATTCCTTTGAGGCCTGATCCAGGTTCACTGAGGCCTGCACACCCATAGCAAACTGTGCTCCTCTCTCCGCCCAGCATGATATACCTTTCTGATCAACCATCCAGGCAGTCTTGGGCTGTAAATTTGTTTCAGTCTGTCTTTTTGTGCGTTCTGCTGCTTTAGAATTTGTTTAGAGCCATTTTTATAGGTATTTGGAAGGGTTTGGGGGAGAGCTCAAGCAAGTCACTGCTTTTATTCCATCATCTTGGTTCCACCCCCAGGTTGGACCCTTATTATTATTATTAGTAGTAGTAGTAGTAGTAGGCAATTAGGGTTAAGTGACTTGCCCAGGGCCACACAACTAGTAAGTGTCAAGTGTTTTGGTCTGAGGCTGGATTTGAACTCATGTCCTCCTGATTTCAGGACAGGTGCTCTATCCACTGCACCACCTAGCTGCCCTGACAAGGTCTGTAGGAGTGTATTTTCACAATATAGGATTTTTTGCTCAGGCACATAATAAAATTTAACTTTTTCTTGGGTGGTTACATCAAATTTGCCCATTTTCACTCCTATTGAGAACTATTATCCTTAAAGCCAATCTCATGTAAAAGGCAATTTAGAGAAGATACAAATCCTAGTGGGATGAACTACATTAAGGGCTTTGATATAAAATGTATTCTTGGATAGGTTGCTTGGAAAAATTAAAACCCACCTGTTCACTCATAAGCTTAAAGTTAATGATTTTTGAAACCAAGGATTTTAAAGACTCAGATTGTTTGTGAGGTAAAAAATAGATTTGATTTCTTAAGGAAAACTCATTTCTCTCTTCTACTTCCTGGTGGGCTAAGTTTTAGGACACATGGATTTTTTCTTCCTGGATAGTCACATAGAGATTCACTCTCCTTAAGAGAACCTGAAATAGATGGCAGGAACAGCTGGGAGATGGACATGGGTACTAAATGAAACTTCCTGACTCTTAATTGTGACAGTACCACCAAATGAGTTGCTGAAGTTAATATGACAAACTATGCAACATCTGTTACATGTACAACATTTGGTAAATATCTATCTGTATATCAATTTCTCATACAAAACCCATCATTGAAACGATGCATGTGTGGGCCATTTACAAATGTGATTTTTCTCATCTTTAATGTTTTGTTTAAAATAATTCCAAGTATGGATGGGTGGAACCTGTGACTGGAAGAATTGTTCTCAAAAACATTGAAAATGGAATTTGAAAGAATTCACTTTTGATCTTCTGCCTATATTAATTCCTTAGTACAACTGCAATGTCATATATTATACATTTTGAAGAACTTATGTATTCTATCCAATTATTTCAGATTGGATTGTTATAAAGTTTATATTGCATGATATTCTTTCCTCCCACTCTCACACACAGATTTTAGTTTTCTCTGAATCCAAATATGGTGAAATAGACTATTAAAGGGTTTGCTCTCTAATTATATACATACAAATTTTTCTATACTGTAGATTCTCTTGGGTTACTAGTCAGATTCTTTATGCAGTTCCAAAATTAGCAAACCAAACAAGAGGCTTTCCTTTTGAACTTTTCAGCCTAATTAACACTGAGCTTGAAATGGATCTTATGCATGAATCTGACACACAATACATTAGGCCTTGTATACAATATGTGCAAAATAAAATTTCTGCCAGCTAGAAGGAGCATTGGAATTGGAATCAAAAGAATTGAGGTTGAGACCTAGATCCAACATTTACTAGCATTGTTCCCTTGGAAAAATCACTTAACCTCTCTGATTAAGTAGTTTCCTCACCCATAAAAGGAGGGGATTAGGCTAGATGACATGTCTCTCCCTCTTTCAGAAATTTAAGATTCCATTTCCCACTAAAGAGAGAAAATACACAATTATGCACAATTGTACCACTGTTTAATGGTCTTAGCATTGTGAAATATATATGTTTGTGTGCATATACACACATATACATATTTATGTACACACACACATATATACACACACATAGAGAAAGATAGAGACATTCACAGAAAATTAAAAATTAAAAGGCTCTTAGAGATAATTTAATCCAACACATTTCTTTTACATATGAGGAAACTAGGAAAAAAAGACATGATCTCCTGGTCAAATTAGTACACACAATTGTTAGTTCAGTGCACATTTCTTTTATTTCTATTATCTTTGATCATATTGAATCTTTAAAAAAATCTTATTTAATATTTTATTTTTCCTAATGCATGTAAAAACAATTTTAACGTTCTTTTTTTTTAATTTTGAGTTCCAAATTCACTCCCCCGCAATTGAGAAGGCAAGCAGTTTGACATAGGTTATACGTGTGTAGTCATGCAAAACTCATTTCCATTTAAGTCATTCTGTGAAAGAAAACAGACAAAAAAAGAAAAATGAAGAAAGCAAAAACAAGTATATTTGATCTGCATTTAGGCTCTACCACTTCTTTCTCTGGAGATAGACAGTACCTTTCATCATAAGTCCTACAGAATTATCTTGGATCATTGTATTACTGAGGATAGTTAAGTTATTCATCATAGATCAGCATACCATATTGCTATCATTATGTACAATATTCTCCTGGTTCTACTCATTTCACTTTGCATCAGTTCATATAAGTCCTTCCATGTTTTTTTCTGAGAGCATCGTGATCAACATTTTTTAGGCACAATAGTGTTCCATCACAATCTTATACAACTTGTTCAGTCATTCCCCAATTGACAGACATCCCCTCAATTTCCAATTCTTTGTCACCACAAAAAGGGCTGCTATAAATATGTGTGTGTATATATATGTATATGTACACACACATATATATACATATGTATATATATATATATACACACATACATGTATATAATCCTTTTCCTTTAAAAAAAATCTCTTTATGATATAGACCTAGTAGTGGTATTGCTTGGTCAAAGTATATGCATGGTTTTATAGCCCTTTGGGCATAGATCCAAATTTATCTCTGGAATGGTTGAATCAGTATATAACTTCACCAATATAGTACATTAGTATTTTAATTTTTCCATGTCCCTTACAAAATTTGTCATTTTCCTTTTCTGTCATGTTAGTAAACCTGATAGGTGTGAGGTAATACTTCAGAGTTGTTTGAATTTGTATTTCTCTAATCAAAAGTGATTTAGAGCATTTTTTTATGTGATGAGAGATAGCTTTGACTTTTTTTTTAATCTAAAAACTACTTTTCATTTACTTTGACCATTTATCAATTGGAGAATTACTTGGATTCTTATAAATTTGACTCAGTTCTCTATATGTTTGAGAAATGGGGCCTTTATTAGAGAAAACTGCTATAAAATATTTTCCCAGTTTCTTACTTTCTTTCTAATCTTGGCAGTTTTAGTTTTCTTATATAAAAACTTTATATTTAATATAATCAGCATTATCCATTTTTACATCCCTGAATGTTTTCTATCTCTGATCATAAATTCTGCCTTTATCCATAAATCTGACAAGTAAAATATATAATGCTGATCTAATTTGCTTGTGATAACATCCTTTATTTCTAAATCATGTATAAATGTTCACCTCATCTTAGTATATGCTATGAATTATTGGTCAATGCCTAGTTTCTGTCAAACCACTTTCCAGTTTTCCCAATGTTTGTTAAAAAGTGATTTCTTAATTGGAACACTAATGCATTTGTTGATGGTGTTGTGAACTGATCCAACTATTCTGGAGAACAATTTGAACTATGCCCAAAGGACTATAAAACTATGCATACCCTTTCATCTAGCAATACCACTGCTAGATCTGTATCCCAAAGAGATCATAACAATGGGAAAAGCACCCACATGTACAAAAATATTTATAGCAGCTCTTTTTTTGTGGTGGCCAAGAATTAGAAAATGAAGGGATGCCCATAAATTGGAGAATGGCTGAATAAGTTATGGCATAAAAATGTAATGGAATAATATTGTTCCATAAGAAATGGTGAGCCAGTAGACCAGAAAAATCTGGGAAGACTTGCATGAACTGATGCTGAGTGAAGTAAGTAGAATTGGTAGAACACTGTATACAGTAATAGCAACATTGTTCAATTACAGACTGTGTTAGACTTAGCTCTTCTGAGCAATGCAATGATCTAAGACAATTCAAAAAGTCTCACAATGGAAAAAGTTATCCACATCTGGAGAAAGAACTGAGTCTGAATACAGATGGAAACATACTATTTTCTCTTTTTGTTGTTGTTTTTTTTTTCTTTCTCATGGTTTTTCCTTTTGGTTCTGATTCTTCTTTCACAACATGACTAATATGGAAATATGTTTAATATGATCATACATGTATAGCCTATATCAGATTACATGCTATTATTGGGGAGGGGGGAGTGGAGGGAAGGGGGAATTTAGGACTCAAAATCTTATAAAAGAAAATGTTGAAAACTAAAACTAAATTAATTAATTTTTAAAAAGAAAAATGAGGTTAAAAAAGTGATTTCTTACCCCAAGAGCTTGCATTTTGTGGTATGTAAAAAACTAGAATATCATGATTATTTAGTACTGTGTATTATGTACTTAATCCATTTCACTGATTCACCACTGTATTTCTTGGCCAGTAGCTGATTGTTTTGTTGATTACCACCTTGTAATGCAGTTTGTGATCTTATACTATTGAAGCACTTTCCTTAATATTGTTTTCAGTGATTTCTTTGATATTCTTGACCTTTTTTTCAAATAAAATTTATTATTATTTTTCTAGCTATACAAAATAATTTTTGGTAATTTGGTTGGTATGACACTGAATAAGTAAATTACTTTACTTAAAATTGTCATTTTTATTACACTGGCTTAGCCTACCGATGAGCAATTAATATTCCTCCACTTGTTTAGACCTTACTTTATTTGTGTGAAAAAGTGTTTTGTAACTGTGATAATATAGTTCCTACATTTTCTTGGCAGGTAGAGTTCCAAGTATTTTATATTGACTGCAGTTATTTTAAATGATATTTCTCTGTTGCTGCTGGATTTTGTTGGTTATATATGCTAATGATTTATGTGGTTTTATTTTATATCCTGAAATTTTACTTATGTTTTTACTTATTTCCATTAGTTTTTAGCTGATTGTCTAGAATTTTCTGAGCATACCATCATATAGTCTAGGAAAAATGATAGCTTTATTTCCTCATTGCCTATTCTAAATCTTTCAATTTATTTTTCTTGTCCTACTGCTATAGCTGTCATTTCTAGGAAAATATTGAATAATAATTGTGATAATAGGCATCTTTGGTTCACTTCTAATCTTATTAAGAAAGCTTCTAGCTTATCTTCATTACAAATAATGCGTGCTGATGATTTTTTGAAAGATACAACATATCATTTTTTAATGTTCTATTACTTGGTCTATTTTTGTGAAGGTGTCATACACAGCTGAGAAAGAGCTACACTCTTTTCTAGTCCAATTCATTCCTCCCCCCAGGGGTTTCTCAATTGTAACTTCTAAAATTATATCCCTTTTTAAAAATTCTTTTTGTGTGGCTAGATTTATCTAGATCTGAGAAGCCAATGTTGAGATCCCCCACTAGTATAGTTTTTCTGTCTATTTCTTCTTGTAATTCATTTGACTATTTCTTTAAAAATTTGTGTGCTATGCCATTTGGTGCATATGTTTAATATTAGTAATACTTCACTATCTATTGTTCCATTTAGTAAACTGTAGTTTCTCTGCTTATCTCTTTAAATTAGGCCTTTTTTGCTTTTACTTTTTCTGAGGTCATGATTGCTACCTCTGCCTTTTCTGTTACCTCAGTTGAAGCATAGCAGATTTTGTTCCAGCCTGTAATTTTTACTCTATATGTATCTTTCTGTTTCTGGTGCATTTCTTATTAAAAATACTGTGAGATTCTGGTTTTTTTTTATCCATTCTGCTATGTTTCAATTTTATGGGTGAGCTCATCCCAGTCATATACACAGTTATAAATATTAAATGTGTATTTTCCTCCATCCTATTTCCCCGTTTCTCTCTTTTTCTGTCCCTATCCCCATTTCTCTCCCTTTCGCTCTCTTATCTCTCTTTAAAAGACTTTTTTTTTGCATCTGACCAGTACTTCCCTTAATCCAACCTCCTTTCAATTTGTCCCCCTGCCCTTCTTTTATCCTTTCCCCTCTCTACTTCCATGTAGGATAACATAGATTTGTATACCAAACTCAATGTGTCTATTATACTCGCTTTGAATCAATTCCAATGAGAATAATGTTCAAATACTGTCATTTATCATCCCATATTCTCCTCCATTGTAAAAGTTCTTTCTTTCCTGCTTCATTTATGTGAGACAATTTTTCCCATTCTTCCACCCTCTTCTCTTTTTTCCCAGTGCATGCCTCCTTCTCACACTATAATTTTATTTTTTAAAAATTATCACATTATCATATATTCACATTCATGCACACTGTCTATTTATATTAGTTTTAACTGCCTTAATAATGGTAAATTTCTTAGGAGGTACAATTATCATCTTTTCATATAGTAATGCAAATTTTTTTTACTTTATAATCAGTTTTCCATGTAGGAATGTAAACATTTAAACATTTTGGTTCATCTTTGATTCAATTCAATTCAATTTAATGATTACTTTTTTATGATTACCTTTTATTCTTCTCTTGAGTCTTGTATTTGAAAGTCAGATTTTTTTTATTCATCTCTAGTCTTTTCATCAACTTCTTTAAAGCCTTTGATTTCATTAAATATCAATTTCCCCCCGAAGGATTGTACTCAGTTTTACTGGATAGTTATTTTTTCTCTGTAATTCTAACTTCTTTGCCTTCTGGACTATCATGTCACAAGCCATCTGATTCCTTAATGTGAAAGTTAACTAACTTTTGCTTGATCATGAATCATAAGTGAATTACTTCTTTTTCTTCCTGGCTGCTTGTAATATTTTCTCCTTGACCTGGGATTTTGGCTGAAATTTGGCTTTATTATTCCTGAGAGTTTTTATTTTGGGATCTCTTTCAGGAGGTGAATAGCAGGTTTATTCAAATTCCTTTTTACTCTTTGATTCTAGGATATCAGGGCAGTTTTCCTTGAAAAAAATATTGAAATATGATATCTAGGCTCATTTTAAAATAATTTATTTTAGGAATGATTCTTAAATTATCTCTACTTGATCTATTTTCTGGGTCAGTTTTTTTTTATAAGATATTTCACATTTTCTTCTTTTTTTTTTGTTCTTTGATTTTGTTTGATTGTTTCTTGGTGTTTCATGGAATTGTTAGCATCCAATTGCCCAATTCTATTTTTTAAGGAATGATTTTCTTCAATGAGCATCTTTTTTTTTTACCATTTGTCCAATTCTACTTCTTAAGGACTAATTTTTTCTCAATAAATTTTTGCACCACTTTATCTATTTTACCAATTCTTTTTTTTTTTTTGGTTTTTGTTTTTAGGCAATTGGGGTTAAGTGACTTGCCCAGGGTCACACAGCTAGTAAGTGTCAAGTGTTTGGTCTGAGGCCAGATTTGAACTCAGGTCCTTCTTACTTCAGGGCTGGTGCTCTATCCACTGCACCACCTACCTGCCCCCCAATTCTTTTTTTAAGTCATTCTTCTCATAGTCGATTCTTGTGCCCCTTTTACCAATTAGTTAATTCTGTTTTTGAAGGTGTTATTTTCTTTAGCATTTATATGCCTCCTTTACCAAGATGTCGACTTTCTTTCATAATTTTCTTGCATAACTCTTTTAAAAAATTTTCCCATGTTTTCTTCTGCATCTCTGATTTGATTTTTAAATCCTTTTTGAGCTTTTCCAGGAATTATTTTTGTGTCTGTGGCCAATTTAAATTTTTCTTTCAGGCTTTCAATGTAGGTGTTTTGACTTCATTGTCTTCTGAATTTGTGTCTTTAGCTTCCCTGTCACCATAGAAACTCTCCATGGTCAAGTTCTTTTTTGTTATTTACTCATTTTCCAGCCAATTTCTCTACTTTTGACTTTGTTAAAGCTGTGCTCTGCTACCCAAGTGTAGGAGACACTATTCCAAGTTTCAGGTTTTTCTTGCTGTTGTTTCCAGAACTAGTTCTAGGAGTCTATATTTTTTTTTTTTTGGTATTTCAAAGGCGATATGATTTAAGGAGAAATCTGATCACTGCTCTGATGGTCTGTGCCCTGGTCTATTTTTTTCCTATTTATTTTTTTCTAGAGGAACCCTTGTTCACCTGTAGTGAACAGTGCTAGTACTTGTCTTGGCCCTAGGACACTGACTAGGGCAGCAACAGTTGCAGCTACAATTGCTAGTGTACCCCCTCTGTCTCTTGAATTGTGACAAGGGTCCTCTCTTTTCTGTGAGTGACCACAAGCAATCCTCTTTGCCTTGAAAGTGTGGCTAGGATCTCTACTCCCCATGGCTCCTATTATTATTGTTCCTTTTGATTCAGGGACTGTAACCTGGAATTGTATATGGGCATTGCAAAAGGTTTCTGAATCCTGTGCCAGTGAAGGGCCCCTGCAATTATCTTCAGAACAATAGTCTTGTGAGCTGAGAGCTTCCAAAACTACTGCAGTTGTTGCCACCTCTAAGACCTGCTGCTGGCTTGCTAATATGTAGCTGAGCTATGTGGTCAGCCCTGTGCTTCAGGTTTACCCAAGCATGACTATGGTGAGATATACTTTTTCTTTCAATGTCCTAAGTTTTCTCATGCTGAAAAATTGTTTCACCAAAACTTTTGTTGGTTCTGCTGCTCTAGAATTCAATTTAGGCATTATTTAAGAGTTTTTGAAAGGGGATTTGGGGAGACATCAGCTCAATGCTTCTCTACTCTTCTCTCTTGCCTCTACCTTCTTATTGCTTAGATAGATTTTAAACACCTAAGTGATTTAGTGATACTAAATATATGTGGGGTAGCAAGTACAAAAGTGACATGTGAATAAAGATCTGGAGTCAGGTCCTACCTCTCATTAATAACTACTGTGTGACTCTGGCCAAGTGGTTTAATTTCTCACTGCTCCAACCAACTGATTAAAACTAAAAATTGCACAGAAAGAACTGACTTGAATTTGGCAGAAGCCTCTTCTTTAATGAAGTTTCCAATACTAATGAACTAATAGGTCTAGTTCAGGCCTAGATAAACTCTGACCTGCCAAAGGATTTTGGGCAGCCTGTGAAAAATGTAAAGGATGTTTTCTTCTATATTTTTCACGGGCTGCCCAAAATCGTTTGGCATGCCCACAGGCCACAAACAGCCTACAGGCTGTGCAGGCCTGGCCTAGTCCAAGATGAATGAATGAATGAATGAATAAGTAAATAAATGAATGTAGTAGAAAAATCTATGAAGTTGGAATATCTGAGATTGGAATTCTAGTTTTGGGCATTATATATACATATATATGTATATATGTATATATATATGTATGTATTTATGTATATATGTATATATAATCTCATTTTCTTTATCTATAAAATTAGAAGTTTGAAATTTTAAACCATAATGTTCTTTTGGGATATAGATTATAAATAGGTTAAAATGAGATAAGATTTGTGAATTTTTTTTGAAAACTTTAAAGTGTTATTTCAATGTATGAATTTAAGATGGTGAAATTATTCTTGTCATTAAGAGTTGATATTTGAGAGGTGGAAAATAAAGGGGGCAGATATAATAAAAAATCTCAAATTTCTGTTGACATGTCTATGTTATCCATTATACTTCCTGCTTTCTTGGTTAGAAGTCACTCTAGCATTGTTCATTATGGTACACATTTCTTCATTTACTACATGTAGCCCATTAATTTTTGGATGCCCTGCAACTTTAATTATTTTTGAGACAATGGTATTTTGTGGCTATACAGATTGCCAATAAAAACAGATAGAATCTTTTTTCCCCCCTATAGATGATAGAGGGTTTCTGTGCTCCATTGTTGTTGTTGTGTAATTGTTCAGTAATGTCTGACTCTTAGTGACTCTATGGACCATAGCATGTCAGGCCCTTCTCGACTCTCTAAGTCTGTCTAAGATTATTTTTGTTGTTTCCATGATGCTATCTAATCATCTCATCATCTGCCATAATCTTTTTCTTTTGCCTTCAATCTTTCCCAACATTGGGGTTTTTCTCAGTAAGTCCTTTTTTCTCATTATGTGGTTAATCTTGAAGCTTCAGCTTCAGTATTTGACCTTCCAGGTAATGGCCTGAATTAATTTCTTTAAAGATTGGCTGGTTTGATCTCCTTGCTGTATAAGAGATTCTCAAAAAAGTTATCTAACACCACAATTTGAAAGCATAAATTCTTTGGCACTCAGCCTTCCTTTTAATCCAACCTTCATACCCATACATTGCTAGTAGAACAACAACAACATAGCTTTGACTATATGGACCTTTCTTGGTGAAGTGATGTCTCTGCTTTTTAACATGCTGTTCAGATTCGCCATAGCTTTCTTTCCAAGGAGTAAGTGTAGCTTTAAAAAAAAAAAGACATGTGATATAAAAGAAAGTCCCAAAAGTGAATTTTTTGTTCAGGATTTGTACAATGATATGGACAAAAATCACATGAAATGAGGAGTTAATGATCATGATCTCTATAAGGATGATGCATACGTTTAAGTATCATTATTGAATTATATGTAGATACAGTGTATATATTATTTGTTTAATTGATATAATGTAACATGCATTGCATATTCATATAGACCTATTTTCTTAATTGAAATGAATATGGGGGGGTGGAGCCAAGATGGTGGAAGGAAAGCAGTGACTTGCTTGAGCTCTCCCCCCAATCCCCTCCAAATGCCCATAAAAAATGACTCTAAACAAATTAAAAAGCAGCAGAACCCACAAAAAGACAGAGTGAAACAAATTTCCAGCCAAAGACAGCCTGGATGGTTGATCAGCAAGGTATATCATGCTGGGATGGGGAGAGGAGCACAGGTCAGCGTGGGCGCACAGGCCACAGTGACCCTGGAGCAGGCCTCAGAGGACTGAATCATGGGCAGCTGTGGCAGTTTCCAGACTTCTCAACCCACAAAGGCCAAAGACAACTTGAAAGGTCAGTGGGAAAAGCCTGTGACTGCAGTGAGAGAGGAGCTAGGCCTCAGCCACAAGTCTCGAGTGGGGCCACAGCTATTTGCTGAGCTTCTGGCCCACAGAGTGAGGGGGAATCAAGTGGCTGATCAGAGGAGGATTGCAGGGATCTCTTTGCCAGTGCTGAGGCAGGAATCTTTTGCTTTACTGGTGCTTGGATCTGGGTCACAGTTGTGAGGGACAGTCCTGGGGCAAGGAGGAATGCGGGTGTGGTGAAGCTTGTTGTGGTGGTGGAGAGAAAACACCTTGCTCCTTATCATAGCACCTTGGAAGAACTGAAAATTTTCAGGTCCCTAGAAGTATCTCTGATACTTCTGTACAAACTGTACAAGTGGTACAAACCCCTGAAGCTTGGGACAGTACATTCTCCACATTGGAAGCAGACTTTTACCTTAACAAAGAGTTTAAAACTCAAGTAATTGGCTGGGATCGTGAGTAAGCAGCGCAAAAAGAGTCAGACTGTATTATCTTAATTTGGTGATAAAGAAGGTCAAAACATACAACCAGAAGAAGACAACAAAGCCAAAGCTCCTACATCCAAAGCCTCCAAGAAGAATATGAATCACTCCCAGCCCTTGGAAGAGCTCAAAAGGGATTTTGAGAATCAAGTAAGGGAAGTAGAGGAAAAACTGAGAGTGATGCAAGAAAATCATGAAAAACAAATCAACAGCTTGCTAAAGGAGACTGAAAAAAATACTGAAGAAAATAACACCTTAAAAAATAGCCTAACCCAAATGGCAAAAGAGGTCCAAAAACCCAAGGAGGAGAAGAATGTCCTAAAAAGCAAAATTGGCCAAATGGAAAAGGAAGTCCAAAAGATTACTGAAGAAAATACTTCCTTAAAAATTAGAATAGAGCAATTGGAAGCTAGTGACTTTATGAGAAATCAAGACACTGTAAAACAAATCCAAAATAACAAAAAATTAGAAAACAATGTGAAATATCTCATTGGAAAAACAACTGACCTGGAAAATAGATCCAGGAGAGAGAATTTAAAAATTATTGAACTATCTGAAAGTCATGATCAAAAAAAGAGCCTAGACATCATCTTTCAAGAAATTATCAAGGAAAACTGCCCTGCTATATTAGAACCAGAGGGCAAAATAGAAATTGAAAGAATCCACCAATAGCTTCCTGAAAGAGATCCCCAAAGGAAAACTCCTAGGAATATTGTAACCAAATTCCAGAGTTCCCAGGTCAAAGAGAAAATATTACAAGCAGCCAGAAAGAAACAATTTAAGTGTTGTGGAAACACAATCAGTATAACACAAGATTTAGCTGCTTCTACATTAAGGGACTGCAGGGCATGGAATATAATATTCTGGAGGGCAAAGAAGATGGGATTACAACCAAGAATTACCTACCCAGCAAAACTGAGTATAATCCTTCAGGGGAAAAATAGTCATTCAGTGAAACAGAGGACTTTCAAGCATTCTTGATGAAAAGACCAGAGCTGAATAGAAAATTTGATTTTCAAATACAAGACTCAAGTGGAACAGGAAGAGGTAAACAGGAGAGAGAAAATCATAAGAGGCTTATTAAGGTTGAACTGATTATATTCCTACATGGAAAGATGATATTTGTAATTCATGAGACCTTTGTCAGTATTAGGGTAGTTGGAGGGGAAAAATTATATGTATGTATATATATAGATAGATAGATAGATAGACAGAGGGCACAGGGTGAGTTGAAAATGAAGGAGTCATATCTGGAGAATAAAATTAAGGGGTGAGAGAGGATTATACTAGGAGAAGGAGAAAGGTAGAGGTAGAGCAAGGTAAATTATCTCACACAAAAAAAAACAGAAAAAAAGGCTCTTACAGGGGAGGGGAAATGAAGGAAGGTAAGAAGGAATAAGTGAATCTTATTCTCATAGGATTTGACTTAAGGAGGGAATAACATAGACACTCACTTGGGTATGGAAATCTGTCTTACCCTACAGGAAAATGGGGTGGGGGAGGGGACAATAGTGCATGATAGAGAGGAGGGCAGATTGGGAAAGGGGGTAATCAGAAGCAAACACTTCTGAGGAGGGACAGAGTCAAAAGAAAGAATAGAATAAATGGTGAGGTGGGATAGGACTAAGGGAAATAGAGTTAGTTTTTCATAGCATGTCTACTATGGAAGTGTTTTGCATAACTACACATATTTAACCTATATTGAGTTGCTTGCCTTATCAATGAGGGTAGGTGAGGAGGGAGGAAGGGAGAGAATTTGGAACCCAAAGTTTTAAAAACATGTTTAAAAAATGTTTTCACATGCAACTGGGAAATAAGAAATACAGGAAATGGGGTACAGAAATCTATCCTGCCCTACAGGAAAATTGAAGGGGAAGGGGATAAGAGAAGCGGGGAGAGATAGAAGGGAAGGCAGACTAGGGGAAGGGGTATTCAGAATGCAGATACTATCTTGGGGTGGGGGGAGGGGTGAGATGGGGTGAAAATTTGCAACTCAAAATCTTGTGGAAGTAAATGTTGAAAACAAAAAAAAAATAAATAAAATTACCATATAGAAAAAAGAAATGAATATGAAATTTCATTTGTGTTTGCATTCCTTTCAACAGTATACCTGTTAATGATTCATGCTCTCATTTTGTGTGTTTATTATACATATTTTCCAAAAACATACTCCATAAAAATCCAACTAATATATTTTCCAATTTTTTTTAACATTACATGGATAACATTAGCTACTTGGCAATCGATCTATTATATCTTACTCTCACTACAGCTCTTCATTTCCTCAATGGTATCCTTTACATAAGGGCTTCTTAAACTTTTTTCACCAACTACCCCTTCAGCATTTCTTAAACTATGGGTTGCAACCCCATACAGGATTTAGGAAGTGCTGCATCATTTATTACAAATGAGTATTTCTTGATAATATACTGCAGTCTACTTATATCCACCTCCTCATTGCCCTCTAAATCACCTAAGATTATTATTTTTCAGAAATTGTGTTGTACTAATGATTTTTGGCCATTTGGAATAATCAAGAGATTTACTATTGAAAATGATGTTTGTTTATACACAGACATTTGGGTTATTTAATTCAAGGTACTAGATGATTTTCTAAATGCAATCCAATACAATCTCTTCCTCATATTTAATTCTAGAGTCAATTAATTAATCATATTCTGTGTCTGTCACATACATACGTACATATTATACACATACATATACATATAGACATATCTGTATCTATATAAACATATTGTTAATGTTGTATTACCAACTTGTCTAGGCAATTGTATGATTCAACAGGCATTTTTAAAAGAAGCATATAAGCTATGAATTAAAAAGGACCTCAGAGGACATCTAGGTCAACTTGGAACTGATTGGAATTCCCTCTTTACCAGGTCCAAAAAATAGTCCCGTAAGTTCTTGAAGACTTCCTGTGGGGCGGAAACCACTCCTTCATGAAGCAGTCAAATATTATGTTGGAAAATTTCTTGGTACATCAAACTTAACATCTTCCTCCCTTTCATCTCCATCCAGTGCTCCTAGAGTAGGCCATTCTAGCAGAGCAAAAATAGTCTCTCTTCCTTCAGTCACTTGAGGGCACTATTTTTTCATTACCTAAATCTATTCCAGGCTAAAGTCATCATCTTCTTAACAAACTTACATGAGATGATCTGAAAGCCCATTGCCATTCTGGTAAATCCTTCATAACTTGCCCCTTTCTATTCTTCCAGTCTTCTTATATCTTACTTCCCTTCACACATTTTGTAATTCAGCTACACTGGCCTCCTCTCATTCAATGAACATGAAAATGCATTCCATGTCTCCATATCTTTGAATGGCTATTCCTCTTTCCAACCCTTCAATCCTGGAGTGTTCTTTTACCTAATTTCCAATAAGTGGCCTTTTGATTGATTAATTGTGGGCATTCTCTATATTTTCAACATCCTTCTTAAAATATGATACCAAGGGCTGAATACAATATTTCTGATTCTGTCTGATTAGGGCAAAATAAATGGTGCAATCATCCCCTTCATTCTGGAAAAAAATAACACCAACAGCAATATGAAGATTGTAATCAAATTGAACAAAATATCATGGCAGATATGTGATAAATTTAAACAATCAGAAATAATTTTGTTTTTTCTCTTGTGGGAGTGTATAGGGAAGGTGTGTTCCAGATTGAGATATCATTGTATGAAGAACTCCCAATAATGAAACTTTCTCCATCAATGTAAACCAGACACTTCTCTGAAATTTATAGTCCTAGGTATATGACTGAAGGCACTGAGAGTTTAAATGATTAACCATGAGATACAACTTAAGCAATTCTTAGGGGAAATTTTATATCTCTAAATGCTTACATGAGTAAAATAGAGAATTAAGAGACCAATGAACTAGGCATGCAACTAAAATAGCTAGAAAAAGGAAACATTAAAAATCCAAAATTAAATAACAAATTAGAAATTCCAAAAATCAAAGGACATATTAATATAATTGAAATTAAGAAAGCTATTGAACTAATAATTAAAACTAAATGATTTCATGAAAAAGCCAGTAAAATAGACCTTTCATTAACTTGATTAAAAAAAGAAAGAAGAAAGCCAAATTACTAGTGTTAAAAATGAAAAGGGAGTATTCACCACCAATGAAGAGGAAGTTAAATCAATAACTAGCAGCTATTTTGCCCAACTATATGTCAATAAATCAGACCATCTAAATGAAATGATGACTATTTACAAAAATATAAATTGGCCAGATTAACAGAAAAGGAAAAAATATTTAAAAAACAACATTTTAGAAAAATGAATTGAAACAACCATCACTGACCTCCCTAAGGAAAAAAAAAAATCTCCAAGCCAGATGGATTTATAAATGAGTTCCACCAAATATTTAAAGAATAATTCATTCCAATACTATATAAACCACTTGGAAATTAGATGAAGAAGGAGTCCTACCAAATCCCTTTCATGACTTATTTATGGTGCTGATACCAAAACCAGGAAGATCCAAACCAGAGAAAAAAAATTATAGACCAATTTCCCTAATGACTATTGATGCAAAATTTTAAATAAAATATTAGCACAGAGATAATATATTATGACCAAGTGGGATTTATATCAGGAATGCAGGGCTGGAAAACTATCAGAAAAATTGACAATATCAATAACAAAATTTTCAGAAATAATAGGATTATCTGAATAGATGCAGGAAAACCTTTTGAGAAAATAAAACATGCATTCCTATTAAAAACACTAGAGAGTATAGGAATAATAAAATAATAAGCAGTATCTATCTAAAACTATCAGCAAGCATTATATGTAATGTGGAGAAGTCAGACATATTCCCAATAACATGAGGGGTGAATGAAGGATGCCCATCATCACTACCATTATTCAATATTGCACTAGAGATGTTAGGTTTAGCAATAAGAGAAGAAAATGAAATTAAAGGAATTAGAAATGACAATTAGTAATCCAAATTATCACTCTTTTCAGGTGATATGATGGTATACATATAAAATTCAGAGAATCAACTGAAAAAAAATTCTGGAGAAATTAACAACTTTAGCAAAGTTACAGGGTATAAAATAAATGTACATAAAACATTGGCATTTCTATGTATAACTAATAAAGCCCCACAGCAAGAAATAGAAAGATAATTTCCATTTAAAGTCACTATAGACATAAAATATCCGGGAAACTACCTGCTAAAACAAACCCAAGAACTATTTGAACATAATTACAAAACATTTTTCACAAAAATAAAATCAGTTCTAAATAATTGGAGTTGCTCATGGGTAGGCCAAGCTAATATAATAAAAATGACAATTATACCTAAATTAAATAACATATTCAGTATAATACCAATCAAACTACCAAAACTATTTTTTAGAGCTAGAAAAAAACAATAACAAAATTCATCTGGAAGAGCAAAATTTCCATAATATCAAGGGAATTAATGAAAAGAAATGCAATATAAGGTGGCCTAGCTGTACCGGATCTTTAATTGTATTATAAAGTAGCAATCATCAGAACTACTTGGTACTGGCTAAGAAATAGAGTGGTGGATCAGTGGAATAGGTTAAGTATGCAAGACACAGAAGTCAATGACTATAGTAATCTATTACTTGATAAACCCAAAGACCCCAGCTTCTGAGATAAGAACCCAGTATTTAACAAAAACTGCTGGGAAAATTGGAAAATAGTATGGCAGAAACTAGGCAAAGACCAACATCTAACACCATATACCAAAATAAAGTCAAAATGGGTACATGATTTAGATAAAAAGATTGATACTATATAAGCAAAGTAGGAAAGCAAGGAATAGTTTACCCGTCAGATCTATGGAGAAGGGAAGAATTTATGACCAAACAAGAGATAGAGAACATTATGAAATGCAAAATGGATACTTTTGATTACATTAAATTGAAAAGTTTTTGCACAAACAATGTGAAATTGTAAAAGTTTTCTGATAACTCTTAGCATTTAAAGAAATGTAGAGTGCACAGACAAAGGAAGAAATATTCTTGTATCTCTTATTATACTCATAATTTTGTAGCCCTTTGGGCATAGTTCCAAACTGATCTCCAGGATGGTTGGGCTAGTTCACAACTCCACCAATGCATTTACTCTGATACTTCCAAAATCTGGGATTTTGTTAATGCAAGTACTTCCTCTACTGGTACAATTCCACTATAATTTAATAGATGGCTTTTGACAGTGATGAAATAAAAAGGAAGAAAAAAAGAAAAAAATGAACAAAGTAAAGACAGGAAGGATAGAAGGAAGGATCAAAGGAAGGAAGAAAGGAAGAAAAGAAGATATGATGGAAGGAAGTGGGGAGGAAGGAAGAAGGGAAGGATTAAAGGAAGGAGAAGAACAAAGAAAAGGAAAAGAAAATTTACCTCGTCAAACTTATAATACACCTTGGTAAATGGAACTAAGCTGGTCCTCAGCTGTCAGTCTATTACTGATATGATACTTTAAGACTTTGCATTTGGTAGGAGCTGAAAGAGTTCATACTGGCCTGACATATGCTTAGAAAACCTAGGATTACTTCTACATAATGATTAAGCATAGACAGAAGACATTAGTGAAGATAGAAAGCAACTTTAGTACAGTAATTCATGTAATAATTTTATCTCCTTAAGAAAGGGGGTCATATTTTACTTATTTAAAAAAAATCTTTAACTCTTAGCAAGAGACTTTATACAAATAAATGCTCAATGAAGCTTTGTTTATTCAAAAATGGCAATGGCAGATGAGGTAGTGTTGATGCTATATAGTAGAAGTGCTACCTAGTCTAGACAAATACACATGGATCATTTTCTAGAACTGAAATGAGATTTCACTTGAAACATCTATTCTAGTCCAAGACAGCTGCCTAGAGGTGCAGTGCATAGAAAGTTTGGCCTGGAGTCAGGAAGAACTGAGTTTAAATCCAGCCTCAGACATCTAGTAGTTGTATCATCCTGGGCAAGTCATTTAACATCAATTTGCCTGAATTTCCTCAACTGAAAAATTAGATTAATGATAACCCACCTCACACAGGTGTTGTAAGAATAAAATTAGATAATATTTTATTAGCACAGTGCATGGCATAGAGTAAGTGTTTTATAAATACTTATTCCTTTTCCCTGCTTCTCTCAGACAGCCTATCCAACTGCAGTCTGTGAGATAGAATATGGTGATACTCTCCATGTTGAACTTCAGTTTAATGCCAGAGCTTTCAGCCTAAATTGAAGAGACAATTTCCTAAAAATGATTCAGTATGCCAAAGGTTTCAGAAACACCATAATTCATTAACATATTTACCTTATTAAATTGTGTGTATAATGTATATATATAAAGAATCTTTTTCTTGCCCTGTCCCCCTCTGCTCATCTAATTAGTAATTGAATCTTACCAGAGGCAATGAGGAGTATTTTTAATGCTTATAATTAGGTAATGCAGTGGCATCATTATATTTTTAATAGGAACATAACCAGAGGCCAAGTTTCTAAGTCATAGGAATAAAGTACAACCCTCCTTTTATTCCTCATCACATATGAACAAAAAATTCATAAAATTTCCTGTTTTTATCCACACTGTTGAATTCAGGTAGCTCTCTCCCTTGACCTGCCCCTCCTAATATTAAATTGACCTATCTACAAGAGTGAGTTCTGATTGTCATTTGGAGATCTCATGAATATATGAAAGTGAATTTTTAGAGTTTAGAAGGTTCCTCATCCCAATCCACAGAGAAAAATGCTTAAAAATGATAGAAAAATCAAAGTAGAAAAGTGGTTATTAAGCATGCTGTTTTTTTAATCCTGCCCAAGACCAATAAAATGTGGATTTGGGGGCTGGGGAGGAGATAGGATGCTTGAGTGGGTAGATGGAGATTTCAAATACTGAATGTTTCCTTTCAATCTCCCTATACACTGGAGTAAAATGTCCTCGAGGGCATTCACTGATTTTTCTTTTGCGTTTCGGTAACATCCACCTAGTACAACACGTTACACACAGAACATTATTCAATGCATATTGAACTTAAATGAGCAAAGTGATCAGTTACTATTTAAAAGTACCAGCTACTTATTGATAGGTTGTTGTTGTTGTCACTGTTGCCAGTGTTTGTGTGTTTTCTTCACTTTTCCTCTTGTTAAGTGTAGAAAAAAAACCAAAAGTATCGAAAGTCCTGCCAGGTTTTCAGTGTTGAAAACTTTATTGAGACACCTACCCTTTTGCATTAACTGTGTTTTCCCCAGTGAATATTGGTATATGGGGGGAATTGTACCAAATGAAATTTGATTTCCATTCTAGGGGATTTCTAATACGTTCATTACAAACTATCTTTGTTTTTTATAAATCTTTGTGACATTAATCTGCTATGAATTGCTCAAAATGCACTATTTCTTCTTTAAATTAAAACTGGGACCATCATGCATCACATCTCAATAAAAAATGGCAACATTAGTGTTATAAGGCAAAGGGATAAGAATGCCAATATTAGCATTTTAAAATATACTAGGAATACATTTCACCTGAACTCTAAGTATCTTTGAGATGTCCATTCAGATATCACAATGATTCTATCATGATATCAGAATGATTCTGTAAAAGTTGTTATAACAATTTCCCTATAATTGTTCATAACTGCATGTTAATATCATTGATGAAGAATTTTTGTAATAGCTTTTTCAGAACAGTTTAATTTGTGCAAATTTGGATACAGACATAATTTTAAATGTGAGAAATATAGCAAGAATTATAGATCTCAAAATCATATGTCAAAGAATATATCTTTATGCATGTTTATTTTGACCACTATCAAAATTTTATGGAATCTAAGAAAACAAGTTTATATTAGTGGTTATCATTCCAAATGTGAATTCAGTCAGTATATCTCCAGGGGTGGGGAACCTGTGGCCTCAAGGCCACATGTGACCTTCTAGGTATTTGGGTGCAACCTTTTGACTCAGGCCAGGTTTTGTAGAACACATCTTTTTATTAAGGGCATTTGTTCTCTGAAGCTTGGAGTCAGTCAAAAAGTCACACTTGAGGACCTAGAGGGCTTTTACAGAGTTATAGCTGTCCAGTATAATTTATATTGTTCAGAGCCTCATTTGAATTTGGGTATCTATTTTGCCGTTGAATTTTTAATAACCATTGTTTGTAATCTACTGAGTTCCACATAAAAATTGGTTTTAGTCATATGATGATCCCTTGGAAGATTTTAACATGCCCCTGTAGATGGTTGGTTAGATTGGTAGATAGAGCACTGGGCCTGGCTAGAATCAGGAAGATTTGAGAGGCAGCTAGGTAACATAGTGGATATAGTACCAGGCCTGGAGTCAAGAAAACTCATCTCTGTGAGTTAAAAACTGTCTTCAGACACTTACTAGCTGTTTGACCTAAGTCACCTAATCCTGTTTGCCTCAGTTTGCTTCATGTATAAAATGACCTGGAGAAGAAAATGGAAATCTACCTTTATATCTTTGCTAAGAAAACCCCAAATGGGGTTATGAATAATCAGATATAACAAAAAATGATTAAATAAAAACAAGAACAAGGGGAATAATAGTAACACCAACTTCACAGAGTTGTTGAGAGGATCACATGAAATAATATTTAGCTTACCACAGTGCATGGCACATAGTAGACACTTAATAAATAATCATCCCCTTCCCCTTCCTCCAACTCATATTGACTTTATGGAAATGGAGTAGTACTAACATTTTTTTTTACAGAAGAGAAAAAAGAGGTCAGGGAGAAAAGGATTTTAAAATGTTACTTTTTTTCAAACACAACAAATGACTACATTGGTTGATTTAACATTTGTAAGAATGACCAATAATATAAATATATTTTAATAGATATTATAAAAGTTTGATTTTAGGTAAATAATCATGTCATAAAGTTGTATGCTTTGAAACTAAGATTTTGAGATCTAGAATTTTTCAAACATTTTTCACATTTTGAAATTGTCAGCATCCAGATTTGTATAAAGTACAACTGTTTCAAGAGTTTTCCTTGAAATCCAGTAATTCAATCAACAAAATGTGAAGTAATGGAAAGAGAAGTGGTTTTTTTTCCTATTAAACATATTTTCACATTAATGATGTTGTAAGTAAGAATTAGAGCCAATAGGAGGAACCACCAGAAAGAGGAAACAAAACTCAATAGAAGAGAAAAAAAATAGCAAATAGTATGTTTCAATCTGCATTCAAATTCTATAGTTCTTTCTTTGGATGTGGATAACATTTTCCATAATGAGGCCTTTGGAGATGTCTTCCTTGTATTGCTTGGAAGGGTTAAGTTTATCAATATTAGTCATCCAACAATGTGGCTGTCATTGTGTAAAACATCCTCTTAGTTCTGCTCACTTCACTCAACATCAGACCATATAAGACTTTCCAGGTTTTTCTGAAGTCAGCCTGTTCATCATTTCTTATAGCACAATAGTATTCCATTACATTCATATACCACAACTTGCTCAGCCATTCCCCAATTGATGGGCAACCTCTCAATTTCCAATTCTTTGCCACCACAAAAATAGCTGCTATGAATATTTTCATACATGTGGGTCCTTTTCCCATTTGTATGAACTCTTTGGGATATAGCCCTAAAAATGCTATAGCTGGGTCAAAGGGTATGCACATTTTTACAGCCCTTTGGGCATAGTTCCAAATTGCTCTCCAAAATGTTTTGATCATTACACAACTCCACCAACAATGCATGTGTTCCAATTGTCCCACATCTTCTCCAACATTTATCATTTTCTTGTTTTGTCATCTTGGCCAATCTGATGGGTATGATGTGGTACCTCAGAGTTGTTTTGATTTGCATTTCTCTAATCAATAGTGCTTTAGAGCATTTTTTCATATGACTATAGATGGCTTTAATTTCTTCATCTGAGAACTACCTGTTCATATCCTTTGACTATTTATCTATTGGGGAATGACTTGTATTCTTATAAATTTGACTTAATTCTCTATATATTTTAGAAATGAGGCCCTTATGAGAGACACTAGTTGTAAAAATTCTTTCCCAATTTTCTACCTTCCTTCTAATCTTAGTTGTATTGGCTTTGTTTGTGCAAAAACTTTTCAATTTAATGTAATTAAAGTTATCCATTTTGCTTTTCGTAATGTTCTCTAACTCCTGTTTGGTCATGAATTCTTCTGTTCTCCATAGATCTGATAGGTAAACTATTCCTTGCTTCCCTAGTTTGCTTATAATATCAGCCTTTATATTTAAATCATGAGCCCATTTTGACTTTATTTTGGTATGTGGTGTGAGATTTTGGTCAATGCCTAGTTTCTGCCATACTCTTCTCCAGTTTTCCCAGCAGTTTTTTTTTTTCGAAGAGTGGGTTCTTTTCCCAGAAGCTGCGGTCTTTGGGTTTATCACATAATAGATTACTATAGTCATTGACTACTGTGTCTTGAAGACTTAACCTATTCCACTGATCCACCACTCATTTCTTAGCCAATACCGAGCGGTTTTGATGATTGCTGCTTTATAATACAATTTAAGATCTGGAATGGCTAGGTCACCTTCCCCTGCATTTCTTTTCATTAGTTCCCTTGATATTCTGGACCTTTTGTTCTTCCAAATGAATCTTGTTATTATTTTTTCTAACTACAAATAATGTTTTGGTAGTTTGATTGGTATGGCACTGACTAAGTAAAATAGCTTAGGTAGAATTGTCATTTTTATTATATTAGCTTGGCCTACCCATGAGCTACTGATGTTTTTCAAATGATTTAGATCTGACTTTATTTGTTTGAAAAGTGTTTTGTAATTGTGTTCATAGAGTTCCTGGGTTTGTTTTGGGAGGTGGACTCCTAAATATTTTATGATGACTACAGTATGATTAAATTTCTCTTTCTATCTCTTGCTGATAGACTTTATTGGTAATATATAGAAATGCCAATGATTTATGTGGGTTTATTTCACAGCCTGCAATTTGCTAAAGTTGTTTACTATTTTAAGTAGTTTTTTACTTGATTCTCTAGGATTGTCTAAGTATATCATCATGTCATCTGCAATGAGTGAAAACTTTGTTTCTTCTTTACCTATTCTAATACCTTCAATTTATTTTTCTTCTCTTATTGCTAAAGCTAATGTTTCCAGTACAATATTGAACAACAGTGGTGATAATAGACATCCTTGTTTCACCCCTGATTTTATTGGAAATGCTTCTAGCTTGTCCCCATTACATATAACACTTGCTGAAGGTTTTAGGTAGATCCTATTTATTATTTTAAAGAAGACTCCATTCATACCTATGCTCTCTAGTGTTTTCAATAGGAATGGATGTTGTATTTTGTCAAAAGCTTTTTCTGCATCTATTGAGATGAACATGTGGTTTCTGTTAGTTTTGGTATTGATATGATCAATTGTGCTGATAGTTTTCCTAATATTGAACCAGCATTGCATTCCTGGTATAAATCCTACCTGGTCATAGTGTATTATTCTTGTAATAAGTTGCTGTAATCTATTTGCTAATATTTTATCTAAAATTTTTTTCTTCTATATTCATTAGAGAAATTGGTCTATAATTTTCTTTCTCTGTTTTGACTCTTCCTGGTTTAGGTATCAGCACCATATTTGTATCATAAAAAGAATTTGGTAAGACTCCTTCACCTATTTTCTTTTTTTTATTAATAAATTTATTTATTTTTAGTTTTCAACATTTACTTCCACAAGATTTTGAGTTTCAAATTTTCACCCCATCTCACCCCTCACCCCAGCCCAAGATGGCAGGTATTCTGAATACCCCTTCCCCTATTCTGCCTTTCCTTCTATCTCTCCACCCCACTTCTCTTATCCCCTTCTCCTTCAATTTTCCTGTAGGGCAGGATAAATTTCTATACCCCATTTCCTGTATCTCTTATTTCCCAGTTGCATGTGAAGACATTTTTTTTAAACATGTGTTTTTAAAACTTTGGGTTCCAAATTTTCTTCCTTACTCCCTCCCCACCCACCCTCATTGAAAAGGCAAGCAACTAAATTATAGGTTATACATGTGCAGTTATGCAAAACACTTCCATATTAGACATGCTGTGAAAAACTTACCCTATTTCCCTTAATCCTATCCTGCTCCCCCCATTTATTCTATTCTTTCTTTTAACCCTGTCCCTTCTCAGAGGTATTTGATTCTGATTACCAGCTTTCCCAATCTGCCTTCCTCTCTATCATCCCCCTACTCTCTTGTCTCCTTCCCCCCCCCTTTTTCCTGTAGGGTAAGACAGATTTCCATACCCAAGTGAGTGTCTATGTTATTCCTTCCTTAAGTGAAATCCTATAAGAATAAGATTCACTCATTCCCTCTCACCTTCTCCCATTTCCTCTTCACTGTAAGAGCCTTTTCTGTTTTTTTATGTGTGTGAGATAATTTAGACCGTTCTACCTCTCCCTTTCTCCTTCTACCTCTCCCTTTCACCTTCTACTAGTACAATCCTCTTTCACTCCTTAATTTTATTCTCCAGATGTGACCCCTTCATTTTCAACTCACCCTGTGCCCTCTATCTATTTATCTACCTATGTACGTATCTGTCTATCTAATTATCTATATCTATACATACATATACATACATATAATTTTTTCCCTCTAAATACCCTAATACTGACAAAGGTCTTATGAGCTATAAATATCATCTTTCCGTGCCGGAATGTAAACAGTTCAACCTCAATAAGTCTCTCATGATTTCTCTTTCCTGTTTACCTCTTCTTGTTCCACTTGAGTCTTGTATTTGAAAGTCACATTTTCTATTCAGCTCTGGTCTTTTCATCAAGAATGCTTGAAAGTCCTCTATTTCACTGAATGACTATTTTTCCCCTGGAGGATTTTACTCAGTTTTGCTGGGTAGGTGATTCTTGGTCATAATCCTATCTCCTTTGCCCTCCAGAACATTATATTCCATGCACTGTGGTCCCTTAATGTAGAAGCAGCTAACTCTTGTGTTATCCTGATTGTGTTTCCACAATACTTGATTTGTTTCTTTCTGGCTGCTTGTAATATTTTCTCTTTGACCTGGGAACTCTGGAATTTGGCTGCAATATTCCTAGGAGTTTGCCTTTGGGGATCTCTTTCAGGAAGGGATCAATGGATTCTTTCAATTTCTATTTTGCCCTCTGGTTCTAAAATATCAGGGCAGTTTTCCTTGAGAATTTCTTGACACATGATGTCCAGGTTCTTTTTTTGATCATGGCTTACAGCTAGTCCAATAATTTTTAAATTCTCTTTCCTGGATCCATTTTCAAGGTCAGTTGTTTGTTTTTTTCCAATGAGATATTTCACATTGTTTTCTAATTTTTCATTCTTTTGGATTTGTTTTACGGGGTCTTGATTTCTCATAAAGTCACTAGCTTCCAATTGCTCTATTCTAATTCAGTAATCTTTTGGACTTCCTTTTCCATTTGTCCAATTTTGCTTTTTAGGGCATTCTTCTCCTCCTTGCATTTTTGGACCTCTTTTGCCATTTGGGTTAGGCTATTTTTTAAGGTATTTTCTTCATTATTTTTTTGGGTCTCCTTTAGCAAGCCATTGACTTGTTTTTCATGATTTTCTTGCATTGTTCTCATTTCTCTTCCTGGTTTTTCCTCTACTTCTCTTACTTGCTTCTCAAAATCCCTTTTGAGCTCTTCCAAGGCCTGGGACTGATTCATTTTTTTCTTGGAGGCTTTGGATGTAGGAGCTTTGACTTTGTTTTCTTCTTCTGGCTATATGTTTTGATCTTCTTTGTCACCAAATCTATTGTCCGATTCTTTTTTGCATTGCTTGCTCATGATCCCAGTAAATTACTTGAGTTTTAAAGTCTTTATTAAGGTAGAGGTCTGCTTCCAATGTGGAGAATGTACTGTCCCAAGCTTCAGGGGTTTTGTGCAGCTGTTTTCAGAGATACTTCTAGGTAC
The DNA here is from genome assembly GCF_900497805.2 of Vombatus ursinus. NCBI lineage: Eukaryota > Metazoa > Chordata > Mammalia > Diprotodontia > Vombatidae > Vombatus > Vombatus ursinus. Next base: position 1,147,742 of record NW_020947238.1, read on the forward strand.
CTGTAAATTTTCAGGTCTTCCAAGGTGGTATGATAAGGGGCAAGGTGTTTCCTCTCTACAGCCATAACAAGCTCCACCATGCCAGCATTCCTCCTAGCCCCAGGACCGCCCCTCAGAACTGTGACCCAGATCCCAGCAGAGGCAAAGCATGAGATTACTTCCTCAGCAGAGACAAAGAGATCCTTGCAATCCCCCTCTGATCAGCCACTTGATTCCCCCTTAGTCTGTGGGCTGGAGGTTCAGGAGGACACTGCCAACCTGGGGACTGTGCTCTGGACTTATGGCTGACACCTAGCTTCTCTCTCACCACAGTCACAGACTTTTCCCACTGACCTCCCAAGCTGTCTTTGGAGTTCATGGGTTGTGAAGTCTGGAAACTGCCACAGCTGCCTGAGATTCAGTACTCTGAGACCTGCTCCAGCTTAGCTACGGCCTGCTTACCCATGCCAAACTTTGTTCCTCTCCCCACCTGGGGCAATATACCTTTCTGATCAACCATCCAGGTTGTCTTGGGTTGGAAATTTATTTCATTCTGTCTTTTTGTGGGTTCTGCTGCTTTAGAATTTGTTTAGAGCCATTTTTTATAGGTATTTGGAGGGATTTGGGGGAGAGCTCAAGCAAGTTACTGCTTTCACTCCACCATCTTGGCTCCACCTTCTTCTTCACCTATTTTCCCAAATAGTCCATATAGTATTGGAATTAATTGTTCTTTAAATGTTTGATAGAATTCACATGTAAATCCATCAGGCCCTGCAGATTTTTTCCTAGGGAGTTCATTAATGGCCTGTTAAATTTCTTTTTCTGAGATGAGGTTATTTAAGTATTTTACTTTCTCTTCTATTAATCTGGACAATTTATATTTTTGTAAATATGTATCCATTTCACTAAGATTATCAAATTTGTTGACATACAGTTGGGCAAAATAGTTCCCAATTATTGTTTTAATTTCTTCTTCCTTGGTGGTAGATTCACCTTTTTCATTCTTGATACTAGTAATTTTGTTTTCTTCTTTCTTTTTTTAATTAAATTAAGTTTTATCTATTTTATTGTTTTTTCATAAAACCAGCTCTTAGTTTTATTGATTAGTTTAATAGTTTTTTTTAATTTCAATTTTATTAATTTTTCCTTTAGTTTTCAATATTTGTAGTTTGGTGTTTAATTGAGGATTTTTAATTTGTTCTTTTTTCTAGTTTTTTTAAGTTGTATTCCCAATTCATTGATCTCCACTTTTTCTATTTTATTTATGTAAGCAATTAGAGATATAAAATGTCCCCTAAGAACTGCTTTCACTGCACCCCATAAGTTTTGGTATGTTGTCTCATTATTGTCATTCTCTTGAATGAAGCTATTGATTGTTTCTATGATTTGTTGTTTAACCCAGTCATTTTTTAGGATTAGATTATTTGGTTTCCAATTATTTTTTAGTCTATCTTTCCATGGCCCTTTATTACATATAATTTTTATTGCATCATGATCTGAAAAGGATGCATTTAATATTTCTGCCTTTCTGCATTGGATTGTGAGGTTTTTGTGCCCTAGTACATGGTCAATTTTTGTGTATGTGCTATGTATTCCCCAGAAAAAAATATATTCCTTTTTATCCCCATTCATTTTCTCCACAGGTCTGTCATACCTATATTTTCTAATGTTCTATTCACCTCCTTAACTTATTTCTTGTTTTTTTTTGTGTGGTTAGATTTTTCTAGTTCAGAGAGGGGGAGACTGAGGTCCCCCACTAGTATAGTTTTGCTCTCTATTTCTTCCTGTAACTCCCTGAACTTCTCCTCTAAGAATCTGGATATTATACCACTTGGTGCATATATGTTTAATAATGATATTACTTCATTGTGTTTTGCTTTTGACCACACCTCCCTCAGTCCCTCCTACCTTCTATTAGCCCTTTTCCTTTTCTTTCCCTTTACCCTTTCTGCTTCTTCCCTTCCTTCTGTCCCCCCTCCCTTTTCTTTCCCCTTTTCCTTCCTACTACCTATAGTGCAAGTTAGATACCTAACTGATTATGTTATTCCCTTCTTGAGCCAAATCTGATGAGAGTAAGGTTCAAACAATTCTCATTTCCTTCCCTTCTTTCCCTCTGCTATAATAGATTTTTGTATCTCTTCCTGCAATATAATTTACCCTTGTCTGCCTCCTCCTTTCTCAGTACTTTTTCTTAGATTAGACTAATCCATTTACTTGGATCCATTTAACCCACTTGATTAGATTTTTTTTTATCATTACATCAAAATCAACTTATATCCACCCCCTTTATGTGTACTCCTTTAACATGGTATAATAACAATATAGTTCTCAAGAGTTGCAAGTGTCATCTTCCCTTGTAGGGATATAAATGGTTTGCCTTTATTAACAACATATTGTATCTTTCTGTCCCATTGACCTTTTTATGTCTCTCTTGAGTCCTGCTCTTGAAGATCAAATTTTTTTTTGTTGATCTCCAGTCTTTTTATCAGGCAGGTTTAGAAGTCCCATATTTCGCTGAGTATCCATCTCCTCCCCTGAAAGATCATGCTCATTTTCCCTGGGTAGTTGATCCTTGGTTGAAATTCAAGCTCCTTTGCCTTATGGAATATCATGTTCCACACCCTAAGGTCTTTTATTGTAGAAGCTGCAAGGTCTTGTGTAATCCTGTCTGTGGTTTCATGATATTTAATTTGTTTCTTTTTGGATGCTTGCAGTATTTTCTCTTTGACCTGGTAATTTTGGAATTTGTCTACTATATTCCTTGGTGTTTTCAATCTGGGATCTCTTTCTCGAGGTGATCGGTGGATTCTTTCTATGGCTATTTTACCTTCTGGTTCTAGGACTTCAGGGCAGTATTCCTTTATGATTTCCTGAAAGATAGTGTTCAGGCTCTTTTTTTCATCTTGATTTTGAAGTAGACCAATAATTTTTAAATTGTCTCTCCTGGATTGATTTTCCAGGTCAGTTGTTTTACCAATGAGGTATTTTATGTTTTCATCTATTTTTTCATTTTTTTTGTTTCTGTTTGACTGATTCTTGCTCTCTCATCATAGAGTCATTATTTTCCATTTGCCTGATTCTAATTTTTAACAAATTGTTTTTTTCTATTAGATTTTGTACCTCCTTCCCCAATTGGCCAATTGTATTTTTTAGGAATTTGTTTTCTTAAGTGTATGATTTTTTTTTCCATTTGGCCAATTGTATTTTTTAAGAACTTGTTTTCTTCAGTGTACTTTTTTTTCCCAGTTGGTCAATTGTATTTTTTAAGAACTCTTCTACCTTTCTCATTTGATTTTTAAAATCCTTCTTGAGTTCTTCTAAAAAGGCTTTTTGGGCTTCACACTAGTTCATATTCCCTTTTGAAGTTGCAGATGTGAGTTTGTTGATAATGTTGTCCTCTTCAGAATTTCTGCCTTGATCTTCACTCTTCTCTGAATGAACCTATGGTACTTTTCTTTTCACTCATGGTCTTTCTTTATTCCCTGGCCTTTAAAGAGATTAAGCTCTCCTGCTGGGGAGCAGAGGGCACTGACCCAAGCTTCTTGTGTTGGGAGCCTAGGTCTTGGTTACTGGCTTTGTGTCCTGGGGCCTCTGATGTTGGCAATTGGAGGCTGTAGGATTCTGGCAGCTTACCTGGTGTTGGGTTGGAATCACCAGGGCTCAAACTCTAGGGCAACTTTAGGTTGCCTGCTTTTCCTTTCCTTTCACTTTCTTCAGCTCCTTTCAGATGGATGTTGCAAGGTGTTTATCTGCCTGGGGCCCTTTGTGGTGCTGCTTCCCTTATTTTTGCTGAAGCACTGGGAGATTGGTTTGCTGTAGAATGCCGAAGCACCTGGTGGTTTTCTGAGCTGATTTCCACCTATTCCCCTGCCCTCACTGAAGCACTTGGAGGTCTAGTTGTTGGTGTTTACCTGCTCCACCATGGGGGTTTCAGGATCTCTTCCTGGTGTGCTAAAGTGGGGCTTTCTGCTAGTTTGCTGGGATGTCTCCTATTCTCTACTACTCCCCTTCCCCCAGAGCAAGAGGGGCCTTTCCCATTAATCCCTCAAGCTACCTGGGCTACTGCACTGCTGCTCCCCATCTTCCTTCTGGTTCAGTTGTTCCAGGGTTTTTCCTGGGGCAGTATTTTCTGGGCTTTCAGAGGTTGATAGGGGAGGGTGAGAGCAACTACCTTTTTACTCCACCATCTTGGCTCCCAGAGGCAGACTCAAGAAGTGGGTTTTGAGGTGAGAAAACAGAATCCCAGTCCTAATCCTGCCATTAAATACATAAATGAGATACATTAAATAAAGGCTTAGTTACCAACTTAAAGAAGTAAACCTTTAATTGGTAATAAATGTTTAAGAATCTTTTTAACAAGATGGTATTGGGAAAACATAGAACTTTATCTATTTGTTAGTATTTTTTAAAGATTACAAAAAGTATATCCCACTGAAACCATTAACAGTGAATATTGTGTGTTAATATTGGGTATATATGATGTGATATAAAAGGTAGTTTTCTGTCATACAACCTGGGAATCAATATTGATTCTGTTAGTTACTGTACATGTGACGTTGGACAAATCATTTAATATTTATGAGCCTCATTTAACTCATCTGTTAATAAGGGTAATAACAATTCCCCTGATTATGTCACATGGAAGTTATAAGGAACACATAAGAAAATTTATGGGAAGAGATATAAAAAATTTAAAGTATATTTACTATAAATGCCAGCTATTATTACTATTATTTCAATGATAATAGTTATAATAAGAATTCAAATACTATTGAGTAATTGAATGAGTCTAACTCAATAAGTTTTATTTCAGTTAGGAGTATTATTAGCTAACAAATTTGCCCAATGTATTATTAAATATGTTTTGTTTTGTTTTGTTTTTTTACTATTTTGTTTATTGCTTTGTATGTCTCTTTTGGCCTAAACCTGTGATTTATTCTATGTAGAGAATTGCCCAGCTAGGTGTCACAGTGGATAGAGCACTGGTCCTGAAGTCAGGAGGACCTGAGTTTAAATCCAGCCTCAGACCAAACTCTTGACACTTACTAGTTGTGTGACCCTGGGCAAGTCACTTAACCCCAATTGCCTTAAAAAAATCATCTAGTGAATTGCCAGGGTGAATATTTCTTTAATGATTTCAGATTAATAATTAGCCTATAATTTATAATTTTAGGGAACTGGCTATGGTACTGTGAGATTATGTGACTTGCTCAAAGTCATACAGCTAAGGCAGAAACAGTGAGTCAACAAGGAAACAAGGGACACAGAGGCACAGGGGAGTGTAATATTGACATGGCAGACTGTTGAGTCAAGCCACATTAGGCTGGTTAGTGAGTCCAAAATAAAATTAATGGATTGTGAAAAAAGAGATAAATCTTGCAACTGAAGGCTGCAATGAAGGAAAAGTCCCATCTTCACAGGATTAAGGGAATGAAAGATGGAAAAAATAAGGGAAATTGTGGTCCAAGAGGTAAATTTTGGAGTCCAAGATATTGAACATAGATAAGTTTAGAGTGACAGTAAACCATAAAATGTAAACATCTTAGTAATAGCTTCCTGGAAACAGTTGCACAGTGGATAGAATGTAGGGCCTGGAGTCAGGAAAACCTGAGTTCCAATATAATCTCAGACACTAGCTGTATGACTCTGAGTAAGTTTCGACCTTTGTATGCCTCAGTTGTTCCTATATCACAGGGTTGTTGTGAAGATCAAATGAGATAATATTTGTGAAGTGTTTAACATAGTGCCTGGCAAATAATAGTCACTATAAAAATTCTAGCTAGCTAACTCCATCTCCTACTCCTTCTCCTCCTCCTCCTACTAGTAGTAGTAGGAGTAGTTTAGCAAGATTAAAGTATAGAGTAATTAGATGTCATGAGAATTGAGACATTCAGGACATGGCATGGTATACTCCTAGGATGGTAATAAATGTTTAAGTTTCTTAGGAGAAGGATTCTGAAAGAAACTAGAAAACCACTAAATAAATGCCACAATCATTCAGGAAGGTTGAATAGATTCCTAGTGGTTACTGAATGACTATGACAAGGATTCATATAGTGCTGGCATTTTGATCTTCTTGCAAAAAGGACAGCTGACCTATGATGACAATAAACAGTAGCTAAGGGAATTAGCCATCTTTACTGCATCAGTGTATCTGTTGAGTTAAAGTAGCCTTCAGGTGGTAGACAAAAGCAGACAGAATTATGCCTTCTAGATTTGTATTTTTAAGATAATTTTAATCTACAGAGCTGATTTTCTTGGAAGGAGTTCCAGAGTGGGTTTCTTTACAATCCAGTGATGTAGCTCTAGGAGTCTTATTCCTAAATGGCTTACTCTGTAAGTCTCTATTTTCTTCTGTATTATGGGTGTTTCTGGGCATGTCTTATGTACTGGTCCATATCTTCCATGTTATCTTAAGTCAATCAATCAATCAATCAATCAATCAATCTGTGTTAGTTAGGTGCCTACTATATCCCAGGCAATGTGCTAGATGCTGGAGATACAAATGTAAAGAATGAAACATTCAATACTTACACAATTTGTATTTTAATGGGAAGACAATAAGTCTATATTTAAAGAGAGAATGAGTATATACAGAATAAATACAAAGTAGTTAAATTAAAAAAAATAGTCATGGAAGGAGTTCTAGTGGGAACCTCTTCTAGGTGCTAATAATTGGGGAATCAGGGAAGACTTCATATAGAATATCATTCTTGGAATGGATCTTGAAAGAACAAAATAATACTATGAGGTAGAATTGAAGTAGTGCATTCTAGCTGTGGAGGACATCTAATACAAGTTTTGGGCACAGAGAACACAGAATCATTTAGGAGATAATGGGGAAATAAACAATTATTTTGGGTATCTAAATCAGAAGGTTGATGATTGTTACATCTCTGCCATCATTTTTGATCTCTTGCCTATTTTCTTTTTTCTGTATCAAAAGACCTTGAGAGTCAGAATAGGTGAGATCTTTACAGATATAGCAAGCATGGGTTTTAAAAGATGACAGGTAACTGATTGATGGAGTGATGGAGGGCAGTAACAACTAAATAAAGGATTATACTGATTCCTCCCCTAGACTCTGTGAGATGGGAAAGTGGGGAAATAAATAGTCAGAATATGAGATTCCTACAACTTCTGAGTCATCAGAGGGAATCTAGGCTCTCTTAATGATTATTTAGAAGGAAAAATACGGAGAAAGAAGAGTTTATAAACAATGGGATGATAGAATGAGAATTTCAAAGCACATAGCAGAAGTGATTGACAAAAGAAGACAAAAAGGTGTGATAATATATGGATGAGGTGATATGGAAAGAGAATATGGAAGGAGTTCTAACCTTCTTGATCTATTTGGTAACTTTACTAGTTATATGGCAAAGCATTACTTCCCTTCACCTCCAAACTTCTAATTCCTCTAATGTCAGTCAACCAGACCATGTACCACAAATACAAATTTCCTCACAATATTTTTTTTGCTTGATTTCTTGAGTGATTTCTCTAGTGTTGAAATAAACAGAAAAGCTGAGGTATTGGACAATAGTATTACAAGGAAAACTTTGGTTTCAGCAAAGATGTTATTATAATTGACAAAGTGCGGACAATCTTGATTATTTCTATATTTTAATCAGTCCTCTACTACTGCTGGTTTCTGATACAACATAAATATACACATATCACTTACTGGTCAGATTTTAAATGGCTAAGGAGAAAAAATCTAAAAAGTTCTATAACAATATTCTATGTAAGAAACTCATGTAATGAAATCCTTGATTCAACTTTAACCCATCATCTAATTTTCATGTATGTATAATATTTTACTAGTTCATCAACATAGTAAATCTAATAATAGCTCCAACTTTCATTGTCCTTTACATTTAGAAACCATATTACTCCTATTATTTCCTTTAATATTCACAATAAAACCATGAGATAGGTATTAATTAGAAGCTATGTTAACCCCATTTTTATAAATGAGGAAACAGACTAAAAGAAGTTTGAATCTGAAAGTCATGAACTAGTAACTTGTATTCATTTGTAATATTATGACTTTAAATATCATGAGCATTCCATGGTACCATGCCAAATTGAGTAAAATCTAGCAAAGACTATTACATTTCTGAATTATCTTGGATTTGGAAAAAAAATCAATGGAAGAAAATATGATCTCAATTTATCACAAAGAAAATGAATCTGCTATTTTATGTTAGAATTGCTTGTGTTTAAAAAAAATAGTCTTTCTGAAACTGCTATTGTTTTTGAAGCTACAATTTGCATAAGTAGCCTCACACACAAGGCTTTCAGGCTTTCAATACCAAAAAGAAAAAGGTTGGTCTGTGTATGTGTTTTTCCCTTTTGTAATTGCTGCTGCTGTTAGATACTTTTGAAATAAAAGCAGAGTACCATGACTATCTACTTGGTTTTTGACATTCATTCTCTTTCAACTATTAGATTGATTAGTGGTTCAATTTCCTATGCATAGAGCCTATTTTTTTTCCTTTACAAGTAAGCTTAGACTTGCTTCTCTCTTTCAGATTTGTGATTGATGTTTCTTGTTTGATCACACTGGAAACAACAGCTCTTTGGAAATAGGAATATTTATTTGTAATCTGACAAAATACTTAAATTTAGCTATTTGTGAAGTAAGTGTGTAATGGTGTCACATATAGAAGATTTCAACCACACATCACCTGTGGGTTCCCCTAGGAAATTCTTTGAGTGGCATAGATCTATAGACAATCATAATATTCCATTATTTGTGTCACTTACCTAGAAATGCACCACAGAGAGCTGAATATTTTCAAGTTGCCACTTTCTTTCAGCTTTTAAAAAAATATCAGAATAGCTGGAGTCCAGGCAAGTGGGTGGGGGTATAGTATTAAGAAATCATAATTTGCTTTCTGTGCCACAAACTGAGCGAGGCTTATTAGCAGGCCCAAAATGGTAAAACATGAATACTCAGAAACTGAATAATTTAAGCAACAAAAATTTATTGTTGACCAAAAGAGCAGTGGCCAATGGGCACAGTCATTAATGCCTATGCAATTCTTCCAATTCCAATTGCTTGAGACTTCCCCTGTAGTCTTCATTTGAGTGTCAGCATGTTGCACTTTCCTGTTAGTGGGGAAGTTATTTAATACATCTCACTATGAGCTTGATTTTTTCAGGTTAGAGAGAAGCAAAGGCTGAATATCTCATTTTACATATAACACTGAATCTAAGAGACAGGACCTGGCATATTAGGCACTTGAATCTTCTTGATGTCATTAAGTCATACCACTTTTGGGGCTCAGCAACAAAAATAGATCACATTCTATATCACTTTAAGGTTTACAAAGTTCTGCACTCACAAGAATAAATAAATAAAGACACAGGCAGTAGATTATATAAACATTGTTATTGTTATTTTACATGTGGAGAAGCTGAGGACCTAAGAGGTTAAATGACTTACCTACCTAAGGAAACCCAGGTAGTAAAGTGTATGAGGCATGGTTGAAATCCATCTTTCCTTCTCTTAAGGGAAATACTGTTTCCACTATATTATGCCTCCTGGCCACTGAATCATCACATTGCTTTACCTGGGTAAATCAAGAATCTCCTCAAACAGCCAGACAAATGGAAAATATGTGGAGAACTAGAAGGAATCCTGTTGCATTTCATTGAATCCCCTCATTTAACAATGAGGAAACTTAGGCATAGAAAGGTTGAATCTTGACCAATGTCATAAAAATAAGAAGAAAAGCTAAAAATTACTCTATTTTCAAATACTCTAATTTCAAATTTAATGTTCTTTATACTGTACTATGAAGCTCTTCCTTTCTTTTTGTTTGCTGTGGTTTTGCTTGTTTGTTTGTTTTGGTTTTAGTGTTTTTAAGAATTTATGCCATAGGGAAAGGGATTAGGGTATACAAAGTAAAGCTACATTCATTAGGAGGCCCCTGTAGCCCATCATAACATCCAGGTAGAAGGATATTGGGATTACCCAAGCAGGATCTAATGCCACGATTTTGTACTAATGATCCTTCCAAAACTGATAGCTGACATATAAATAAATAGAAAGAGGGTAACATAACCACTTGTTCTTTCATTATTATCAATTCTATTGGCTAACTGAGCTAGCAATCAACAATAGAGATAATAAAAATAAATTTATACTGCTATAATGCCATTGCTAAGTTGTACTAATGTTGATTGACAGCCTCACTAATCAGTGATAAATGGTTACAGGAACAAATCCACATGCTTCTCCTTCTTCCCTCGTCATTTAGTATGAGAAGACAGACCCAGACAAAAATATGTGAATGACAAGCATCTATTATACTGAAAATGATGAAACAACAACAACACATAAACATTATCAAATGCTCAGATTTCTGCTTTGTGACTTCACACATAATTTTATTAGATGTTGGGTAAGGAAAATGGGGCATTTAGCTGGGGACTTGTATTCTAAAATAAGGTAATTATTTCATTATGATCAGCAAGTTTACTTCCCTCAATTCAAAGCAAATGCCTACGAGTCCTTTAAAGTGAAAGTTTAGACTGAGGTGGTTTTTCACTTTGTAACCAAACATAATACCAATTCAAATACTCCTGACATTCCTAGGGTTTAGGAATGACATAGGGATCTGACAAAACTTCCCAGGCTGAAATGCTTAATTTTGCATCAAGAAAAGACTAGGCCCAAATCTCACCTCAGATAATTACTAGTTCTTCGACTATAGACAAGTCATTTAATTTCTCTGAGAATATGTTTTCTCATCTTCAAAATGGAGGTAATAATAGTATAAAAATTACAGGAATATTGTGGTCTCCAAGTCAGATAACACAGAAAGTTACAGGAAGTTGAGTTACATAAATGTCGCTCATTGTTATTATTATTGTTTTCCACCCTTCTGCTTTCATCATTGTAGAAAACTTTCAGTGTTGGAATGTTTTGTTTTGTTGCTTTTTTTTTCCCGATGGAGATCAACAACTCATCTTTAACTCATAATTACTCAAGTGGGACACTGAAATATTAAGCAATTTGCCCAAGGTTAAAGAGCTAGTACGTATTTTGGGTCAGGATTTTAGCCCACGACTTTCTGATTCCTGTAACTGTCTTCTTTATCATCATTATCATCTTCATATTTTATCACTTCTTCCTACCACACTACTGATGATTTCATGTGACAATTACTAGAGCAAAACAAAACAACAGACAACAACAAAAAATAATTCCCAGAATAAGAATCTGCCACATACTTATCACATGTGAAAGGGAGATTGACTGCATTCACTTGTAAACTGATTTTCATTTTCAATCTTGTTTGTTTTCATAAGTAGTCCCTCAACTCCAAAATTTAATTATTTTTAAAAAATGGATGTAAACTTTGGCTAAGCCTCAGAACTTTGAGTTAATTATTAGTTGAATATTTTAAAGTCATTCTTTGTCTAACTATGTTTATCTTCCCAACACTTTTGAAGTAAAAGGTCCTATTGTAAATTAACATTTGGGGAGTATTATGTGAATTTCTAATTCTCCCAAGAGTAATTCATGTTCCTAAGGGATTGAAAGAATGAAAATGAGAGAAAATTCATGTTATTTTTCACTTATGCCTTAATTCTCATGTTTCATTTAAAAGATTTCCCTTGTGGGAAAAAAAAATCTTTGTATCAAAATTTTCAGATAAGAATTGAGTATCTAAGAAACATAAAAAATGTGAGAACAAAAGCATTTTACCAATAAATAAGCAATCAAATTATACAATTAAATAATTCTTAAAACAAAAATTGCAAAAAAAATTAACAATATGATAGATTGTTTCAAATCCCTAAAATAAGAGAAATACAAATCATTACAATTCTGAGGTTTTATCTCAGAAAATTGGCAAAGATAATACAAGACTAGAATAATGAATGTTGGAAGGTAGATCAAAAAGTAGGTATATTAATGTGTTGGTGGAGCTTTGAGCTGGCACAATCATTTTGCAGAGTGATTCATAATTACAGTCAATCCTCAATATTTGCCTGTTTAACTTTCACAACTTCAAGCATTCTCACAATTTTATTATTAATCACATTTTCTTTTTCTTTCTTTTTTAACTTCTTTTTTTAACTTTAGTTTTCAACTTTCACTTCCATAAGATTTTGATTTCTAAATTTTCTCCCCATCTCTCCCCTCCCCCCACCCCAAGATGGCATGTAGTTTGATATGGGCTTTACATGTACATTCATATTAAACCTATTTTAGTAATCTCATTTTCATTTTTCTGTTGGCAATCACTCACATTCCCGGCTATGCTCAGCAGAGAAAAAATGAGAGATGTGATGCCATTAAGTTTGTGCAGTGACTGGTATCCTATTGGATACTTCACTGGTCTCATTCACCCTCCCATTGTAAAGAGCTTCTCATGCATTTGTTGAATATTTTTATTGTTTGCCTCTAAATCTCAAGTTTTATGCTATAGTTATGCCCCTAAATTGTAGTGCAAGTCATTTGGGCTTTAAAACCAATCCTGTAAAGTTAGACATGTAGCTTAGTGAGAAAATAAAGGTGTTAGATAAACTTTGTGCCAGAATGTCTGCAGATGCTGTTGGCTGGGAAACCCTTAAGGATATCAAATAGCACATGAAGCAAATATGACTGATGGATTTTTTCAAGCTAGTGGGTATATCAGGAGCTACATTTCCATCCACCAGCCATAGAGGACAGAGTATTTGAGGTGATGTCATCAGTCTCAACATCTTCTGACAGCACTGACTGAAGTTCCAGCAACCTCTCCCTTTGTTTTTAGAGGGTGACCCAAGGTAGAGAAGTTTAAAGCAGTTCAGTATACAGTACAATGTCCTTATACCACCATCTGACACAGCAGAAGGTAAGATTCAGGTTGAAACATTTTTTAACTTTAAGAAATTTATTTGTTGTACTGAATTTATGGTAATATAGATTTCATGTATTATGAAAAGTGAGTATTATCTGAAATCTAGGTGTTTTTTTTTTAATTAAGATGTTAGCACAAAAGGTCTCAGAATTTTAGGGAATTACTAGTGAGAAAAATGTGTTCATGTTACCAATTTTATTTTGTGTACTGCAATTTATGGGTTATTTCATGGCTACTGTATTAGAAAAAGTGTGTATTACCAGAATTAATGTTTTGTTATAAAGAATTGTATGCAGCCTTCGAAGCAGCCCCCTTTGACCTAAAGCCAGAACTGCTACTGACTTGAGGGTTTGGGAGTCCCATACTAGGATCCCTCTCCTGGCCCTGAAAATAGCACTCCGGGCTGCTGGGCTTTCCTCCACAAGCATCTCATCTTCTATTGACTTACTTTCACCTCCTCAGAGCCAAGAGGACCAACACTACCCTGCCCTACACCCCTTCCTGAGAGTTGCTTTGTCCAGCCTGCCTGGGTCTCAGGATTTTTATTGTTTCTCTTCTTTCTCCCTCCCATGACATTACCTGGGATTTTGAATGCCCTACAAACCATGGGGTGTTGTTGCCACCCCAACTCCTGCCTTGGCCCCCCCATCAGGAGGAGTTCTGTGGGCTCTGGAGGGAAGAACACTAAACAGAAGGTGTTGGTCCCCATGGCCCCCACCTGCACTCAGTAAAGGAGATTCTTTGCTAAAAAAATTGTATGCGGAAAAGTGTATTTTCAGCAATCTCTGGTGAAAGGTTATGTCATGGGAACTCAACCTCTTATTTCTCATAGGTTCAATCATTTTTAACTTTCACACTGTTTTCAAGGAATGTAAACCCTGTGAAATTGAGGATTGACTATGTACATAAAGTGGCTAAAATACTCATCTTTTAACATAGAAATTCCATATACCTATTCATGTATAGGCACCAACAGACCTCAAAACAACCAGGGTGAGGGGCAAGACAAGATGGGAATTCTAACATATTTTATATGACTATGGCGAATGGTAGACCTGGCCTTTTTTGTTGTTTAAATGCCAAATGCAGGTTGATTAGTAACAATTGCTTTTAGAGATTCTAATCTGGCCTCAGGCATTTACTAATTTTGTGAGCCTGACCTTTACTAGACCTTGTGACAATTTAACCCTCTTTGCCTCAATTCCTCTTCTGTAAAATGATCAGGAGAGGGAAATGACTATCCACTTCAGTAACTTTGCAAAGAAAAATCCAAATGGAATCACAGAGTCAGACATGACTGAAAAATGATTGATTGAATCTGATTTGGAGATTCTACAAATAACCTGTTAATCTCCTTGCAGTTGACTAACATATAGCTACTAAATGTTGTGTTTTGTTTCTTCAAAGTTCATTTTGTGGTTGTTTATTTAGTTGTTATTGTTTGTGTGGTTTATTCACTAGGATAGGGAGTTTTAGTTTTCCCACCCTGTTAATATATAAAATTTACCTATAATACTCCTTGCAAGTCATTTAAGCTTTCTCTGTTCTAGGATCTTTATCAGTAAAATGAGAAAGATAATAATAGCTGTAACTCAAAGCATTACTGTGAGAAATAAATGGGCTAATATAGGTAAAGGACTTTGTATACCTTAAGCACTATATAGTGTTAACTATTATAACTGCCCCCCCCCAGTCCAATGCAAAAATTATTAGGATGAGCATAAAATAGGCTACTTTCCCAAAATACCTATGTCTACTTAGAAAAAAGGGTTTAATTATTTTTATTGTTATTTTTCTGGAGAATTACCTATAATGACTAATGGTGTTATTGCATCTCATAAGGCTCCCATGCTTCTATCTGTCAAGGCAGAAGTTATTCATACAGATTCATTTTTTCCCATCACACCAATCATTGAGGGAAATAGGATCTTAGTGTCTTAGATCTCAATGCACAATTTCTTACAGTATGATCGATAAATGAGTTGGTCTTCAAGTCTCTTAATGGAATATTTCTGTCTTCTAGCTTCCCTAGATTCTTTCAAATCTCAGCTAATCTCACTTTCTGCAAGAAACATTACCTATTCCTCCTTATTCTTAGTAATTTCCCTCTGAGAGGACACCCCATCCATGCCCAATTTATACTGTATAGATCCTTTTGTTCAGAGTTGTTTATATGTTGCCTTGCCCATTAGAATGTGGGCTTCCTGAGAACAAAAAAAAGTCTTATCCTTATTTGCACCCCTAGCACTTAACACAATGACTGATGCATAATAGGGGCTTAGTAAATGTTAAATGACTACCTGATCCATATTAATGGCCCATGAGCTGATCTCTTCTGATTTATGGTGTCCTTTACTTATTGTCTTTCACAAATTAATAATTTCTTCATGGTATTTAATGAAACTGATACCATCTCAATGGTCCTTCATCAAAAAGTATCACCTGTACTTCAATTTTTGTTATGACTAGTTCAACAAAATTGGTAGATAGTCTATGGGGTCTTTTATACTCCTGAAGTTAACTAGGGGAAAAAAAAAGTTTGAGAACTATTGCTCTGAGATGGGTTCCTTTACTAATGAAAGAGAGCCTAAAATTTTCTTAATGGACAATGTCATAAGTGAGTCCTTGTGAGGCAAATCACAACCATTCTAAGGGAAAAGATCACTTCAAAATATATTTTCATCTACACTTATATTTTGGATAGAGATCCTTGGACTTCATAATCATGAAGCTGAACTAGTCAACTCATCCAGTTTTGTCATCAGTAAATAATGAAAATTGCTATATGGAAAGTTATTAAGAACAGTATGAGAAGAGGAGCAGGGCCAAGACAATAGAAAGAATGCCACAGACTCACCTGAGCTCTCCCCCAAACCCCTCTGAATACCTTTAAATAATGCAATAAAACAATGCCTGTAGCAGTAGAACCCACAAAAGTATAGGGTAAAATATTTTCTTCCAGCCAAAGAAAACTTAAACAGTCAGCAGGAAAGGTCTGTCACACCTGGGTGAGAGGGGAGTACAGTTCAGGGCAGGCTGTGCCAAAACAGTCCCAGCCCCAGCAGACCAGGAATAGGCCTTGGGAGCCACTGAATCAGCAGCTGTAGCAGCTGCTTTCAGAGTTCTCAAACCACAGACAGTAAGGGGGTAGAACAATTAGTCAAGAGATTACAGGGGTCTCTTTGCTAGTACTGAAGCAGGAATCTGTTGCTTTGTCCATACTAGGATCTGGGTCACAGTCTGGGTGGCAATCCCAGGGTGAGGAGGAGTACTAGCACACCAGAACTTGGAGTCCATAGTGGACCAGGGACGCTTGTCACACTTCCAGGGAAGAAAAGAGTGCTTGTGACTGCTCACAGACCGGAGCACGGACCAAGAGAATAGAAAAGACATCTCTTTAGATCATACCTCCTTGGAAGAACTGAAAACTTACAGGTCACTAGAAGTATCTATGAAAACAGTTGCACAAAACCCCTGAAACTTAGGACAGTGTGTGCCCTATATCCTGGAAGCAGAACCGTATTTTAAGAAAGAGTAAAAACAAAAATCAAATAATAAATTGGCAAAATGACCAAATAACAGGAAAAGAAATGACCATAGAAAGTTGTAATGCTGACAAGGAAGATCAAAACATACACTCAGAAGAAGATAATGGAGTCAAAGTGCCTATATCCAAAGCTTCTGAGAATAATATGAATTAATTTCAGGTCACAGATGAGCTCAAAAAGGATTTTGACAATCAAGTAATTGAGGTAGAGGAAAAATTGGGAGGGATGCAGGAAAATCATGAAAAACAGGTCAACAGCTTAGGAAAGGAGACACACACACACACACACACACACACACACACACACACAATACTGAAGAAAATAACACCTTAAAAAATAGACTAGGCCAAATAGTAAAAAAGATATAAAAAGCCAATGAGGAGAAAAACATGTCTTGAAAAGCAGAATTCACCAAATGGCAAAAGAGGCACAAAAATTCACTGAAGAAAAAAAAACTCCTTAAAAAGTAGAATTGGTCAAATGGAAAAACAGGTATAAAAGCTCACTGAAGAAAATAATTACATAAATTTAGAATTGAGTGAATGGAAGGTAATGACTTTATGAGAAATGCAAAAGCAATCAAACAAAACCAAAAGAAAAAAAATTAGAAGACAATGTGAAATGTCTCATTGGCAAAACAACTGACTGGAAAATAGTTCCATGAGAGATAACTTAAGAAGTATTGGACTACCTGAAGGCCATGACCATAAAAAGAGCCTAGACATCATCTTTCAAGAAATTATCTAGGAAAACTGCCCTGATATTCTAGAACTAGAGGGTAAAATAGAAATTGAAAGAATCCACCAATCACCTCCTGAAAGAGATCCTAAAATGAAAACTTCCAGGAATGTTATAGACAAATTCCAGAGCTCCAGGTCAAGAACAAAATATTGAAAGCATCCAGAAAGAAACCATTATACTATCCTGGAGTCACTGTCAGGAAAACATAAAATTTAACAGCTTTTACTTTAAGGGACCAGAATATGATATTCCAGAGGGCAAAGGAACTAGGCTTACAACAAAGAATCCCCCACCTAGCAAAACTCAGTATAATCCTTGAGATTTAAAAAAAGATATATGAAATTGAGGACTTTCAAGCATTCTTGATGAATAAACCAGATCTGAATAGAAAATTTGACCCTGTTCTTATTGGGAATGCTTCTAGCTTATCCACATTACATGCAATGCCTGCTGATCGTTTGGACAGATACTGCTTATACTTTTAAGGAATAATCAATTCATTCCTATGCCCGCTAGTGCTTTTAATAGGAATAGGTGTTGTATTTTTTTTAAAAGCTTTTTTTCTGCATCTTTTGAAATAACCATAGAATTTTTGTTAGTTTTGTTATTGATATGTTCAATTATGCTGATAGTTTTCCTAATATTGAAGGAGCCCTACATTTCTGATATTATTCCCACCTTATCATAATGTTTTATACTCATGATAAATTGCTGTAGTACCTTTCCTAATATTTTATTTAAATTTTTGCATCAATATTCACTAGGTAAATTGGTCTATAATTTTCTTTCTCTGTTTTGGCTCTTCCTGGTTTAGGTTTTCTTCTTTCTTTTTTAAATCAAATTAGCCAAATGTTTATCTATTTTTTATAAACCAGCTGTTTTATTTATTATTTCAATAGTTTAATTACTTTCAGTTTTATTAATCTTTTCTTTGATTTTCAGAATTTCTAATTTGGTATTTAATTAGGAATTTTAAATTTATTCTTTTTTTAAGTTTCACACCCAATTTGTTGATCTCCTCTTTCTCTATTTTATGTAATCAATTAGAGATACAAAATTTCTCCCTAAGAACTGCTTTGGCTAAATCTTACAAGTTTTTGTATGATGTCTCATTATCGTTCTCTTTGAGTAAATTATTAATTATTTCTATCATTTGCTGTTTGACTCACTCATTTTTTAGGATTAGATTATTTGATTTCTAATTATTTTTAATCTATCTTTACAGGGCCTTTTATTACACATAATTTTATATCATGGACTTAAAACATTGCATTTAATATTTCTGCCTTTCTGTATTTAATTGTGAGGTATTTATGCCATTTTATATAGTCAATTTTTGTGTAGGTACTATGTACCACTGAGAAAAATTATACTTCCTTCTAGCCCATTCAATTTTCTCCAGAAGTCTACCATATCTAACTTTTTCTAAAATTCTATTCAACTTCTTAACTTCTTTCTTATCTATTTTGTGGTTAGATTTATTTCCTCCTAAGAGTGGTAGGTTGTGGTCACCCACTTGTATAAATTTGCCGTGTAATTCTTCCTGTAATTCACTTAACTCCTTTAAGAATCTGAATGCTATACCACTTGGTACATATATGTTTAGTACTGATATTGCTTCATTGGTTATGGAAACTTTTAACAAGATGTAACTTCCTTCTTTATCCCTTTCAATTAGGTCCATTTTTTGCTTTTACTTTGAGATCATGATTGTTACCCCTGTTTTCTTTACTTCAACTGAATCATAATTTGTTCTGCTCTGGTCTTTTACATTTACTTTATGTGTATCTCTGCTTCAAATGTGTTTCTTGTAAAAATATTGTAGAATTCTAGTTTTTAATCTGCTCTGCTATCTGCTTCCTTTTTATGGGAGAGTTCATCCCATTCCCATTCACAGTTATGATTAATAACTGTGTATTTCCATCCATCCTATTTCCCCTGCCTCCCTTTTAGACTTTTCTCTCTCCTTTTACCCTTTCCTTCCTCAATAGAGTTTTGATTCTGACCACCACCTCCCTCAATCTATCCTCCCTTCTATCAGCCCCCATCTTTTCTTTCCCCTTTCCCCTCCCACTTCCTTATAGGATAAAATAAATTTCTATACACAGTTGAGTGTGTATGTTATTCCTTTTTCAAGTCAAATCCTAGTGTCTTTTTTTTTTGTGAGGCAATTGGGGTTAAGTGACTTGCCCAGAGTCGTACAGCTAGTGAGAATCATGTGTCTGAGGTCCAGTTTGAACTCAGGTCCTCCTGATTCCAGGGTCGGTGCTCTATCCACTGCACCACCTCATTGCCCCACTTCAAGCCAAATACAATGAGAGTAATGTTCAAACAATGCTCACTCTCTCCCTTCTTTCCTTCTACTCTACTATATTTTTGTACCTTTACATGTGATGTAATTTACCATATTCTGCCTACCCCTTTCCCCTTTTCGCAGTATAATCTTTTTTCACCCCTTCATTTTTTTTTTATATAATCACATCAAATTCAATTTTTACCCATTTCCTCTAGATATACTCCTTCTAACTGCCCTAGAGGAGATACAGTTCTCAAGAGGGACAAGTTTCATCTTCATGTGTAGGGATGTAAACCGTTTAATCTTATTTAATAATGTATTTGTTTGTTTCTTTTTCCTGTTTACTTTTTTATGCTTCTCTTGAGTCTTGTATGTAAAGATGGGATTTGCTGTTAGTCTTTTTTATCAGGAAAAAATAAAAAGCCAATGAGGAGAAAAAATTTAATTTAATTGAATATTTAATTGAATACCCAACTTTTACCCTGAGAGATTATGCTCAATGCTGCTGGATAGTTGACTCTTGGTTGTAATCCAAGCTCCATTCCCTTCTGGAATATCACCTTCTAAGGCTAATGCCCCTCTAATGTAGAAGCTGCTAAGTTCTGTGCAATCCTGACTGTGGCTCCTTTATATTTGAATTGATTCTTTCTGGCTGCTTAAAGTATTTTTTCATGGACCTGTTATTTCTGGAATTTGGCTACAATATTCGTTGAATTTTTTATTTTAGGATCTCTTTCAGGAGGTGATGAGTGGATTCTTTCTTTTTTTTTAAATGCAAATTTTTTAAATTTTTCTATTTTATTTTAGGCCATTGAGATTAAGTGACTTGCCCAGGATCACACAGCTAGTAAGTGTCAAGTGTTTTGGTTTGAGGCCAGATTTGAACTCAGGTCCTCCTGACTTCAGGGCTGGTGTTCTATCCACTGTGCCACCTAGCTGCCTTGAGCGGATTCTTTCAATAACAATTTTACCTTCTGGTTCTAGGATATCAGGGCAGTTTTCCTTGATAATTTCTTGAAAGATGCTGTGCAGGCTCTTTTTGTTGTTGTCGTTTTTGTTTTATCATGGCCTTTAGAAAGTCTAATAATTCTTAAATTATTTCTCCTGGATTTATGTGCTAGGTCATTGTTTTTCCAATGAGATTTTTCATATTGTTTTCTATTTTTTCATTCTTTTTAAAAAATTGTTTAACTGGTTCTTGATGTCTCTCATGGTCATTAGCTTCTACTGGAACAATTTTAATTTTTAAGGAATTATTTTCTTCAGTTAGCTTGTGTACTTCCTTTTCCATTTGGCCAGTTCAACTTACAAAGGAGTTGTTTTCTTCAGTGGATTTTTTTCCATTTGGCCAATTCGTTTTTTTTTTCTTTTTTTTTTTTAAGGAGCTGTTTTCTTTGGTCAATGTTTATGTTTTCTTTTCTAAGCTCTTAACTATTTTTTCATAATTCTGCATACCTCTTATTTCTTTTCCCAATTTTTCTTCTAGCTCTCTTATTTAGCTTTTAAAAAACTTTTTGAACTCTTCCAAGAGGATATTATGGTCTTCAGACCAATTAATATTCCCCTTTGAGGCTTCACATGTAGGAATTATGACATTCGTGTCCTGTTCTGAGTTTGTATTTTAATCTTCCCTGTCACCATAGTACCTTTCTGTGGCCAAGGCTCTTTCTGTTTCTCCCTCATTTTCCAGGCTATTTCATGACTTTTTTTAATATTAATTTATTAATTTTTAGTTTTTAACATTCACTTCCATAAGATTTTGAGTTCCAAATTTTATCCCCATTTTGTCCCTCCATCCACCCCAAGATGGTGTGCATTCTGAATACCCCTTCCTTTAATCTGCCCTCCATTCTATCTCCCTCATCCTTTCTCTTATCTCCCTCCCCTTCTATTTTCCTGTAGGGCATGATAGATTTCTATACCCTATTGCCTGTATATCTTATTTCCAAGTTGCATGTAAAACAATTTTTAACATTTGTTTTTTTTAAAACTTTGGGTTCCAAATTTTCTCCCTTCTTCCCTCCACATCCACTCTCATTGAGAAGGCAAGCAGCTCAATATAGATTCTACATGTGCAGTCACTCAAAACACTTCCATAGTAGTGTTGTGAAAAATTAACTATATTTCTCTTCATCCTACCCCACCCCCCATTTAGTCTATTTTCTCTTTTGAGCCTATCCCTCCTCAGAAGTTTGCTTCTGATTACCCCCTCCCCTAATCTGCCTTGCCCTATATCATCACCCTGCTCTCTTGTCCCCTTTCCCCCTATTTTCCTGTAGGGTAAGATAGATTTCCACACCCAATTGAGTGTCTATGTTATTCTCTCCTTAAGCCAAATCCGATGAGAATAAGATTCACTCATTTCTTCTCACCTTCCCCCTCTATTCCCTCCACTGTAAAAGCCTTTTCTTGTCTGTTTTATGTGAGATAATTTACCCCATTCTACTTCTCCCTTTCTCCTTCTCCCAGTATAATCCACTCTTACTCCTTAATGTTATTCTCCAGATATCACCCCTTCATCTTCAACTCACCCTGTGCCCTCTATCTATCTATCTATCTATCTATCTATCTATCTATCTATCTATCTATC
>NW_020947238.1:1169768-1216140 GCF_900497805.2 Vombatus ursinus
ATCTATCTATCTATCTATCTATCTATCTATCTATCTATCTATCTATCCATCTATCTATCTAATTTTTCCCTTCAACTACCCTAATACCGACAAAGGTCTCATGAGTTACAAATATGAACTTTCCATGCAGAAATGTCAACAGTTCAACCTTAATAAGTCCCTTGTGATTTTTCTTTCCTGTTTACCTCTTCATGCATCTCTTGAGTCTTGTATATGAAAGTCAAATTTTCTATTCAGCTCTGATATTTTCATCAAGAATGCTTGAAAGTCCTCTATTTCACTGAATATCAATTTTTCCCTATGAAGGATTATACTCAGTTTTCCTGGGTAGGTGATTCTTGGTTGTAATCCTGTCTCCTTTGACCTCCAAAATATTATATTCCAAGCCCTCAGGTCCTTAATGTAGAAGCTGCTAAATCTTGTGTTATCCTGATTGTGTTTCCACAATACTTGAATTATTTCTTTCTGGCTATTTGTAATATTTTATCCTTGACCTGGGAACTCTGGAATTTGGCTGCAATATTCCTAGGAGTTTTCCTTTGAGGTTCTCTTTCAGGAAGTGATCAGTGGATTCTTTCCACTTCTATTTTACCTTCTAGTTCTAGAATATCAGGGCAGTTTTCCTTGATAATTTCTTAAAAGATGATGTCTAGGTTTTTTTTTTTTTTTGATCATGACTTTCAGATACTCCAATAATGTGTAAATTATCTCTCCTGGATCTATCTTCCAGGTCAGGTGTTTTTCCAATGAGATATTTCACATTGTCTTCTATATTTTTTCCCATTCTTTTGGTTTTAATTTACAATGTCTTGATGTCTCAAAAAGTCACTATCTTCCACTTGGTACATTCTAATTTTTAAGGAAGTATTTTCTTCAGTGAGCTTTTGGACTTTCTTTTCTATCTGACCAATTCTACTTTTTAAGGCATTCTTCTCCTCATTGGCTTTTTGAACCTCTTTTGCCATTTGGGTTAGGCTATTTTTGAGGTGTTATTTTCTTCAGGATTTATTTGGGCCTCCAAACTGTAGGCTCCTTTTTCATGATTTTCTTGTATCACTCTCATTTCTCTTCCCAGTTTTTCCTCTACTCATCTTACTTGCTTCTTAAAATCCCTTTTGAGCTCTTCCATGGCCTGGGACAGATTCATACTTTTCTTGGAAGCTTTGGATGTAGGAGCTTTGACTTTGTTGTCTTCTTCTGGTTGTATGTTTTTATCTTCTTTGTCACCAAAGAAAGATTCTATGGTGTGACTTTTTTGTGCAGTTTGCTCATTTTCCCATGCAATTATTTGAGTTTTAAATTCTTTGTTAATGTAGGAGTCTGCTTCCAATGTGGAGAATGTACTGTCCCAAACTTCAGGTGTTTTGTGCAGCTGTTTTCAGAGATACTTCTAGGGACCTGTAAATTTTCAGTTCTTCCAAGGTGGTATGATCAAGGGTGAGGTGTTTATGCCTGTCCTGTGCTCTAGTCTATGAGTGACCAGAAGCACTCTTTTCTGTCTTGCAACTGTGAGGAGGATTCCCTCTTTACCACCACTATATGTTCCACCAAGCCAGTGCTCCTCCTCAACCAAGGACCACCACCCAGAACTGTGACCCAGATCTAAATATGGCAAAGCAAGAGAATCCTGCCACAGCACCATCAAAGAGATCTCTTCAATCCCTCTTGATTTCCCTTCTGTGGGTCAAGAGCTCAGGTAGCATCTGCTACTTTGGACCTGTGTCGTGGCTGATGCTGGGATCAAACTTTTCTCTCACCACCATCACAGACTTTTCCTAATGACCTTCTAAGTTGTCTTTGGTGTTTCTGGGTTGAGAAGTCTGGAAACCACCACAGCTGCCTGTGGTTCAATCCCCTGAGGCCTGCTCCAGGTTCACTGATGCCTGGTCTTTGACTGCATGCCCACACTGAACTATATTCCTCTCCCATCCTGGCATGGTAGGCCTTTCCAATCATTTATCCAGTTTGTCTTGGGCTGGAAACTTGTTTCACTCTTTTTGTGGTTTCTGCTGCTTTAGAATTTGTTTAGAGTCATTTTTTACAGTTATTTGGATGTTTGTGGGAGAGCTCAAACAAGTCACTGCTTTCACTCCCTATTTCATGACTTTTAAAGCTGAACTCTGCTCCTAGGACACAGGAGACAGTGTTTTAAGGTTCTTATGTTGGGAGCCAGGTGCTTGGTCACTAGTTTTCTCCACCAAGTCGTAAAGTACTGTGGCTTGCCCATTGTTCTGAGTTAGCCTGGCCTACTCGTGCCTGTTGTGCTGGGGTTGTGAGTGTAACGGTCCAAACTGCGCACTCTCTTACAGCCAGATCAGGCAACCAGGGTCATACTCACCGGTCTTTGGGGTCACCCGGATTTACCAGAGACGAACCGACCAGGAGGTGCAAAAACCTGAACTTTATTCAATAATCATCACAGCAAGGCCAGGCAGGAAAGTACACGTGCACGAGCAGGAGCAAAAACCGACTCCGCCCCCATCCCTACAGTACTTTTAAGTCTTCCACGTCTCTCCTCCTCAGCTCGCCCATAGTGACTCGTCGAGGATCAAATATCAGAAGAGGATGTCTAGCATAGTGCCCAGACAAAGGGAGCATACGTGGCACAGGAAGTGGGGCCTAGATATTTGGAAGGAGGCGTGAGGGATCAGTTCATAGACAAAGGAGAATGTACGTGATGCAGGAAGTCGGGCCCAGATACCGGGGGGAGGCGTCTGGGGTCAGTGCTACACCTAGGGAGCATACGTGACTCAGGAAGTCAGGTTTGGACACAGGAAGGAGGCGTCTGGGGTTAGCATGGTACCTAAGGAAGGAGGCTAGACAGAGGGAACTTGTTCTCTGCCGTCCCACTCCCATGTGGCACAACCCCTGCCTCAGGAGTACGTACTCCGGCTACTTCCTTGTACCTTGTTTCTTCTCCAGCTTGTCACAGCTCCACATAGCACTGCCCCTGCTTCAGGAGAGTGAGCTCCGGTTACCTCTCTGAATCCAGTTCCCATCCCAGTTCACCACAACTCCGCCTAGCACAGCCCCTGCCTCGGGAGCATGAGCTCTAGTTACTTCCTAATACCCAGTTCCCGTCCCATGTTGCCACAATCTCTACTAGGCAGTAGCTAACACCAGACAATCCCTCACAGTGAGGCTCACACTTTGTCTTTTGCCTTGTGTCTGGAGGCCTCACTGCTGATCTGTTGAGCCAGGACCAAGGGGCCTTGGTTGTTGATCTGTGCTGAAGCTAAGAGCCTCCCACTGACTTGCCTGGGCATTGTCTCAGCTGACCTGTACTCCCCTTTTACCCAAGTGAGATAGACCTTTCTTGAAGCCCTTCTAAGTTATCATAAGCTAAAAATTGTTTCACTCTGCTTTTCTGTGAGTTCTGTCACTCCAGAATCTGCTTAGAGGTTCCATTTAATGTTGTTTCCATGGAAAATGGGAGAGTACTCAGGCAGCTTCCTGGCTTTTCTCTGCCACCTTGTCTCTACCCTCTAATGTCCAGGACTCAAAGTTTTAAAAATGAATGTTGGAAATTCTTTTTACATGTAACTGGGGAAAATTAAAATTCCAAATAAATTTTACAAAGATCATACAAATTTTAAAGAAAAGACCTGTATGAGCAACAATTTTTTTTAATGTTATACTTGTTTTGGCTCTGCATCCATTCTTAAGAGCATCATTAGCATTCAGAAGAAATTATAACAAGATAATGACTAGAAAATAACCTTTCTAATGACTGTCATTACATTTTAAAAGAATAATTCATAGGCAATAAAGCTTTAAAAATCCACTGTATCATATATCTTAGCCAACATGAACTTACATATTAGCTAGTTTCAAACAAATGTGCCCAAGGAATGTGGACTTCACCTGACAAGGAATCAAGCTCATTACCGTTATAGTAATCAATAATCCCTCCTAATGTGTTCATCTGGCGACACAGACCAGATCAATAAAACCTGCCACATGCTTTTGTTTTAGGAAATGAAGCCTTTTAGTTCTTAATTAAGGGAGAGACCTCACATCCTTAATGATGTTTGCAGTGAATGATGCCACAAAGGACAGGGGATTGAATCTGAGGTTTGTGTTAAAAGACTTTGTCAGAGGGAGAGTGGAGTTTAGGAGAAGGGAAGGAGGCATTAAGTTGAAAATGACTGCATGTTTGTTTATTGTTTTGTCAGACTTTTTTTAATGCAAAAACATAATAAGTGATTTTTGCATCTCAGTGTGCTTGTACAAAGTAGTACATCATGGTTGTGTGTTGGCAGGATGGAATTATCTGAGTGCTCATGACCTTAACAGAGTAGCGCCTTGACTGGGCATGCTTATTGAGGAGATGTCAGCATATCATCTACTTGGAAAATTGTTTTTATTTTGGTATCACTATTTAAATTACTACACATCACTGGAGGTAGCCACGCCATATAAAGGAACCATACTCCCTACATATAAATGAGACATAAGGACATGGGGGAAATTTAAAATAATACATAGCACTAGAAAGTTATTCTAGGGTAGCTGAAGGAGGGCACTATCTTATTGATGTTTTTAAATCTGCTGTCATAAAATAAAACATTGAAGTTGAAACTGGACTATATTGCTACTTCTTTAACATTTATCAAGTAGAATTTAGCATAAATTGTGTATGCCTTGAGGCTCTTCATCACTGAAAGATGAGAACTTTGCTATAAAGACAAAGAATCAAAGATAAGTGGCATCTGAGAATGTATCTCAAGAAGAACTTCATGTAGGAAGTATCATGGTGTAAAGGATGGGGTGTTGGACCTGGAAATATGAATAACTTTATTCAAATTTAGCTGCATGTCCTTACTAGCCATGTGAGCTTGGATAAGTCATTAAATTTTCTGTGTGTCAGTTTAATCTTTAGAATGAGGGTATTGATGCTTCTTATATTGCTGCTAGGTCTAAATGCATGATTCATGAGTTTCTGTATTTGAAGAATTATCCTAGTGTAGTGGAAAACATATAAAATTAGAGTACTAACTTCCAGTGCTGACTCTTTTCTTACATTTTGGGACAATGTACAAATCACTTAACATCTCTAAGCTTTAACTTCCCTATTCCCTATCTGTAAAATGCAGATAATAACACCTGGATCAATATGCCTCAGAGAGTTATTGTAAAACAAAACAAAAAATATTTGTAAACTGAAAGTTGCCATTTCAATATGCATATAAACTATTATTATAATTCCTATGTATTAAAGATTCTAAAGAGTCAAATGAATAGCCATTCATTCCTCCCCACAAGAATCTTGGTGTTTCATCAATATCTTTAATAACAAAAATCACGATATTCAAAAATTCAGCATCAAAAATAGAGTACCTATATTTTGGGTGCAAGTATTGTTGAGACCCATTGCTTTTATTTCTTCTCTGACAAGATTATACTCTGGAGTTTGATTCACCTCCAATTTTCCAATATATTCTGCCAAATCTGGAGTTTCTCACTGGTCACTGAATAACTGAATCTCAAATGTTGGAGTTGAAGGGTTAATGATATACTATTGTTGGTTTCTCAAATTACATATGAAGTTGTCCTCAGGTATAGGCAAAAAAAGACAAAAACAAAAAACAAAAGTAGCTTAAATAAAGAATCATTTAACTAAAAGGGACCTTGCTAATAATATAACTCAACTTTCTCAATTTTTAGATTAAGAAATGGTAGTAAAGAAGTTGTGACTTACTTAAAGTCACAGAGGTATACAGTGACAAAACTGGATTTAATTTTAGGTGTCCTGACACAGTTCCATCCTCCTTTCACAATGCCACTTTGCCTTGTTTCCTCACTCTTCCTGCTCTCTGGAGTAAATTCCTGTTGACATTTCTTGACTGGCAGTATATTGGCCAAATGCTAATCCATTTGTTGTGAGATTCTGAAATGAGCTTTGATTACCTTCCTTATCCTGTGGCACACCCTTGCCAGATTCATCTATTACCAAAGTTGGGCTCCAGCCCCTGGGACCACCCTGAATTCTGATAGATACTCTTTCCCCTTATCTCATCCAGAGCCAGAACTTCACCTCACTGCTAGCCCAACTCTGGATAATTAGTTTTTTTTTTCTATTATGGCCTTTATTGTAACCTCCTATGTAGCCAAAACTTGTATTCCACTCCTTGAACTCATTATTGGATAGGAGGGCTTTCTCTCCTGTCATTCTTAGATTCATGCATTCATCTTATGTCCCAGACACCTCAAGACAATATTTGTGTGTTCAGGTCCTTCATTATAACACATTAAATGTTATAATCTCCCATTCAAATGTAAGCTTTTGTGAGGGCAGAACCTATTGTGATTACTTTTTCTTTGTATCCTTCACACTTAATATAGTACCTAGAACATAGTAATTATATAATAAAATATTCAGTCTATAAAATACAAACTTCTAAGGATGGCATTTAAACCCTTTGAAAATTTGGTTTCACTGCCCTCCTTTTGCAAAAAAAAATAATTATTGCCTTTCATATATTTTATGTTCCAACAAAATTGATTTACTTGCTATTCAATAGATTCAGAGAATTCCTTTTCCCATCTTGTATACACAATGCCTTGTGCCTAGAATCCAGTATCTCTTTGCCTCCACCTCTCAAAATCCCTATTTTTTTTTCTTAGGTTTAAGTTTATTTGCTGCACTCTATGGAGATCCTTTTCTTATTCCCCTAATGTCAATGACCACTTCCTCAAAATATTTTTGTCTATTTACCTGTTTCTGTGCTGTGCCCCTGAGTAGGATGAAAGCTTTTGGGGAGGCAGTTGCTATTTCTTATGTTTGTCTTTGTAATTATAATATTTAGCATAGTGCCTTGCATATAGAAGACTCTTGATAAGTATTGGTAAAATTGAAATGGATTTAAAGGGGGTCATTGACACTTTTATTTTCTCTAACTTTAAAAATCATTTATTTATTTTAACATTTTTTTGAGTTCCAAATTATCTACCTCCCACTGAACCCTCCCCTAATCAATGAAAAGGTGAGCAATATGATAGCAATTATACTTGTGCAATCATGCAAAACATCACTTCCATGTTCATCATATTGTGAAAGAAGACACAGAGCCCCACAGGAAAAAAAAATCTCAAGAAAAATGAAGTTAAAAAGGCATGCCTCAATCTGCATTCAGACCCCATCAGTTCTCTCTCTGGAGGTAGATAGCATTTTTCATTGAAAGTGCTTAAGATTATCTTGGATCATTGTATCACAGTCAGCTGTGAATGACTTAGTTATACAGTGGGGCTAGAGAAATAATTATCGGGCAGCTTGGTGGCAAAGTGGATTGAGTGTCAGGCCTACAATCAGAAATACTCATATGTCGGAGCTCTAATGTGACCTCAGACCCTTACCAGCTGTATAAAACTGGATAAGTCACTTAACCTTATTTGCCTCAGTTTCCTCATCTTAATGAGTTGAAGAAGCAAATGGCAAACTACCCTACTGTCTCTCCAAATAGGGTCACAAAGAGTCAGACATGACTTAAAATGATCAAAGTAGTTATTGCAATGACAGTACCTCCCATATTTCTTTTCTTCCTTTAATACTCATAATCTTCATCTTCATCGGTATCTGAATCTGATCATTTTGAAAACCCACTAGCTTCATGGCTGTCTTTATATTGATTTTCTCTTCTTTCAGTCTCCTTTTGCCTTTCTAGCTCCCACTATTTTTTGTGTTCCTCACTTTGGCATTTTACTACTTGTTACAATTTACTACATTTACTACTTTTTCATAATATTTAAGAAACATGAGATCATATTCATAAGCTAATGGTATCAAACTTCTGCAGAAAAATCACTGGGCACATACTCCTTTAAACCTACTGCTGCAAAAGATGGAATATTTGTAATCTTCCAGTTATCTGAAAAACTGCCTCTTTTCTGATCAGTCACTGGAGCAAGGACTATAGTTTGTTTTGTCCTCTCTGGCTCTTTCATTTTATTTGGGTTATATCTACTTCTTGACTTCCAGCTAAAATTGTAGCAGTTCAAACTTTTTAGACCAGTTTTCTGGTTTTGAATCACTTGTCTCTACTCCCAGGTCATCATACAAGCACATATTTTCTTCAGTTTAAACTTGGGGAGTCTGACTGACTTTTCCCATGGACCAAAGCAACAGTGGGGCTAGAGGTGATTAGGGCTCTTGAACCAAAGTACACAATCTCTGTACCTCCACCAACTCATTTAACATTTTATAAAAAAGCAAATGGCAGACACATAGACCCTGACAGATCTCTTGTCATTACACTGAATGGCAGGAAATAGTGTATTTTGCAAAGATATTCAAAATTCTTCATTAGATTTACAGATGTAGATAAAAGAGAAGGTATTATACTTTAGCCTGGAATATCTCAATGCTGCAGATCAGGATTAAAAAGTGAAAGAAATCAGGAAAAAAGTGAACTAAAATTTTGGCAATGAAGATCATAAGTATTATTTGTAAATGTTAAAATTGAGGGATACCCATTACTGATTAAGGAAATGAAGGGATTGATTTACATGGACAAGCATTTCATCCATTATGAAAAATATTCTTAAATCTCTTCTTTTAACACTAAATATAGCTGCTGTAGTGAGTGGGAAAGCAAATTTATTAGGAAGGAATAGAAAGATTGCCTTCCTGCAGTGAGAGTTCAGTTGATATTATAGATATAGAACTATTCACAAAGAAGAATGAGCTGTTTGACTTCTAGGGAATGATCAGAGGAACTATCAGGTGACAAATCATCTAATAAATACCAGGACAAAAATATGTAAGTGATGGGTTTTTGTGACTCTCTCCTGAGGAGTACAGAGGCAGCTATTTGTTAACTTGGCAATAACTGGTGTCTTTCTGGGAAATATGCTTGAGAAGAAATAGAAACTCTCCTAGTTACATTGTATAGAATAAAGAAAGCTGAATTTGAGTTAGAGAACTGAGGTGCATAGGACAATATATATATATATATATATATATATATATATGTCTGCAGTGTCATAAGGCTAACAATAGACCAGTACAGAAATGCATAGGAAAAATAATCCAAGAAAGGAGACACCAAAGAAACATATGAACTTGATACTTGTATGCAATTCCATCAAGTATGAATGAAAAGCAAATAGATAAATTTACCATATTCTGTTAGTACAATATGGTAGATATTTTCAGGGGAGGGTCCTATATCAGATAATTTTGCCAATTGCCACTCATTATCATGAATTAAATGCAGAGGAGTTGGGAAATTACTTTGATGTAAAGACAAAAGATATCAATAAAACAAATATATGAAGGTCATGATACATTAACAGTATTTTGTATTCTGTCAGATACACACACATAGTATGTATGCATATACACACATCTGTATTTGTAAAACATGCATATATACATACATACTATATTTACCATATATGCATATACACATATTTAAATATATTTATGATATGTGTGTGTATTTATACATTTTTCTATTTTTTTTCTTTTGGACATGATGAATGAAGAAATTTGTTTTGCCTAACTATACATGATTGTACCAGGAGTCTGTTTTTTTTTTCATTCTAAAAGGGGCAGAGGTGAAGAAATCAGAATTTTGTCAGTTAAAAAAAATCAAATTTTAAAAGTATTGCTAGTTAGTTGTTGTGTGTGTTTTTTTACATAATGCACTTTCAAGTACACAAGCCGCAGGTAGGCAAGTGCAGCTGTTGAACAGATTTAAATCATCCTCCATGTCCTCCAGTTGCTGTATATTTCACTCTGCTGCAGATTCAGTGCCAATTCAACCATTGAAAATGTCAGTTTTTCATCTACATAAAAGATGGGAAAATATATTTCTGATACTTTATATTTTGGGGAATGAAGGAATGATGCATGACCTCTTTCCAAATTCAGGAGTATGCTATTGGCATGTGAAGTCTTTCATTTCCACTAGTTTATTTTTTAATCTATATGGAACACACAATAGGTATGCTACCCAGATAACTGTGGAGCCACAAGAGACCATGTACGAAGAAGATGCATAGGACAAAAAGAAATAGAAATCCTATGGCCTAAGGTAACCTCTAACTAGCTGATAACACTTAAGAGTTTTTTCCTACCAAATTTAGCTATTGGATTTTTTTAAATATCCTTGATCAAGTGATTAAGGTAGTATATTTGAATAAAATGTACACATTTATCAAAAAATTTTAGTAGCTTTTGTTTTCTTTTGAAATGTAGTACTTAGTCTCCCTTTTTTATATTTAAAGAAAATGACAAAGTTTGTTCATAATGTAGTGGAATTGGATCCCAGGAAAGGTTCCATGGTTCTGATTTGTGGAGGCCTGAATTCACTGGAATTAAAACTCAACTCTTATCATAGGTCTCAAATTGTTCTTTCATTACATGAATTCATTTCGGAAAGAGAGCCATAAAGAGATGTGACTCTGGTTACGCAATAATAACCAGTGAGCCAAGGTCTATAATAACATTCTAACAAATTTTGTCATTTTTTTTCCTTTTACCTAGAATTGTGGTTCTCCAAACCTCCAGGTGCTATTTTTTTCTACCTCACCACTTCAGCAAATAATAAATAAGCAAATAAAATGAATGAATGAATGAATGAGTGAATAGAAATAAACTTGGGTTCATAAATTACTGAAGAAATAAAAAACAATATAGTGACATTTTTGTTTTGTTGCTGGTCAAGGTAGAAGAGTTGGTATGCGTGTTGCTCCCCCTGTTAATTCTAGGTTCTCTTTCTACCACCATTACTC
This sequence comes from Vombatus ursinus, assembly GCF_900497805.2. Classification (NCBI taxonomy): domain Eukaryota; kingdom Metazoa; phylum Chordata; class Mammalia; order Diprotodontia; family Vombatidae; genus Vombatus; species Vombatus ursinus. The sequence continues at coordinate 1,180,506 of NW_020947238.1, forward strand.
AGTAACCTCTCTTTCTTTGAAGTTCATTCAATCCATATCTATTAATGAAAATTCTGTTTCCTGTTGTCTATTGAGTTCCAGGACATAGCCACCTTTTCCTCAATAAGTTCCATGCCTGGCTCGCATTCTTTCAATTCTTGTCCTCATACTAGAAAACTTCAAGATGCTTATTGATGTTCCCTTAGCCACTCAGTTCTTCAACCTACTCACTTCCCATGACCTACTCTGCCATCTCACCTTGGCCACACACAGAGGTGGTCATAACCTTGATCTTGCAATCATACACAAATTTACCACCTCCATATTCATGAACTCTTAAATTCCCCCATGTGATCACAATCTATTGTCATTTCACCATTCTTCTACCTTACAACTTCTTACCTTGTTCTTTGTCCACTTTCTGTCCTCAAATCTCTCAACTCCTTAGTTCCTTAGTTCCTTCCCAGGCTATCAACTCTGTACATTCTCTTCCTTTCCCTATCATGAGCACTTGCTAAACTAGTCCAATACTACACCATTCTCTTGAGCACCTTTCTATGCAAAATCTCAATCTTGGATCACTCCTATCATTCATTGACTTTGCTCCTACACAAATGATGTTGAATAAATCAGGGAAATTTATGAAACCATGATGATTGGATCTGCAACAATCTGTTTTTATGTAACCTCCACTGGTCCCTTATTGCTGCAATGCAATCACTTCACATTTTTCTAAATAATTCACTTTCCCACTCACCTTAGCAGATCTTCGAAACGTTTTCATGCTTCTCTTGATTTCCTATGCATTGCTTTTCCCCTATTTGCTCAGCAGAGAACTTTGCCTCATAGTTGAATGAAAAAAATTGAGGCCATTCTCTGAGAATTCATCTTCCCTTTCCCTCATACCACCTTACCCAGCTGGCTTCTGCCAGTGTCTCCTCTTTTGTTCCTGTCTCATGTCATGAGTTTGTCTTTCTCATTGCCAAAGAAAACCCCTCCTCATTCACAAGTGATCCTATTCTACCCCATGTTTTTGAACAGAATCTCAATCTGATATTTTGTCTGAAATAACATGCAAGTTCCTTGCAGACACTATCTTTCCTTGTGCTTATATTTTTATTCTAAATGCTTAGAACAATGCCTAGCATTTAATAAATGCTTCTTGACTGACTTGTTAACTGATTTTGTAGATGAGGAAAATAAGACAGAGTAGAAATTTAGACTTCTGACCCATATTTTACAGTTCTGTCCATTATACCATGCTGTGGCAAGGTGTGGGAATTCAGAAATTACCAATCTATGCAACTTATTTTTCTTTCCTTTTCCAAGATTAAAAAAAAGATATTAAAAAAAAACCCTCCATCAAGTTAGGTTCTAGTACAACACTGAGCCATAGAAATGATCCTAGATTCTCTAAAACTATGTCAGTAGAGCGCACGGTACGACAAACCCTCTCATGCTGGAAAGGATTTAAGTATGATCCTCACAACAGATTATGTTTGCTTTACAAGACCCAACCTACTTAAATGCAAAGAGATAATGATAAACAGCTGGATGAACAACAATAGAGCTGCTTTCTTGAATACATATGTTAAACAAACATGATAAATGGACAGGAGGCTGAGCTCAGAATTGAAAAGGAAAATAGGGGTTACCTTTGGGAATGTTCAGTGCTTTCCATAAGCTGAAACCTTCTTGAAACCACGGCCCACATTTTTAACATCTATGAATTCCTGGTGATACTGCATAACTTCAATTCAGAGAATATCACAGTCTTCAAAGAATTAGGGATTAATGGCATACATAGGGAATAGGCTTGCATTGTGGGCATTAATAGTCTGTGATATATTACTAATGCAGATGTATCCAAGAGAAAATGTATAGGGCATATTGTCAGAGATGAAATAACTGGAAAAGGATGTGGGCTAGGCATGTAGTGAAACAGGGATCCCATCTGAATGGCCTTATGCATTATTAGTAAGCATGCAACTTCAAGAGAATTGGAGGAAGGCCCCCAATACTTTGCATTGAACTTCTGTGGCAGATTTATGTGAGCAGATGAAGGGGAATTAACATAGGATGCATAGGTAGACATGGAATGCTGTCTGTGGGTGGCATTTGAGAAAGTATTCACAGTGCTTCAGTAAAAACTTTGTTGAAGTATAAAATTAAAAGAAATTTCTTTCAAACACAACAGGAATGAGGAAGAATATTTAATTTTGTATGTCCTGGGATCTATAATTTTTGTTGGGTTTCCCTTCATCAATATGGATCACAGTTTATCCATATCTCTTCATTCAAATGATACTTATCTATACTTTTCCACAGATCCACTTCAGAGTCTAACCAAAGAAAGGCTTTATTCAGGTTTTCATTGGAGTCTAGTGCTTTCCCGCTATCATCCACCATTTATAGCACATGACTAGCCCAATTCCTTTTCCCTATTATGTAATTAATTTTCCTATTAAACCGATCCTATTAAACCTATTCATATTAAAATTCCTATAATTATTGATGTTATCTCTTATACAACTCCTTGAGTTTAGATTAGCACTGGAAATGTACTGTAGCTTATGTATAATCAACATTCATCTACCTATTGACCTTTGGGTCACCTGCAACTTTCTTTCCATGGAGATTTTAGTGTTCCAAGATTTGCAACTAATTCTTTTATTAATATACATCAAATATTCAAATGACTGAAGATAACAATAGATAGTTATAAAACTGGTCATTTTCAGTATACATAATTTTATCATTAATATCTGATGTAGGAAAATTATTAGCAAGTTGAACCTGAAACATGCGTGCTTCATGAAATCTAAGTCATCTAATTTTTTTTGTTCTTTAAAGCATACACACACACACACACACACACACACACACACACACACAAAACAGTTTGGTAAGCAAAAAAGCAGTAAATCATTGATGAAATAGATTTTATTTTCAAATGACCTGTAGGCAACTTGTCTCCTTTTTAATATATATGGATACTGATATCATGGCAATTTGCAATTGAATTTTTCTTTTTATGGCTCCATTATTTGTTAGTGCTTCAACAATCAATACCATCAGCCAGTGGACTGAGCTATGACTGACATAAGAGTCAATAATTCTGCCATATGAATTTTTGTTAAGAAATGCATTCTTTTAACTCTTAATTAAAGTCTACGCTCTCTTTCCCATTAGACTTTTCAATCCACCCTAAAGAGAATATCAAAGAGGAGTTAGAAAGAGATTAGCAAATAAATTGTAATATGGACACCTAATAAGTAAGACAGAAAGATGGACTTACAACTTGCTTTGAGTCATTACTTTGCCATTTATTAACTGGGTGATTGTGGGCAACTGAATCACTCATTCTCTCTGAGCCTCAGTTTTCTTACTGTGAAGTGAAGATTTTACTTGAATTTATTAATCATGGGATTGTTGTGAGGAATAGCTTTATACATGTTGATAGGTTTTATAAGTATCCCTTCTAAATCCATTCTTTGACCTCAACTACACCTTCAGTCCCTTCACCCTTCAATACTTTGTCCTGTTTATTCCTGCTCTGACTTCTCTTTCCTCTCTCTTAAAACTCTAACTGATATTTAGCAATTTTAACTCCACACTTTTCTCTGTTCCTGAATACTATGCCCTTTTGTCCTATTATCACTAATCTCTAGGCAAACCTCAGCTCTGGATTATTACCACGATTTGCCCTGTCCATTTCTTATAAGCTGCTGAATTCAACTGCACATATTCTCTCAGTCATGATTACTGGACATGTTGGAAATTCATGTTATCCAACCTCCCTGTACCAAGTTAGTCTTTTTATCCCTCTCTAATCTTTTTTTTTATCTCAATCCCTACAGAAGCTGTCATAAAACTGTTCTTCCTTACCCAAGTCTCTCATATCTGTAAACCCTCCCAGATCCTGCCTCTTATATCATTGAGGAATTTGAAATGATTCCATATGAGCTGTTTTTTTTCTCCAATCTCTTACTCTCTCTGCCTTTGTCCTAGTTCTGAGAAAGAGGTGGACCTTTTCTAAAGCCAACCTATCTATATGTGCTTTTGATCCCATCCCCACCTATATATATATATATGTATATGACTATCACTCCATCTTTGTATTTTTATTTTTTCTCTTTGTGCTGTTTCTATTTTTGTTATTTTTTCTAGTTCTTTGTCTTTTTGTTTCTGTCTGTCTCTGGCTTTCTATGTCTTTCTCTCTCTGTCTGCCACTACTATTTCTGTCTGTCTCTTTGTCTCTCTCAGTCTCAGTCTTGGTCTTGGTTTCTCTGACTCTTTGTCTCTGTTTTTCTATCTCTCTGTGTCTGTCTGTCTCTCACTCACTTTCTCTTAACTTCAGCCTCTGCCTAACAACTGGTCCCTTCCTTAGCACATTTAAATATGCCCATATCTCCCTCATTTTCAGAACAAAACAAAACAAAGGAAAAAAAAAAACTTTGACCATACCTTAACATTCCACTTAGTATCATACTATATTTCTCCTGTCTTTCTCAGTTGAACCCTTTCTAAAGGCTGTCCAGCATGGCTCCTTCCATCGCTTTACTCACTCACTCCATAACCTTCTGTAATCTGGTTTTCAACCTCTTTTCTCAGTCTTCATCTATCTTGACATATTTACTACATTAAAAACTATTGAACACCCTATCCTAACTACATTTTCCCTTTTGAGTCCCCATAGTATTACAATAATATATCTGATGCAGTAATGATGTCAGTGAGGTGGCAGAGTAGATGAAGTGATATGTGTTTGTGTGTGTGTGTGTATGCGCATATTTGTATGTGTTTTGTTTATTTATTTGAAATTTAAATCACTATAGAAATGTATTTTTCTAGATGATGCAGTGAATAGGGTGCTGGTCCTGATATCAGCAAGACATGAATTCAAATTCTGCCTCAGACACTTATTAGCTGTTGTGCTACCCTGGACAAGTCACTTAACCTGTAACTGCCTCAGTTTTTCCATTGTAAATCAGAGATCATAAAAACACTTCTTTCCCAGAGTTATTGTGAGGTTAAAATGAAATAATATTTGTAAAGTGATTTGACAAACTTAAGATGCTATATAAATGCTCTTATTATTCATAGATCAGTTTTTCTCCTCCCTGTATGCCAATTTCTTCTTAGTGTCTTTTGCTGGCTCATTATATTTATCACATTCCCTAACTGAGGATGTGTGCTAGATCTTCTTTTCTCATTCTTTAATCTATCTCTTGATAACCTAATCAGCTCCCATTGGTTTAATTATCATCTCTCTACAGGGACCTTCCAGATTGAAATACCCTATCCCAGTATCTCACCTGAACTTCAATTTTGAATCATCCATTACCTATGGGCATGTCAAACTATATATTATAGAGAAATCTCAATCAACACTCCAAAACTGGCCTTACTATCTTTCACCCTCAAGTCTTTCCTCTTCATAATTTCCCTATTATTTTCAAAGACTAACAATGTGCAAGTTTGCCAGATTCTTAACCTTAGTATCCTGCTATTTTTTCCTGACCTAATTGGGTCTCATGCCTCCTTTCATATGAGCTTTCTCTCTCTTCTACATATATGACACTCCATCACTAGTCTCCCTGACTTAGCATTGTCTATCCCACAGTCCAGGAATACATTTGCTACTTTACTTCTGAATTTTCTTCCTTTAAGATGCAGCTTATGCTTCAGAAAGTCTTCTGCATGAATTCCTCTCTGATCCCTCCAACTTCCGCTGTCCTTTTTCTCCTAAACTATATTTTGTTCAGTCTGTATATATTCATGTTTTTTCACTTTTTATTTATGTTGCATGTTTCTACATATGAGCTTGTTTTCCATTTTATTAGCATGCATTCTCTTTGGGAATAAAATATGAATGTTCAATAAATACTTATTGATTTATTGATTGATAGCTTTTAAATTGCTATTAGAGTGATATGAGAAAATCCACTTTATATTGCAGAATTACAAAGTAATATTCACTTTTGAAAGAAATAAAGACATTCTTTGCTTAAAAGAGGTTCTTTTCATTCAAATATCAAGTTGCATTGGTGCAGTTAAAATATGATTAAATTAAGACAAATTGATTTTATCTTCAGTATTTATGGAATGTACTACATGTGTTTATTTTCCGAAAGACAAATCACACTTGCAAACTCAAATTTTGAGTACCTAGTTTTACTCACAAGATATATGATCTATTCTTTTTAGAAAACATCAAAAGAAATTATATTCCTGCTCCTTACTAACAGATGTTAAGCCTGGTTTAGGTGTAGTGTTTGCAATTGAATAGTTTTGAGCTATTGATACCTCAGAAATAGTTCAGGACACAAAGTCATTTTGCTATCAAATATATTACATTGCTTCATAATGATAAAAAATATAACTGACTGAAAACTGAAAAACCAGATAGTATGAAACTTCATTAACACCAAAAACTCCTGATAATCATAGGTCCAACAGGATCACCTCCCCACAAATTCCTTTTTAAAAAAAATAACTTTTTATCATAAAGAACATGATAAACATTAAAAAAAATTACAAACATTACCCTATTCAAAAGAGGACTAGATATGAATTTGTGAACTTCCACATGGAGCTTATCTTTTTAATGTCTTAAAATAAATATAATTGCTGAAACACTGCTTTGCTAGTATTGCCCCATTTGAACTTCTGCCTTTTCTGCAAATATTTATTGAATTCATTGTTATTTCTCTCTTTTTTCTGTTTATTTTTCCTTTGTTCATTCTTCCTTCTTTTTTTTCCTTCCTTTCCTCCATCTTTCTTCCTTCTTTAATTTTCTCCTTGAAAATCTTTCCCTCTAGGTTTTCTTGACACTTCTCTCCTATCTCTCTTCCTATCTGACTGTTCCTTCTCAGTTTCCTTTGATGAAACTTCTAAGATGCAACCTCCTACCCAAATAATGGGTTTCCTCAGGGCCCAGGGGCCCTCTTCTCTTCTTCTTCTATTCTATATTACTTGTTTACATCATCAGCTATCATGAATTCAATTAACTGCTCTATGATGATTCTCAAATCTACTTATGTAGTCCTAACCTTTCTGCTGACCTTGCAGCTCTGATTTATTTGACCTCTCAAATGGGATGCTCCATTGACATCTTGAACCCAATATATCCAACAGTATACTCATTATCGTTTTCTCAATATTTTACCCCCTTCGAAATTTTCTTATTACTACTTAGAACACTAACATTTTCTCATGTTCTCAGGCCCACAATGTAGGTGTCATCCTTGACTCCTCACTCTCAAATATCACTTCCAACCATCTCTTGTCAAGGCCCATCAATTTTGCCTTTCTCAAAATGCACCCCCCTTCTTTTCTCTGTCACTTCCACCCCCTTGGTGAAGGATTTCATCACCTCATGTTTAACTACTGGAATTACTTGTTCATTCATCTGCCTGCCAAAAGTCTCTCATTACTCTAGTCAATCCTCCAATCTACTGTCAAAGTGATCTTCCTAAAGTACTGGTCTAACCACTGAAAAGTAGTTTGGGTTCAGTTGAAAACCCACAAATTGGAGTAAGAGGAACTTTGATCACAATCACTGCATTAATATATTGAGGGTAAGGCTATGCCATTTTCATTTTGTATCCCCTTTGTCAGACATAACATCTAGCATGTGTCTTGCATACTTCTTGTCCCTGTATTCTAAAGACCAAGGAGTATTTCTTTTTTAAAAATCTTATTTATTTATTTATTTTAATTTTCAACATTCCCCCTCCCCTTTTTTTTGGCTAGGAAATGGGGTTAAGTGACTTACCCAGGGTCACACAGCTAATAAGTGTTATGTGTCTGAGGCTGGATTTGAACTCAGGTCCTCCTGAATCTAGGACCATTGCTATATCCACTGTGTCACCTAGCTGCCCCTTCAACATTCACTTTTAAAATTATTTTGAGTTCTAAATTTTTTCCTCGGCCTCCCATTACCCATCCCAAAGAAGGCATATAATCTGATAAAGGCTATACATGTACAATAATATTAAACATATTTTCACTGTAGTCATGTTATGAAAGGAGAAACAGAACAAAACGGAAAAAAAAATGAGGAAGGAAAAAAAAGAGAGAAAAAAGCATGCTTCCAACTATATTCAGACTCCAAGTTCTTTCTCTGGACGTGGATAGCATTTTCCATCATGACCCTTTTGCATTGTCTTAGATCATTGCATTTCTGAGAGGAGCTAAATTTATCATAGTTGATCATCTCACAATGTTGCTATTACCATGTGCAATGATCTCCTGGTTCTGCACACTTCACTGAATGTCAGTTAATGTAATTCTTTCTGAAGTCTGACTGCTCATCACTTTTTTTGTCAATTAATTTATTTATTTTTAGTTTTCAGCAATCACTTCCAAAAGCTTTTGAGTTTTACATTTTCTCCCCGTCCTTCCCCTTCCTCCCTTTTCAAGATGGCATTCAGTCTGATATAGGCTCTAAATATACATTCCTATTAAACATGTTTTCACATTAGTCATGTTGTAAAGAAGAATTAGAACCCATAAGAGGAACCACAAGAAAGAAGAAACAAAGCAAAACAGAAAAAAAAAAAAAACGAGCAAATAGTATGCTTCGATCTGCATTCAAACTCCTTGGTTCTTTCTCTGGATGTGGATAGCATTTTCCAACATGACACTTTTGGAGATGTCTTACAGCCTTGCATTCGTGAGAAGAGCTGTCTTTCAAAGTTAGTCTTCACACAATATGGCTGTTACTGTGTACAATGTTTTCCTGGTTCTGCTCACTTCACTTAGCATCAGTCCAAATATGTCTTTCCAGATTTTTCTGAAATCCATTTGCTCATCATTTCTTATAGCACAATAGTATTCAATTACATTCATATACCACAACTTGTTCAGTCATTCCCCAATTGATGGGCATCTCCTCAACTTCTAATTGTTGGCCACCACAGAAATAATTGCTATAAATATTTTTATACATGTAGGTCCTATCCCCATTTTTATTATATCTTTGAGATATAGAAATAGTAGTGGTATTGCTGGATCAAAGGGTGTGAACAGTTTTACAGACTTTTGGGCATAATTCCAAATTGTTCTCCAGAATGGTTGGATCAGGTCACAACTCCACCAACAATTCATTAGTGCTCTAATTTTCCCACATCTTCTCCAACATTTATTATTTTTCCCTTTTTTTTTGGTCATAATAAACATTCTGAGTGATGTGAAGTGCTACCTCAGAGTTGTTTGAATTTGCATATTTCTAATTAATATGGATTTAGAAAATTTTTCATATGACTTTAGATATATTTAATTTCATCATCTGAAAGCTACCTTTCATATTTTTTTTTACCATGAATCAGTTGGGAAATGATTTATATTCTTATAAATTTGACTCAGTTCTCTATATATTTTAGAAATGAGGCCTTTATCAGAGACACTGGTTGTAAAAATTGTTTCCCAGCTTTCTACTTCCCTCTACTCTTGGTTGCATTGACTTTATTTGTGCAAAAACTTTTTAATTTAATATAATCAAAATTATCCATTTTGCAGTTTATAATGTTCCCTATTTCTTTTTGGTTATAAATTCTTCCACCTGCCATAGATTTGACAGGTAAACTATTCCTTTCTTTCCTATTTGCATAGAATATCACCCTTTATGTCTAAATAATGTACCCATTTTGACCTTATCTTGGTATATGGTGTAAGATGTTGTTCAATGCCTAGTTTCTGCCATACTGTTTTGTAGTTTTCCCAGCAGTTTTTTGTCAAATAGAGAGTTCTTATCCCAGAACCTGGAGTCTTTGGGTTTATCAACCAGTAGATTACTATAGTCATTGACTACCATGTCTTGTGTACCTAACCTATTCCACTGATCAACCACTTTTTTTTTTCTAAACCAGTACCAAGTGATTTTGATGTTTGCCATTTATGACACAATTTAACATCTGGTATGGCTAGGTCACCTTCCTTTGCATCCCTTTTCATTAATTTCCTTGATATTCTGGACCTTTTGTTCTTCCAGATGGATTTTGTTATTTTTGTCTAGTTCTATAAAAAAAAAAATTTGTTAGTTTCATTGCTATGGCACTGAATAAGTAAATAATTTTAGGTGGGATTGTCATTTTTATTATTGTAGCTCAGCCTACCCAACTGATATATTTTTTTCCATTTATTTAGATCTGACTTTATTTGTGTGAAAAGTGTTTTGTAAATGTGTTCATAGATTGCTTGGGTTTGTCTTGGCAGGTAGACTCTCAAATATTTTATATTGTCTCTAGTTGCTTTAAATGGAATTTCTCTTTTTATGTCACTGCTGGGGGGGTGGAGCCAAGATGGTGGAGTGAAAGCAGTGACTTGGTTGAGCTCTCCCCCAAACCCCTCTAAATACCTATTAAAATGGCTCTAAAGAAATTCTAAAGCAGCAGAACCCACAAAAAGACAGAGTGAAACAGATTTCCATCCCAAGACAATCTGGATGGTTGACCAGAAAGGTATATTGCGCCAGGCGGGGAGAGAAACACAGTTTGGCATGGTTGTACAGGCCACAGTGAACCTGGAACAGGCCTCAGAGAACTGAATCACAGGCAGCTGAGGTGGTTTCCAGATGAACGCCAAAGACAACTTAGAAAATCAGTAGGAAAAGTCTGTTTCTGTGGTGAGAGAGAAGTTAGGTCCCAGCCCCAGTTCCCAAACTTTGCCCCATTGTGGTGGCTGCCTCCTGAGCTTCTGGTCCACACACTGAGGGGGAATCAGGTGGTTGATCAGAAGGGGACTGCAGGGATCTCTTTGCCAGTACTGAGTCAGGAATCTCTTGCTTTGCCTGTGCTTGGATCTGGGTCACAGTTCTGAGGGGTGGTCCTGGGGCGAGGAGGAGCGCTGGTGTGGTGGAGCTTATATCGTATCTTCATTACACATAATGCTTGCTGATAGTTTTAGATAGATGCTACTTATCATTTTAAGGAAAATCCCAGTTATCCCTATGTTCTCTAGTGTTTTTAATAGGAATGAGTGCTCTATTTTGTCAAAAGCTATTTCAACATCTATTGAGATAATCATATGATTTCTGTTAATTGTGTTATTGATGTAGTCAATTTTGCTGGTAGTTTTCCTGGTATTGAACCAGCCCTGCATTCCTGGTATAAATCCCTCATGATCATAGTGTATTATCCTTGTGATAAGTTGTTGTAATCTCCTTGCTAATGTTTTATTTAAATTTTACATCAATATTCATTAGGGAAATTGGTCTATAATTTTCTTTTTCTCTTTTGGCTCTTCCCAATTTAGTATCAGCACCAAATTTGAACCATAAAAATTGGTATGACTCTTCCTTTGCCTATTTTTCCAAATAGTTTATACAGCATTGGAATTAATTATTACTTAAATGTTTGGTAGAATTCCTTTGTAAATCCATTTGGCCATGTGATTTTTTTTTCTTAGGGAGTTCATTGATGGTTTGTTCAATTTCTTTTTCTGAAATGAGGTTACTTAAGTATTTTATTTCCTCTTCCGTTAATCTGGACAATTTATATTTTTGTAAATTTCATCCATTTCACTTAGATTGTCAGATTTATTGGCATAAAATTGGCCAAAATAATTCCTAATTATTGTTTTAATCTCTTCTTCATTGCTGAGAAATTCACCTTTTTCATTTTTGATACTAGTAATTTGGTTTGCTTCTTTTTTTTAAATCAAATTTAAAAAAACTTATCCATTTTATTATTTTTTTCATAAAACCATCTTAGTTTTATTTATTAGTTCAATAATACTCTTAATTTCAATTTATTTAAATTTCAATTTATTACTTCTTTGATTTTCAGAATTTTTCATATGGTATTTAATTAAAGATTTTTAATTTAGTCTTTTTCCACCTTTTTTTTTAGTTGCATGCCTGATTCATTGAACTCTTTCTTTATTTTATTCATGTAAGCATTTAGAGATACAAAATTTCCCTAAAAACTGCTTTGGCTGCATCCCATTAGTTTTGGTATTTTATTTCATCATTGCCATTCTCTTAGATGGAGTTATTGATTGTTTCTCTATTTTGTTGTTTAACCCACTCATTCTTTAGCATTAAATTATTTGATTTCCAATTATTTTATTCTATCTTTCTATGGCCTTTTATTGCATGTAATTTTATTGTATCCTGATCTGAAAAGGATGCATTTAACATTTCTGCCTTTCTAAATAGGATTGTGAGGTTTTTATGCTCTAGTATATCATCAATTTTTTGTGTAGGTGCCATGTACCATTGGACAAAAAAAAGGTGTATTCTTTTTATCCCCTTTCAGTTTTCCCCAGAGCTCTACCATCTTACTTTTGTAAAATTCTATTCACCTCCTTAATTTCTTTCTTGTTTATTTTGTGGTTAGATTTATCTAGTTCTGAGAGGGAGTGGTTGAGATCCCCTACTAGTATAGTTTTGCTTTCTATTTCTTCTTGTAACTCACTTACCCTTTCCTTTAAGAATTTAGATGCTTTGCCATTTTGTGCATATATGTTTAGTATTGACATTACTTCATTGTCTTTGGTAACTTTTAACAAGATGAAGTTTCTTTCCTTATCTCTTTTAATTAGATCTATTTTGCTTTGACTTTGTCTATGACCAGGATTGCTGCCCCGATTCTGGATTTTACTCCACTCTGCTATCAGCTTCCGTTTTGGGGGAGAGTTCATCCCATTCACATTCACAGTTATGGTTACTAACTATGTCTTTCTCTCCATCCTTTTTTCCACAATGTTTATACTTTTCTCTCTCCTTTCACCCTTTCCCTCCTCACCAGTGGTTTGTTTCTGACCACTGCCTCTCTCAAACTGCCCTCCCTTCTATCAGCCCCCATCCCTTTCTCTCCCCTTTCCCCTGTTACTTCTTCTTACCCTTCTGCCCTTCCTTCTATCCACTCTCTTTCTTTTTCTTTCACCTTTCTCCTTCTACTTCCATATAGAGTAAGATAGATTTCTATAACCAACTGAATGTGTTTGTTATTCCTTCATTGAGCCAAATCCAAAGAGTGTAAGGTTCAAACAATGCTTTCCCTCTAATGTAATAGGTCTTTTCTGCCTCTTTGTGTGATGCAATTTACTTTATTCTGCCTCCCCCTTTTCTCTTCTTCCAGTACAATCCTCTTTTTTCACCCCTTAATTAATTATTTTAGCACCACATCAAAGTCAACTTATAGTCACACCCTCTATCTACGTATACCCCTTCTCAATGTCATAATAAAAATAGAATTCTCAAGAGTTACATGTATCATCTTTCCCTGTAGGGATGTAAACAGTTTAACCTTATTGAATAACATTTTTTTTCTTTCCTGTGTACCTTTTTTATGCTTCTCTTGAGTCTTGTATTTGAAGATAAAATTTTCTTTTCAGCTCTGTTTTTTTTTCCCATCAGGAATGCTTAAAATTCCCTTTTTAATTAAATGTCCATATTTGCCCCCAAAAGATGATTCTCAATGTTGTTGTGTAGTTGATTCTTGGTTACACATGACTTAGCAGCTTCTACATTAAAGGCTCAGAGGACTTGGAATATGATATTTGGAAGGCAAAGGAGCTTATATTACAACTTAGCAGCCTCTACTGATGAGTATTTCTATCTGTACTGCAGCTCTATATTTTGTTTCCCTCTATTAGAAAGAAAGTTCTATGAGAGCACAACTGTCTTTTTTCCCCAATTTTTATCCTTAGAGCTTAGTACAGTGCTTTGTACTTGGTAAGCACTTAATATGTTTTCATCCATTCAATTAATTTTTGCTTCATTGTATTTGTGGAAAGTCCTTTATAAGCAAGTACTAAACATTTGGTGATTGAATGAATAAATGAATACCTCTCTATTCTTTACTGCTTTGGGCACATTGCTGAGCACATAATAAAATGCTCAAGACCTTGAATATTTATTGTTTCACTGCTTAATGTAACCCCCACTTCTATAATATCAGAACATACTGAGTTTGAAACAAATATCTGGATGTCAAGTTTGATAAGTAAAATCTGAACAAATGTTGGCCATAGTTTTATTTATTAAACAAAATAGGGATAGAGAATGGACTCTTGGTTTCATTACTATACAATTCCCATTAGAGAAAACATCCTCCACCAATGCAGGTGTACCTTTCCAAAAATTTCCAATCTTAGAGAGCTTCCAAGGGTACTGAGAAAATGTGTGACTTGGTGAAGTTAACACAGCCAGTACTGTGTCTGAGGCAGGATTTGAACCTAGATCTTCTTTGCACTGAGAACAGAGCATGGGAGGTTCGGTGGTAAGGTGAAGATTTATGTAGAAATGCACATATTGCTTTAACATTCTCAAAGTACCAGTGAAATTAATTGCTTAAAACACAAGTTGACCTTAAAACCATATGATTAATGAAGAAAACTCTTGGGCTAGAGTGATCTTCCCAGGGACTGCTATTGCCCCAAATTCTTTAACTACAGAATTCTTAGCTTGTTCCTCCATAACTCAAATACCCTTAGTTTAGGCAGCCGGGAGAATAGCTCATTGAACATATTCTGATGTATCATTTCAAACTACTGTAACTTAAAAATAGTTAACCAATTTTCTTCAAATATGGCATCATTTCCCTTCCTCAATAAGAACTGCAATCCTGCCAAGTTGGGAGCTATACAGCTTCAGCTGTTTCTGAATTATACTAGGGGAAAAATGTTTGAAGTGCTTTTCTTTAGAGTAGATAAAGTTTCTAATTCATGCTCATATTGCTCAAAAACAGCTGAATGAATCTCACTTGAGTGTATCTTGGCAGAAAGAAAAGAGTGGAAAAAGCAATTTGCAGCAAGATGAATTTCTGTTCATCTCAAGGTTTGGGTGGGGGTTACAAAAGTTATGAGGTATTGAAGAGAAAAGGTTATGATATTTGAGGCCCTTTTCTCAATCCTAACTACTATTTTCTATTTCAAAATATTAAATACTTTACAGATAACAGTACTAAAAAAGCAGTCAAATCTATCATCATCTCCTATTTCTGGGAGCACTGATGAAGACATAGTTTAGTAGCTGATCCCACCAATACATTATTCATGTATAGATGACTGGATATTCAAAACCTGATAAAATTATCTCTGATATAACTATCAAATACTATGTTCCATTACATAAGCCCTACATTCCAGACAGTCCAGATTTCTTACCATCACTAAACATGACATGGTCACCCCATACTCTGTACATTTGATAATAGCATGTGGCTTTCCTGTAGTGTTCTTCCCCTGGCTTTCTATTTCTCTGAATTTTCATCCTTGCTACACAGTAAGCCTAGTATTCCCCACTGGTTTAACTATTACACACTTTACAGGCAAATATAATCTATATCCATTCCCTTAAGACCTTTTACTCCTAGTAGCTAGGTAACATAGTGGGTACAGAAGTAGGCATAGAGTTAGAAAAACCCAAGTTTAAATATGACCCCAGTCACTTACTTGCCATGTTACCCTGGGCACATCACTTAACTTCTATCTGCAGCAATTTACTTAATTACAAAGTGGGGATAACAATAAGATCTATCTTTCAGGGATGATGTCTGAGTCAAATAAGGGAATATTCGTAATGTGCCTGGCATGTAGTACATTTGAGTTGTTTAGTAAATGGTTGTCCTCTCCTTTCCTTTCTTGCTCCAGCTCTTCCAGAAGATAATCTCATCTCCTATGTTAATTAAATAAATGTTATCATTTGAGACATTTGTTTTTTCTCTGACTCCATGACTCAAGAATCACTCTTTACCACTGCAGATTCTAGCTTCCTTTACAGGAATCTTTTATGCAACAACCCCCATTTTCTAGCCCCTATATTTATTGTAATTATTTTATATGTAATGTGTGTATAGTTTATAAATCTATTATATAAAATAACATAATATATAAAATAGTGCAATAAAATATGATTATATATATTACATATAAAATAATTACAAAAATTTCAAAACTATACACATGTTTGCTCCTGAGCATCTTCTTTCCCTTAGTTCATTATCTAGTAAAGTTAGTTATCACTTATTTAGAAATAATATACATGTATAGAAATAGTATACATATGTGTGTATGTCTATTTGTGTAATAATGTGTGTTTATATATCTATGTCTCTATCTGAATATATATACATATGCATACATATGTGTCTATATCTTTATCAATACCTAATTTATATCATTATGTGTTTAAAACTGCTCTAGCAATTTTGGGATACCTTTTGTGTGACTATATGTCTGTGCTTGTATATGGGTTTGTGTGTGTGAGTGTGTATATGTATGTGTATATATACACATATGTACATGTATGTATTTATACACATGCATGTACATATACATATACATATACATATACATATACATATACATATACATATACATATACATATACTTATCTTCTGAATTGCAGTTCCTCATTATTGATTATATTCATGTGCTGAATATCTCTATCTGGATGTCCCATTGATTTCTCAAATCCATTTTTCCAAAATGGAATGCATCATATTTTCCCATGAATACATTACTTCTCCAAACTTCACTATTTCTATAATGGGCCCCTCCAACATATCAGTAACAGATGTTCACCAGTTTTGCAATAATATGTGACTCTTCACTCTCCCTCTGCTACTAAATAAAATGAGGCATTTTTATGCCCATACTACTCCTGCATCTACTGGATCCTTTTTCTTTCCCATACTCATATAGAATTTATTCTAATTCAGAGTCTCATCACAAATCCTCTATTTGGTTTTTCTTCATTCCATTTTCTTGTCATCCCATCTCCCACAGACTTGCCAAATTACTACTCCTGAAACACAAATCTGACCATTTCATTCTCTCACCTCAACACTCAATAATCTTCTGTCACTCACCATTGCCACTGGCAATGGGCTTACCCAGTTTGGAATTTGATACTCTCTATGATCTGACTCTTTGCTACCTTTTCAGTTTTATTTAATATTGTTTTCCTTCATTCCCTCTCTGTTGTAATCTAACTGATGTGCTAGCTATACTTGATGCACAATATTCCATTTCCCACCTTCAGGCCATTTCATAGATGGTTCTAGATATTGAGAATGTACTCCCTCCCCACTTTTGTTTCATGTAAGCTTTAGCTTCTTTCCAGGAGACCCAACCTGAAAGTGCATATTGGGAGGATAGCTCAAGAAGGTGGTGCTACACTATGATCCTCAAAAAAAAAATCAAAAACACTCATTCATATACCAGCAAGGTTATTATTAAGATTATGCAAGATAAGCTTTAGCAGTATATGCTATTGTTCAGCAATTTGAGCATTCTTTGTCATTACCCTTCTTTAGGTTTGCAACACATACTGCTCTTTTCCAGTCCAATGGCCACTGCTTAGTTTTCCACATTTGCTGATGTGTTGAGTATCGCACTTTAACAGCATCATTTTGATATGGGCAAGGCACTGTTATAGGTTCTGAGGATAAAAAGATATCACAAAATATCTCTTGACCTCAAGGAGCTCATATTCTATCAGGGAAATGCAGAATGTACATAAGTAAACATAAAGTGCATGCAAATTAATCACAAGAGGAACAGAGTGCTAATAAACTAGGGGTTTTTGTCACTTAACATCTTCCTACTTCAGATTTCTCATCTATAAAATAAAGATAATAGCACCTATGAAATAACTCACAGTTTTTGTTTTTGTTGAGTGACTTGTTCAGTGTCAAATAGTTAATATACTTTTGAGGTAGACTTTAAACCCAGTTTTTCCTAGCCCCAAGTCAAGAATTTTACATATCTCTTCCTTAGTTGGCAACCAGATAATAATAAGCAATTTTTGCTGCTCAATATATAAATTTGATTCTCTAAAATTCTAAGGTGATATCTGCTATGATTATTTAGATGCAATTGCTGTTATCCCTTAGGAGTCCATTATGTGGTCCAGGTAGTCATGGGAAGACATGAATAAGAACAAAACTTTGATCAAAAAGTCCTTGCCTTGGCACAGTGAATTCTGCCAAGATCCTCTCCAGATCTGCTCACTATTTGTGTTTACTGAACCCTGGTTTATTCCTGTGATTCATGACCTCACATTATCCTGACTTTGATCCCTAACTGGGTGCCTTTTGTGTAGTTGTTTCAAATATTAGTGATTCCCTTTCATTGCTAGGGCCTCAAGCCATGACAATGATGATCATTACCACTGTGGCAGAGCAAAATGTCTACTGTTCACCCCACGCCATATCATAATTGATATAAAGAAGTATTTTATAATAGGTTCAATTTAATTCAATCTCTTTTATACAGCTACAAAATAAAAAAGGTATGCAATAGAGGACCTTGAAGCTAGTTTTGGAATAACTGATCTCCAGAAAAAATGTGACATTCAACAGAAAAAAAATATGTCAACCTGTCCATCCATTTATTCCATAAGAATTTATTGAATGCCTTGCCCAGTAAAGCACTGAGTATAACATGAAAATTTATAAGCCTTGGCCCCTGCCTGACAGTAGGCTCTGAATGGCCTCATCTAGAGTTCATTCTCCAAAAAATTAGCATAGTCCCTAAAGTTACTTCACCAACTCAGTACTCAGAAGTTTCCAGGTTGAATTTCCCAGAGGATTGGCTATATTTACAGATTCTATGTTACTTTGGTTGGCCAACACTTTTAAAACTTATGAGTTCCTATTAGTATGCTCACCTCTAACAGTCAGCAAGTAAGCAAAATTAGCTCAAAGCAAAAGCACTTAATAAAATGTCATAGTAGGAATATGAAACAGAACATATTCTACCAGTAAAACTGAGGCACATACTCCCACAGATACACACACACACCACTGGGAAGAGAGGAAACAAAAAGTATAGAGTGGTAATGATGCATACATTTAGGAAATTTAGGTGGCTTCCACTACTTCAGGATCATGATGTCCTCTCTTATAGGATCCTCTTATACCAATTTGGTATGCTCCCTGTGTTTCATGTGTTATTAATATTTTTTTTCATCATGGGCCTACTTTTCTCTTTTTTTTTCCCCTAAGTTCATATTGAGTTATCTTCTCTGCTTCCAGAAGTGTTTCTTTAAGCTATTTCCTATCTTGAATGCTTTTCAATTCTGTGTTTGTGTCTCCATGTAGGGAGTATGTCTTTGCTCTCTACTGGACATGTCTCAACTATTCATCAAACTCTCTTGATTTATCTTAGGACTAAGAGTTTTATCTTTTAAGAATTAATTAGTACTTGGTAAATTTTTACCTACCTAATGACCTGCTTCTAATTCAATTAGTTTTTTTTTCTGTTAAATGAATTACTGTTGATTAGTTTGATTGGGAGATGACAAAGTATAGTCAGGATTTGCACTTTGCTAGCATATTAATATCATGGTACCTTTATTATGTAGCCCATTTTTTCTGTTTTTACATCAGGTAATTGGGTTGAAAACAATTAACCCCCCCAATCCCCCTGCCACTGCCCAATACAATAGTATCATGGGCCTAAAGGTAGAAGAAGTTTCAGAGGCAATCTATTCCTTCTTCCCCATTTTACGGTTGAGGTACCTAAAGTCCAAGGATGCTAATAAGCATTAAAAGCAGGATTTGAATTCAGGTGCTCTGACAGAAATCAGTAAATTTTCCATTGTATCTCAATGAAATAATGTATACAAAGTTCTGCGCAATTTTTAAAGCAAACTGTTATTAGGAAAAGGAAAAGGTAACGGAGAAAGGGATAGATATACTCAACTGAATGCAAAATTCCAGAGAACATCAAGGAGAGATAAGAAAGTTTTCCTAAGTGAGCAATGCAACAACAAAAACAAATAAACAAACCAAAAAAAAAACCAGAAGAGAAAAATATAATTGGAAAGACAAGATATTTCTTCAAGAAAATTAGAGACATCAGGAGAGCGTTTCATGCTGAAATGGGCATGATGAAACACAAAAAAGGGTAGGAATTTTTTAAAAAAAATAATAGAACAGATTAAGAAAAGGTATCAATAATATGCAGAAGTCCTATAATAAGATCTTTCCACTAATGACCAGAACCAAGATGGTGTGGTTACTGAGCTAGAGCCAGATGTCCAGGAGAATGAAGTCAAGTGGGCCTTAGGAAGCATTGCTAACAATGAGGCTAGTGCAGGTGACAGAAATCCAGCTGGGCTATTTAATATGCTTTAAAAAATGATGCTGTTAAAGTGCTATACTCAACATGTCAGCAAATTTGGAAAACTCAACGGTGGCCATTGGACTGGAAAAGAGCAATTTATGTCCCAATCCTAAAGAAGGGTAATGACAAAGAATGCTCAAATTGCTGAACAATTGCACTCATTTCACACACCAGCAAGGTTATTATTAAGATTCTGCAAGATAAGCTTCAGCAACATGTGAACTGAGATTTACCAGAAGAGGAGGCTGATTTTTGAAGAGGTAGAGGAACTAGAGACCAAATTGTCAACATTTGATGGTTTATGGAGAAAACAAGGGAATTCCAGAAAAACACCTACTCCTGCTTCGACTACACGAAAGCCTTTGACTGTGTGGATCACATCAATATGTGGTAAGTTTACAGAGAAATGGGAGTACCAGATCATATTACTTGTCTCCTGAGGAGCCTGTACATGGGTCAGAAAGCAACAGTTAGAACCAAACATGGAAAAACTAATTAGTTTAACATTGGAAAAAGATGTAGGACAAAGCTGTATATCACCACCTTATTTATTTAACTTTTATGCATAGTCGTGTAAAATGCCTGGCTAGATGAATCAAAAGCCAGAATTGAGGATTCTAGGAGAAATATCAACAATCCTAGATATGCAGAAAGTACCACACTGATGGCAGAAAGTGAAGAAGTATTAAGAAGCTTCTTTATGAAGGTGAAAGAGGAGAGTATAAGAGCTGACTTGAAACTCCACATAAAAAGTAAGATCATGGCAACTGGTCCCATCACTTCCTGGCAAATAGAGGGAGAACAAATAGAAGCAGTATCAAATTTTATGTTATTGGACATAAAGATGACTACAGACAGCTACCATAACCATGAAATTATAAGACACTTGCTGTTTGGAAGGAAAACTATGGCAAATCTGGGCAGCACAATTGAAAACATAGACATCACCTTTACAACAAAGGTACACTTAGTCAAAGTTATAGTTTTCCAGTAGTAATGTGTGGCTGTGATAGTTTGACTATAAGGAAAGCTAAGCACTGCAGAATTGATACTTTCAAATTATGGTGCAGGAGAATATTTTTGGGAACCCTTGGACAGCATGGAGATAAAATCAGTCAATAATTAAAAAAAATCATTCAGACTACTCATTGGAAGGACAAATACTGAAGCTCATGAGAAGTCCTGGAAAGGGCTCAGTAAGCCCTCACAGCAGAGAAACTACTCCTACACTTTTGGTGCTCATATATCACCTGACTCTCACCTATGGCTCCAAGAAGCTATAGCATGTGCAGTGGCCAAACCTTGGTAAAACTGTCTTGGCAGACGGGCTAAAACAGTTTGAGAATACCTGACAGGACTCAGATTTGTCAGTTAGGGAAATATCTATTACAAGCATATGAAGACTCCCACTTCTGAAATTGGCAGATGAAAACAATTTGTTCCAACATTCATGAAAGCAACTGAAATAGGTGCTGTGGAGTTCTTAAAGCTTGGTCAAAAATCAAGGATACCAATGCCATCCACCCAATCCCAGTGCATCACCAATCATCTTCACATTTTTCTTTTTTCTTTAAATAGAATTTTATTCTTTCCCACATTTACATATCAAGAAAACTTTGAAGGGGTGGAGTCAAGATGGTGGAGAGAAGCCAGGAAGTTGCCTGAGCTCTCTTCCATTTACTTCAGAAGCAACCATAAATCAAGCCTCTAAACAGATTCTAGAGCAATAAAATGCACAAAAAGAGTGACTTTTCAACCTGAGATAACTTAGAATGACTTCAGGAAATGTGTGTTTCACTTGGGTGAAAGTGGAGCACAGCCCAGCACAGACAGTGTCCAGGCAAGCTAGCAAGAGGCTCTTAGCAACAGCACATGTCAGCAACCAAAGCCCATTGGTCTTGGCTCAGCAAAAGAATGGCAGAGGAAGTCATCTGTGAGGCCTGTAGACCAGACACAGAAGGAAAGTTACCAGCCCTGGAAACCAGGCAACAACAGGCATGACTAGGCTGGACAACCCCAGCAAAATGATCAAGCCACTAGCACCTGAGGCCCCAACAAAGCCAGTGACCAGGCTCCTGGCACTCAGCAAAAGTAGCTTGGGAAGTGCCCCAGGAAGAAAGTTTAACTTGCAAAGTCACAAAATAGACAAAAAATGAGCAAGAATCAAAAAAGAACCTTGACCATAGAAAATTACTATGGTGACAGGGAAGATCAAAACACAAATTCAGAAGAGGACACCATTATCAATATACCTATATCTGAAACCTCAAAAAGGAATATGAATTGGTCCCAAGCCCCAAAAGCCTTCTTGAAAGAGCTCAAAAAGGATTTTGAAAATCAAATAAGAGGGGTAGAAGAAAAATTAGGAAAAGAAATGAGAGGTATGCAAGAGAGAGTTAACAGCTTGAAAAAGGAAGGACAAAAATTGGCTGAAGAAAATAATTCCTTAAAAAAATACAATTAGCCAAATTGGAAAAAAAAATCCACTGAAGAAAACAACTCCTTAAAAAGTAGAACTATCCAAATGGAAAAGGAGATATGGAAGCTAACTGAAGAAAACAATTCCTTTAAAATTAAAATTGAGCAAGTGGCAGCTAATGACTCTATGAAACATCAAGAATCAGTCCCCAAAAATTCAAGAGAATGAAAGAAGAAAAAAAATGCAAAACACCTCATTGGAAAAAAAAATCTCACCTGGAAAATACATCCAGGAGAGAAAATTTAAGAATTATTGGACTACCTGAAAGTCATGATCAAAAAAAGAGCCTGGATAACATCTTTCAAGAAATTATCAAAGAGAACTGCCCTGATATTCTAGAACCAGAGGGTAAAATAGTTATTGGAAGAATTCACCAATTATCTCCAGAAGGAGGTCCCAAAATCAAAACTCCAAGGAATATTGTAGCCAAATTCCAGAATTATCTAGTCGAGGAGAAAATTCTGGAAGCAATCAGAAAGAAACAAATTAAACATCATGGAACCACAGTCAGGATTAGCACCTCCTGCATAAAAAATTTACGGGGCTTGGAATATGGTATTCCAAAAGGCAAAGGAACTTGTACTACAAGAAAGAATCAACTACCCTGCAAAACTGAGCATAATATTTTAGGGGAAAAGATGGACATTCAATTAAAGGCAGGACTTTCCATCATCCCTACTGAAAAGAACAGAGCTAAACAGAAAATTTGATCTTCAAATACCAGAGAAGCATAAAAAGGTAAACAGAGAAGAAAAACAAACAAACAAACATACTATTCAATCAGGATAAACTGTTTACATCTGAAACAAGAAGATGATACTTGTAACTCTTAAGAACTGTATCTTTATGGGGGGCAGAGCCAAGATGACAGTGAAAGCAGTGACTGTCTTGAGCTCTCCCCCAAACCCCTCCAAATACTTGTTAAAAATGGCTCTAAACAAATTCTAAAGCAGCAGAACCCACAAAAAGACAGAGTGAAACAAATTTCCAGCCAAAGATAGCCTGGATGGTTGATCAGAAAGGTATATTGCCCCGGGCTGGGAGAGGAGCACAGTTCAGCATGGGCACGCAGGCCGTAGCAACCCTGGAGCAGGCCTCAAAGGACTGAATCATGGGCAGCTGTGGCTGTTTCC
Source organism: Vombatus ursinus (assembly GCF_900497805.2). Taxonomy (NCBI): domain Eukaryota; kingdom Metazoa; phylum Chordata; class Mammalia; order Diprotodontia; family Vombatidae; genus Vombatus; species Vombatus ursinus. Next base: position 1,204,182 of record NW_020947238.1, read on the forward strand.
AGACTTCTCAAACCATGAATGCCAAAGACAACTTGGAAAGTCAGTGGAAAAAGTCTGTGACTGCAGTGAGAGAGAGAAGCTAGGTCTTAGCCACCCCCAGGGCCGTGGCTGCTTCCTGAGCTTCCAGACCACAGACTGAGGGGGAATGGAGGGGCTGAGCAGAGGGTGATTGCAGGGATCTCTTTGCCAGTGCTGAGGCATGAATCTCTTGCTTTGCCTGTGCTTGGATCTGGGTCACAGTTCTGAAGGGCAGTCCTGGGGCAAGGAGGAGTGCTGGTGTGCTGGCGCTTGTTGTGGTGGTGGAGAGGAAACACCTCACCCCTTATCATGCCACTTTGGAAGAACTGAAAATTTACAGGTCCCTAGAGGTATCTCTGAAAACAACTGTACAAACCCCCAAAGATTGGGACAGTATATTCTCCATATTGGAAGCAGACTTTTGTCTTAACAAAGAGTTTAAAACTCAAGTACTTAGCCAAGATCATGAGTAAGACTATATTATCTTACATTGGTGACAAAGAAGATCAAAACATGCAACCAGAAAAAGACAACACAGTAAAAGCTCGTACATCCAAAGCTTCCAAGAAAAATATGAATCAGTCCCAGGCCTTGGAAGAGCTCAAAAGGGATTTTGAGAAGCAAGTAACAGAAATAGAGGAAAAACTGGGAAGAGAAATGAGAGTGATACAAGAAAATCATGAAAAACAAGTCAACAGCTTGCTAAAGGAGACCCAAAAAAATACTGAAGAAAATAATACCTTAAAAAATAGCCTAACCCAAATGGCAAAAGAAGTCCAAAAAGTCAATGAGGAAAATAATGCCCTAAAGAAGCAAAATTGGTCAAATGGAAAAGGAAGTCCAAAAGCTTACTGAAGAAAATGCTTCCTTAAACATTAGAATAGAGCAATTAGAAGCTAGTGACTTTATGAGAAATCAAGACACTAAAACAAATCCAAAAGAATGAAAAATTAGAAAAACAATGTGAAATATCTCATTGAAAAAACAACTGATCTGGAAAATAAATCCAGGAGAGAGCATTTAAAAATTATTGGACTATCTGAAAGCCATGATCAAAAAAAGAGCCTAGACATTATCTTTCAAGAAATGATCAAGGAAAATTGCCCTGATATTTTAGAACCAGAGGGCAAAATTGAAATTGAAAGAATCCACCAATCTCCTCCTGAAAGAGATCCCCAAAGGAAAACTGCTAGGAATATTGTAGCCAAATTCCAGAGTTCCCTGGTCAAGAAGAAAATATTACAAGCAGCCAGAAAGAAACAGTTCAAGTATTGTGGAAACACAATCAGAATAACGCAGGATTTAGCAGCTTCTACATTAAGGGACCACAGGGCATGGATTATAATATTTCAGAGGTCAAAGGAGATATGATTACAACCAAGAATCACCTACCCAGCAAAACTGAGCATAATCCTTCAGGGTAAAAATGTACATTCATTGAAATATAGGAATTTCAAGCATTCTTGATGAAAAGACCAGAGCTGAATAGAAAATTTGACTTTCAAATACAAGACTCAAGTGGAACATGGAGGTAAACAGGAAAGAGAAATCATAAGAGACTTATTAAGGTTAAACTGTTTACATTCCTGAATGGAAAGATGATATTTGTAACTCATGAGACTTTTGTCAGTATTAGGGTAGTGGAAGGGAAAAAATTATATGTATGTATATGTATATATATATATATATATACACATATATATATATATGATATGTATATATACACATAGATAGAGGGCACAGAGTGAGTTGAAGATGAAGGGGTCATATCTGGAGAAAAAATTTAGGCGTGAGAGAGGATTATACTAGGAGAAGGAGAAAGGAAGAGGAAGAATGGGGTAAATTGTCTCACCAAAATAAAAAGAAAAGAAAAGAAAAGGCTTTTACAGTGGAGGGGAAACAGGGGAAGGTGCAGGGAATGAGTGAATCTTAGTCTCATAGGATTGGACTTAAGGAGGGAATAACATACACCCTCAATAGGGTATGGAAATCTGTCTTCCCCTACAGGAAAATAAGGGGGGGGGAAGGGGACAAGAGAGTAGGGGGATGATAGAGAGGAGGGAAGATTGGGAAAGGGAGGAATCAGAAGCAAATACTTCTGAGGAGGGACAGGTTCAAAAGAAAGACTAGAATAAATGGGGGGGTAGGATAGGATTAAGGGAAATAGAGTTAGGTTTTCACAGCATGTCTACTATGGAAGTGTTTTGCATAACTGCACATGTATAAATATATTCAGTTGCTTGCCTTTTCAATGAGGTTGGGTGGGGAGGGAGGAAGGGAGAAAATTTGGAATCCAAAGTTTTAAAAACACATGTTTAAAAAAAAGTTTTCACATGCAACTGGGAAATAAGAAATACAGGAAATGGGGTACAGAAATCTATCCTGCCCTACAGTAAAGTAGAAGTAGAAGGGGATAAGAGAAGGGGGGGAGAGATAGAAGTGAAGGCAGACTAGGGGAAGGGGTATTCAGAATGTATGCCATCTTGGGGTGGGGGAGGGGTGAGATGGGTTAAAAATTTGGAACTCAAAATCTTGTGGAAGTAAATGTTGAAACTAAAAATAAATAAATTTATTAATAAAAAAGACAAAAATGAAAAAAATATTTAAAAAAAGAATTATATTAGGGCATTTAGAATAGTTATACATAGACAGAGGCTGTGAGTATACATTTATTTTGATATGATGATATAAAAAACTTAAATAAGTGGTCAAAAAAGGATTATACTGGGAGAAGAGGAAAGTAGGAGGCAGAGTAGTGTAAATTATATTGGATGAAGAGGCAGCAAAAGGCCATTATAGTCGAGGGAAAGAAGGGAGGGGGTGAATATTGCTTGAACCTTACTCTCATTGGATTTGGCTGCAAGATAGAATAACAAATACATTCAATTGTGTTTGGAAATCTATCTTACCCTATAGGGTTGCATTAGGAAGAGAAAGGGAAAAGAAAATGGAGGTGGGGTATAAAAGGGACAGCAGAAGCTTTAGGGGAAAGACAAAGAAGGTGGGCTGAGAGAAGGGAGGGCAGATTGAGGGAAAAGGTAAGTCAGAAGCAAAATACTTTAAGAAGGGAAAGGGTGAAAGGGGAGAGAATAATATAAACAAGGGGGAAATAGGATGAAAAGAAAGGCATAGTTAACAATCATAACTGTGAATGTGAATGAAATGAACTCTTCCATAAAATGGAAGCTGATAGCAGAGTGGATTAAAAACCATAATCCTACAATATGGTGTTTATAAGAAATACATTTGAATCAGAGAGATACACACAAAGTAAAGGTAAAAGGCTGGAGCAGGATATATTATGCTTCAGCTGAAGTAAAAAAAAAACAAATAAAAAAATGGGGTTAAAAATCCTTATCTCATACCAAAAAATGCAAAAAAACATATCTAATTAAAAGAGGTGAGGAAAAAACTACATCTTGCTAAAAGGTACCATAGACAATGAAATAATATCAGTACTAAACATATGTGCACCAAATGGTATAACATCCAAATTATTAGATGAGAAGTTAAGTGAAATATGGGAAGAAATAGACAGCAAAACTATACTAGTGGAAGATCTCAACCACCTCCTCTCAGAATTAATCTAATCATAAAATAAGCAGACAAAAAAACAAGTTAAGGATGTAAATAGAAATTTAGAAAAGTTAGAAATGGTAGACCTCTGGAGAAAATTGAATGGGGATAGAAAGGAATGTACCTTTTTCTCAGTGGTGCATGGCAACTACGCAAAAAATTGACTATTATTAGGGCATAAAATTTTCATAATTCAATGCATACAGTCAGAATCAGATCATGATGCAATAAAAATTGCATGTTAAAATGGGCCATGGGAAGATAGACTAAAAACTAATTGGAAACTAAACAATCTAATCCTAAGGAATGAGTGGGTCAAACAACAAATCATAGAAACAATCAATAATTTCATCATAGAAAATGACTGAGATAACATACCAAAATTTATGGAATACAGCCAAAGTAGTTTTTAGGAGAAATTGTATATCCCTAAATGCTTAAATGAATAAAATAGTTAAGTGAATTGAGCATGCAACAAAAAAAAAACTATAAAAGTAACAAATTATAATCCCCAATTGAATAGCAAGATAGATTTATATATTCAACTCATTATGTATATTATTGTCTCTTTGAGTCAATACTGATGAGAGCAAAATTCAATGAATGCCCATTGTCCCCCTCCCATCTTCCCCTACACTGTAATAGGTCATTCTCAAATCTTCATGTAAGATAATTTACTCCATTCTACCCTCTCCTTTCCTTCTTCACCAATTATACTACTCTTTCTCATCCCTTAATTTTTTATGTCATTTCCTCAAATTCAGCTTATGCCCATACTTTCTATGTGTATTCCTTCTATATGTATTATAAGTGATACAATTTTGAAGAATTACAGGTATCCTTGTATGTAGGGATATGAACAGTTTAGCTCTATTAAATCCCTTCTGTTTTCTTTTCCCTTTTTACCTGTTTATGTGTCTCTTGGGTCTTGATATTAGAGGTCAAATTTTTGGTTTAGTTCAGGTCTTCTTATGAAAGCTTGAAATCCTTCTATTTCATTGAGTGACCACTTTTTCTCTTGATGTATTATGCTTAATTTTGCAGGATAAGTGATTCTTGTTTGTAGTCCTAGCTCATTTGCCCTCCAGAATATCATATTCCATGACCTCCTGTCCTTTAACATTGCAGCTGCCAAGTTGTGCGTGATCCTCATTGTGACTCCTGATATTTGAATTGTTTCTTTCTGGTCACTTGTAGTATTTTTTTCCTTGACCTGAGAGTTCTGAAATTTAGCTATGGTGTTCCTTGGGGTTTTTATTTGGGGATCTCTTTCCTGAGGTGATCAGTAGATTCTTTCAATACCTATTTTGCCTTCTGTTTCTAGGATCTCAGGGCAGTTTTTCTTACAAATATCTTGAAAGACACTGTCCAGATTCTCCTTTTGATTATGGCTTCCAGGTAATCAAGTGATTCTGATATCATCTCTTTTGGATCTATTTTCCAGGTGGGTTGTTTTTTCCATGATGTATTTTACATTTTCTTTCATTTTTTTCAGCCTTTTGAATTTGTTTGATTGATTCTTGATATCTCCTAGTGTCATTAGCTTCCAGTTGCTGAATTCTAACTTTTAAGGTGTTATTTTCTTCAATTAGCTTTTGTACTTTCTTTTCTATTTCACCAATTATACTATTTAAGGAGTTATTTTATTCAGTGGAAGTTTGTATCTCCTTTTCCATTTGGCTAATTCTACTATTAAAGCAGTTTACAAAGCTGTTGACTCTTTTCGTAATTCTCTTGCATCACTCTCATTTCTTTTCCCAATTTTTCTTCTACCTCTCTTACATGATTTTAAGCTCCTTTTTGAGCTCCTCCATGAGTTCTTTCTGTGCTCAAGACCACTTCCCATTTTTTTGGGGGGGGGGGATTTGCCCATAGGTGTTATGACATTGTTGTTCTTTTCCCAAGTTTGTGTCTTGGTCTTCCCTGTCACCCTAATAACTTTCTATGGTCATATTCTTGTCTTTTGCCATTTTCCTTTCTTTTAAATTTGATCTCAGTTTCCCATGAAGGAAGAAACATTGTCACAGGCTTCTTGTGCCAGTGGCTACAGGCCCTAGCTGTTTACTGAGTATTGTGCTGATGTTGCCCTGAGGCCCATGGGAGACCCTTATGTCTGGTGCTGTGCTGAGGGCATGGGGTGGGAGTGGCTGGTGCTGTTGGAGGCTGTAGGGATCTGGTAGCTTACCTGGTACTGAGCTGAGGACCTAGTGGTGGTGTCTGTCCTGTGCTGAGGCCTGGTAGGGTTTTTCTGCATTTCCCCAGGACTACATAGCATCACCTGGAGGTCTAGCCCTTAGAGCGTGCCTGGTTTGCCCTGGACTGCGCTGAAGCTCATAGTAGTTCTCAGATATGGAGTCTCCCAGTTCCCCTGGCTATCCTGAAGCACATGGGGGGTCCTGGTTTTGGAGTATGCCTACTCCACCACTGGGGCTCAGGATCTCCTGCTGGTTTGCTGAGGTGGGGCTTGCTGCTGGCTTGCTGGAATGCTTCCTGTCCTGGAATGTATTTTACTCAAGTGAGATGGACCTTTCTTGACCATCCCCAAAGTCTTCCAGGCTAAAAGATGGCTCCACTCCATCTTCCAGCTGGCTTTGCTGTTCCAGGATTTATTCTGAGGTTCTATTTTATGGTTGTTTGGAGGTGAATATGTGAGAGCTGCAGTGATTTGCTGCTTACTTCTCCATCTTGGCTCCTGGAAGCCACATTTTTCTTGCCACTGGATTTTAATGCTTATGGAAAAGAGTGAGGCTGACAACTTTGTGCAAGTGTTCCTCACTTAAGTCCAATTCACATTCAAGTCAAGACATCACCCTGTGATGACATTAGCCCTCTTTGAAAAGGAAAGATAAACAATAACAATAACTAAAGTTGAAGCTCAAATACTATGCCCACATGAGAAGACAGGACTCATTGGAAAAGACCCTGATTCTGGGAAAGGTTGAAGACAAAAGGAGAAGTATATGGCAGAAGATTAAACAGATGTATAGCGTCATGTGAGCAATGAACATCACCTTGGACAGACTTTGGGATATAATGGAAGATATAATGGCTGGGATGTTATGATCCATGGGGTCACAAAGAGTCAAACATGAATGAAGGAAAAACAACATTGTTAATAATAATAAAATAAGAGTAAGATGCCAACAGACATTTATTAGGCACCTTATATATAACAGGTAGTTTTAGATGAGAAGCAAAATTTAGTTGACACAATCACTACCCTTTGATGTTTATAAACTAATGGAAATGATAAACATAGAAATTCATTTCACCAAAATGTATTTAATAAGTCATGTATAGTGTGTACACAGAGTAGCATGGGGGATTTAAAAAAAAGTTATCATTAACTAAGAGGGTTACATTTGAATTGGGTTTTAAAATGTGCAAGAATGTCATGGGGGGTTGAAGGTGGGGTGGAGTGCATTTCAGGTATGGGGAACAACTTGAATCAAATGCACAGAGGAAGGAAATTGAAGCATATTCTTGGGGTTCAGTCAATAATCCTTTAGAGATGGAAAATGGATTATATGGATTAAAAAAAAGTTAAAGCTGTAAACATAGAGTGGTAATAAATTGTGTAGTCCTGTTGGGAAGTATCAAGGGAGGATGAACGTGACTTTATAAGCACTAGATAATCATGGCAGGACTTTGAGTGTAGAACAATGTTACAAATTTGTACCTAAAGGAGATGCCTTGATGTTGATCTCTGTGTTTTCTCTGTCTCTCATATATTTACACGTAGTGCTTAAGCAATTTTTATATTTTTGTGCTTAACATACAAGTTTGGTAGATAGAAGACAAGGAATAAGTTAATGTATTTAAGAGTTAATAGATGATGCCTTTCTAGTAAACTCTGCTTCCTTCTAATTTTAACATATTTCTGACAAAGTTACTAATATTGTATCTATGCAAATGCTAAACATCAATATAATAATTAATTCACCAAATCATACAGCTATATATTGTGAAGACCAATCATTTGAAAATTTAATTTATATATTTTTAGAATTTGGATGTTTTGCTACCATATAGATAGAGATAATAGAGGAAGGGCCAGAGTTTTGAAACCATAGCCAACATTATGCTACAGACTCCAACACAACAATAGCAGCAAAAACAACAACAAACACCACACATGTATTTCATACGCCCAATCAACCAGGAAATGACTAGCCTTACAAAATGAGTCAAGCTGGAAATAAGGAAGATATTTCTGGCTGTAAGACTCTTTCTTGAAAATGTTTACAGAGGATGATTGTGTAATCTTCTTGGGTAGACCTCTAAAAGTTTTGTGTCTTCACTACTATAAGGAGGAGGAGAAAATGATGTATCATCCATGCAATCTGCTTTGTAGGAGAGAAAGAGCAGTAGGCTGGAACTTAAGAGACCTGACTTTAAGTCAAACTCAAGCATACAGGGCAAAACAAATAACTAAACTTGTATTTGTTGTCAAAGTCCCTGGATCCAAATGTCAATATTTTTACTTAATAATTGTATGACTTTAAGTCATTCATTTTTTTTCTTTTTCTGAATTTTACTATGTTTTACAAAAATGGCATTGAACTAAATGATTGTTTAAGTCCCTTCCTTCTCTTAATCCTAAGAACTTAACAATTGTTTTATTATTTGTAAGCCATAACTTCTCTGGGCCTCACTTTTTTTTTCCTCAAGGGAAAGAGGGATAAGATTAGATTTGGCAATCCATGAGTTTCTTTGCATATCTAACAGTCTAACAAAATAAATTTCTATTAAAATTTAAATAATGGATTGTAATGCTAAATGTCCAGCTTTAAATCAATACAGATTTAGGCTTGATTTTGTTTAATTGGAATCATCTGGATCACATAAACCTATAAGAAGTTAATGCAAATCATTAAGAAACAAACTTCTTTGTTAGGAATAATTTAAAAAAGTTGTGTTCCTTCTTGTAGGACATTCCTATTTTGCAAATCCCTAGAAAAATTTCAATTTCATTCACACCATAAGAAATATATCAGACTATGCATGACAGAATTAATTCCCTCATGTTCAACTTAGGGGAAAAAAAGCCTGAAAAATGGATCTTATATTGAAAGTGCTTGACACAACATTAATTACAACTCCCCTAATAACATGGCAGTAATTTATTTACATGGTAGGTTTCAATTACTTTTGTTGCTATTGTTATCATTTTTATTTTTATGGCTAGTCTTGTTTTTTAACAAGTTTCCTATTCACAATTTCATATTGCAATCTTTACAGTTGGCTGAGGTCTTCTTACAAATTAATTACACTTGTTCAAGGAAATTGCTTAGACCTTGGAAACCAAGGGAATTTATTATCATTACGAGACAAAATCTCTCTCTAACACATTTGGAGAAAGGGGTCGGGCAGTCAATGAAAATATTGCTCCTAATCTTAAATAAAAAGACACACATCATAGACGTAGAGTTTTAAAATATATATTTTGCTACTTTATATTTTGGTGTCTATTCAATTTGACAAAGTATATAGAGGACAGGTCTTGGAGTCAGAAAGACCTCATTTTAATTTCTGCCTCTGACACATACTAACTTTGTGATGCTGAGCAAATTACTTAACTTTTCAGAACTTTAATTCAAATCTCTATGACTATAAACTGCAGACAGTTACAGATCTGACTTGATGTAGGGAATTTTCTCATTGGGAGTTCTTCTATACAATGGAAATTACATATCTGGATTAAAAAATCACGTAATAGAAAAAATATGGAGCAGAGAGACCTCAGATGTACGTTCTTGACTCCGGTACACTATGTGTCTATGTTAAGGTAGCAAACTTGTTAGGTCTGCTTTACCCTCCAAATCCCTGCTTCCTCTCCACTTTTCTCTGCTTTCCTTACCTATCCATTATGGAGTAGTTGGTAGGATGTAGAGAACAGGTTTTGGTAGTATTCAATTGCACAATCACTAAGTAAGAACTAAATTATTATTTATAGGTACACTGAAAGATCTGTGATTCCCAGAAATTCCTATTTTATACTGGGGACCATTTCATCTTTTTCTATGTATGATGGGTTGCAATGGCTAAAGAATTTATTAACAAATGGTCAGATTACAAGTAATGAGCCTTCAGTATTTAGTCTGGTCCTAGGAATCCCATCCAAGTCTGTATTCAAAGACATTCCAACAAGTTAAAACTTGTAGAGTGTTCATTTCACTGATAAAGATGTTAAAAACCTAAGATCATCTCCATGTCTCAATAAGTTATCTTTTTATCAAGTTATTGATCAATATGAGGAAATAACTACATAGTCTTTAGTGGTCTGGTAGTCTGTTGTTATCTTCTATTATGATAAGATTCTTTTTTTTTCCAATCACCCAACTGTTTTCTAGTGTGCTTCCATTCATGATTTTCTATAGAAGTGTATCATGTCTGAGAATAAATTATAGTAGTTCCTTTCTTATCAGGCCTACTGGTGGTGGTAGTGTTGCTACTGCTGCTTAATGGAATATAAAGTCTATATCCCTTCCATTGTTTTTAACCTCTATTTGAGGAAGAGTATCTGGGTTCAAATCACAAACCTGCCCCTATGAAACTTGGTTCAAATCACCTCATTTCTCTGGGACTCAGTTTCCACACTGGTAAAATGACATGTTGTGAATTCACAAAAGGCAATGTAGTACAATAAAAATAATGTTGGATTTGGAATATGCGTTACTGGATTCAAATCTTGGGTCTATCACATATTAATTTGTTGTTATTTATTTGTTTTCAGTTATGTTCAACCCTCTGTAACCCCATTTGGGGTTTTCTTGGCAAAGACACTGGAGTGGTTTGTTATATTCTTCTCCAGTTCATTTTGCAGATGAGGAATCTGAAGCAAAGAGAGTTAAGTGACTTGCCCAGGGTCACAAATCTCTCAGAGGCCAGATTTGAACTCAGGTCTTACTGACTCCAGGCCTGGCACACTATGTACTATATCACCTAGCTGTCCATATTAATTTATGATGATGAGTAAATTACTTCCTTTCTCTGGGCCTTAATTTCTTCATCTGTAAAATGAAGGAATTAGTCTAGTTGACCTCTAATTTACCTTTCAGTTCTAAGTTTATGATCCCATGATTGTATGCCTAATGATATTATGTGTTGAAATGCTAATTTGGGGATATAGACTTTAAATTCTATAGAAATTAGAAAAAAAAAAAGAGGCATCATTGTGTTCCAGTCATTGAATTATTGAGATTTATAAGTAGAAAGAAAATTCAATATCATCTAATGAAACATACCTCTTTAATAGATGACAAAAAAGCTTCTGAATCATTTCTAAGTGACATGAGATGTAGATACTTAACGACAGCAAATAGATTTTAAATACATTTATTCTCATTTTGACTCAGTATCCATCATCTGTAAAGGCTTCCTAAAAGAGGTAAAACTTGAGTAGGCCCTTGAAACAGGAGTAGAAATTGAATCTGTACTATGAGTGAATCACTGAAATATTTGAAAATTTGAAGATCAGCTTAGATTTACCACTGAGAAAAAGGTACAGTTCTTATTTGAGCATAAGTAGAAATTTACTTTTTTAAGATCATATGATCTCAAATTACCAAAATTAATTGAATTTATTCCTATTCTTTATCCATCATGATACTTCAATCTATCACTTAACTGTTGATTATCCATCTGCAAAATTTAAATATTACTGAGTACCTAGCTCACCAGGATATGAAGAGCATTAATTAGTTATGATTAGAAAATAGTAAATATTATTATACCTCCAAGAAAAATAGCATGATTAGCAAGATAGTATGTTGGGCCATTAGAAAATATGGACTATTTTATGCAGTATTTGTTTCACAAATCATTCTGTACAGATGTGTGGATCATAACAAATGACTTTAATTTTTTTATGAATTGTAGCAAAACCAATGCTGCCACCCTCTATTTTCCAAACAAAAATTCTATTGACCTTTTTTGCTCTGCTAAAAGGGTTCTTGTCTGAAAACTTAGAAAGAATACAATGGACTCTCTTACTATGAAGGAAAGTTACAAATAGAAGCAAGCCTGAAGCTAAAGCATTTGAACTAGAAAGAAAAATTTTAAAGGGTTGACATTTTAGTTCAATGTAGATTAGCACTGAATAGTTCACATAAGTATCTTAATCCTAGTTGAATTATACAAATATAAATGTTGCTTTTTAACTCAATCAATGATAGAGGGCAGTTTCATAATTTTTTTTTTTTAAAAAGCTCTCCATACATATAAGTCATATTTGATTTCTCATAGCTATGCCCAGCCAGGGGCCCAATCTTGTTGATTCCCCATCAACAATCTCTTTCTCATCCTGTCCATGATGGAAGAAAGAAAGAAAGAAAGAAAGAAAGAAAGAAAGAAAGAAAGAAAG
>NW_020947238.1:1216150-1219966 GCF_900497805.2 Vombatus ursinus
AAGAAAGAAAGAAAGAAAGAAAGAAAGAAAGAAAGAAAGAAAGAAAGAAAGGAAGGAAGGAAGGAAGGAAGGAAGGAAGGAAGGAAGGAAGGAAGGAAGGAAGGAAGAAAGAAAGAAAGAAAGAAAGAAAGAAAGAAAGAAAGAAAGAAAGAAAGAAAGAAAGAAAGAAAGAAAGGAAGAAAGGAAGAAAGGAAGGAAGGAAGAAAGAAAGAAAGAAAGGAAGGAAGGAAAGAAGGAAGAAAAGAAGGGAGAATGTGTTCATATATGTGTATATATATTATGTATATATATATATGAATGACACATATATGTATTTATATGTGTTTAACTCATTCTTTTTAGTTCTCATCCTTCTTGACCTCTCTGTAGCCCTTAAAGCAACCAATTAGCTTATCTTTCTAAATCATCCCCCCAACATATACATACTCAATAAACTCCAAAGTCTCTCTGTTATCCCTAGAATCAAATGTAAAATAAAGTATACTTTTTTATTTTAAAGCACTTTACAACCTTGCTCATTTTTACCTTCCCAATCTACTTACATTTATTCCCCTCCATATATTTTCCAATGAAACAGTATTGGTACTTGTACTGTACCTCCCATATAATATCTCACCAGAAGAGATAGTATAATGAGATATTATATGAGATATAATGAGATATTATGTGGGAGGTACAGTACAAGTACCAGTATAGAAATTTGTTAAATTTGTGCCTTTTTGTTGGTTGTCCTATTGCCTGAAATGATCCCTATATTCACCTTTGCCTCCAGGCTTCCCCAGCTTCTTTCAAGATTCATTTCAAATTGTACCTTCTTCAAGAGACCTTTCCTAATCTTCCCTTCCCATCCAATTCACCATGTTAGGCTTTTTCCTCTAAAATTACCTTCTATTTACCATGTACATATTTTGTCTATACATAGTTGATTGTCTATTATCTTTCCCATTAGAATAAAAGTTTCTTGAAGGCAAGAACTATGCTTTTTGCCTTTATTTGTATCCTCAGAGTTTGGTACAATGCTTCACTCATAGTAAGTAGATAATATACTATTGCTGACTGACTGGCTTACTGATTCATTCCCTCTTCTATAAGATTATTAATTCTTCATGCACAGAGACTGTTTTACCTATCTTTGTACTCCCAGTGCCTAGTAGAATGCTTTGCTTTGCACAAGGTACTTAATACATGCATATCAAAATTAATTGAATTGAATACTTGACACACATCTGGAGTATTCTATTCAGTTCTGAGTATCACATTTTATAAATTGCATTGAAAAGCAGAACATTTACAGAGACCTGTACAACTTGTGGCCTACTGGCTGCTTATGTACTTCTGACCATTTGCAGCACAGGACTTCAGGTAGTCTGCAAAAATAAATATAGAGGAAAACATCCTTTGTATGTCGAGGAAATCCTTTGGTGTGCCAAAGCAAGCAGCCCACAGACTGCAAATTGTGCAGGCCGGTCATAGAAGGACAGATTGAAAAAAAAATGAAGTTTAGCCTGAAGAGGAAAAGAAATTTATGTGGAGACAGAAGGGAGTATAAGGAAGAGGGAAAGAATCATATTTCTTTTCAAATATTTAAAGACCAACACTTATCTACTTGACCATATAGTATAAGTATCAATACAAGTTTTAGGGAAGCAAGTCTGACCTCAGTGTAAGCAAACGTTTCCTCAGAATTAGTACTCTCCACAACTGGAATGAGAACCCTAGCAACAAGAGGATTTCTCTCTCTAGAGGTCTTCAAGGAAATGCTGGATGACCACTTCTTATGGATGTTACATAGAAGATTCTAAGGTAGGTTCAAAATGGACTGAATTTAAATTTGTTCCAACTCTGTCATTCTGTAATTATTATAAATGAATTTATATAGTCCCTACTGGGAGGGTTCCAGAGTAAGAGCAAAACTTAACCCAAAGTAATGAATCACATATAGTGGAATTTTGAAAAACATGTCAAGTAGATATGGAACATGATTTTGGGAAAGGGGAGACTTCTTTTCATCTCTCCAAATCATATCATTTAAGTAGGGCAGGGTCTGCTTAGAGATCTCTTATACATACTGATTTCTGTGGAAACTCAAATGAAAGTGATAAGAACTGCAAAAAAACATTACTATTTGTATGTGAGATTTTATTGAGGCACATTCCATTGCTTTTGTTCCTTTGGGCCAAGAAATGTACTGGTGATGGCTCTATGAACTTATTGTTACATTTCCAATGTGAGTATTTAACCCTCTGAAATCTGGAAACACTACAAATTAAAACTTTGTTGATTGTCTAGATTTTTTTTAAATGGAGAAAATATTAGTGAAACGGATTAAGGTTAAATGTGTGTCATATATATATACACTTTGTCCCACCCCAGGCCAGGAATCAGTTGTTAAACATTTACAAGTACACCCTTATTTGGGACCAATAGTAGAGGTAAAATCATGATGTTTGGTGGTTTTTAGCTTCTTCTTGTTCTCTATGAAACAGTTGAAATACCACTGAACCTACAATCTGATGAAATAAAGTTTATCTTTTCTACCATCTGTGACTTTGGTCAAATCACTCCTCTTCTTTGGATTCAGGTTGCTCATGTGTAAAATAAGAAGGCTATCCTAGATGTTTTATGAGTCCCTTCCACTTCCTTGGTTTGGAATGTGAAGCAGATCTGAAATCCCCACTGACCCTTTCTCCCCACCCACCTTCTTTTTCCTTCCTTTCCAAAACTCAGCATGGTACATTAATGAGCCACATTAATGGAGGACAGCACAATCTGTTTCCTTCTTCCAATTTCTGTTTAGCTTAATGCCTGAACCTTAGGGAGCATGGACCAATACTTATTTTGAAGCATTATTTTGAGTACTACGACAAATTGGTCAAATATTATCTGTCCTTACAGATCTTGTAGTCTAGTAGCCATCTGTAACACAAGAGATATGAGAAGGTATTCATAACAGCTCTCTTATTTGGATTACTATGTCATAGTATTCTATGATTATACTATGACGCAAGTCTCCCCCATTCACTTCTAACCTGGGGCAATACTGCACATAGAAGCTGTCTTGTTTGGTCCAACCTAGAACCTATTCCCTGCACATCCAGCACAAAACGGTTAGTGAGGATTCAAAATTCGGTCATCCTGATTCTTCCTGGAAAGGGAAGTAACTTGGGAAATTTAAAATGAGACTCTTTTATTATTATTATTATTTTTATGGGTGGCAATCAGGGTTAAGTGACTTTCCCATGGTCACACAGTTAGTGAGTGTTGTGTGTCTGAGGCCGGATTTGAGCTCAGGTCCTCCTGACTATAGGGCCGGTGCTCTCTTCACTGTGCCACCTAGCTGCCCCAAGATTCTTTTTTTCTGCACAATTTCTTGTTTACATAACCAATGAATCACACTTAGCTATAAAAAGTATTTTCTTTCTACCCTCACAGTCTAGCATAGTCGATAGGATACCATGTTTGCAATCAGTAAGACTTATGTTCAAATCCTCCTCCCTAACACATTAGTTACGTGAGCTTTGCAAGTCACAACCTATCCAGTGGTCAATTTGCTCATCTACAAAAATACTAGACTTAATGACCTTTAAATTCCCTTCCAGTTCCAAGTTAATGATTTTATGATAATCATAGAATTATAAATGGAGCGACTCAAGGTTTAAAATAAACATTTTTTTCTTCACAATTTCTTGTATACATAACCAATGAACCACACTTAGCTATCAATTTTTTTTATTTCTACCCTCACAATGTAGATAGGTAGATAGATAGGTAGATAGATAGATAGATAGATAGATAGATAGATAGATAGATAGATAG
>NW_020947238.1:1219976-1427630 GCF_900497805.2 Vombatus ursinus
TAGATAGATAGATAGATAGATAGATAGATAGATAGATAGATAGATAGATAGATGGATGGATAGAGATATTATTTTCTCTCTTTCTCTTTCTGTCTCTGTCTCTGTCTCTCTGTCTCTGTCTCTCTATCTCTCTCTCTCTCGCTCGCTCTCTCGATAAGTGTATATGCACAGAGAAAATAGAAGGTAGCCTCAGAGGGAAAAGTGTCAGGAGCTGGGACGGGGGACCAGAAAAGGTCACTTGCAAATGGCCAGCCTTAATTTGAGTCCTGAGGGAAGCAAAGAGGAGGATATATAGGAGGTCAAACATTACAGAAAGTCACTGTTTTATATTGTCTGATATATAGTATGTTTTAAAATAAGTATTTGATGACTTAAAGGATGCTGATTAAATTAAGTCCAAATTATATTTTTAAAAAGAGATTATGGAATGCCTTAGGGTAAACTGAGGTTTAATACCTGTCATCTCTGGCCTTCCTAAAAAAATAAATATACGTAGCAATCAAGTCCTGTAGGTCAATGGGGAACATTGGACATTTTCCTCTTAGGCCATAGTATGATACCAGTTCAACAAGAGAGCAGTAGGTGCAATCATAATAGAAGGTAAATATCAGAGTGAGCAAACAAAAAAATGAATAACAAATGGGAGCCAAAACAGGCTGAGAAGATCAGGCATTTCCTTGGAGTTGGGTTTTGGGGTTGGAGGTTGGGAGGAGGAAGGTTAGGGTGTTGCTAAGTCAAAAATAGTTCCATCTCAGAGATATGAACCATTGCTCTTCTGGCTTCTTGCAGGAAGATCTTGGATTCCTAAGTGAGTTAGGGCTAAGCTGAGGGAAAATTCAGTTAAGTTGCTCAAGTCAATTCAGTTTGTCTAAAAGTTGCACTTTTAAACTGACTTTTTATTATTGTATCTTATTAATCTTTATAGCTCACTTATTTGAATCTAATTGACTCTTCCCCTTAGAACTGGCAGAGATGAGAATTTGGAGATAGTTCAATTGAATCTAACAGCTCTGGATAAAATAGAAATGATGCTTGCTAATTAATGCTAGAGTTCAAACCCTGTCTCTGCTACTAACCATCTGTGTGACTAGGCAAGCCACTTAAACTTTGAGCCTCAGTTTTCCTCATCTTTAAGGAAGGGGTCAGACTAAATGACCACTAAGGTCACTTTCAACCCTAAATCTTTTTTGATATGACCTTGGAGTCTAATGTACATCAGCCTAACAATTAGAAATAGGTCAGATTTCTCTTCAAGGCCAAGAGATGGATCAAGAAGAATCTATTTAGAAGAAAAAAGATAAGAAAAGAACATAAGGCTCGTGACAGCAAAAGCCACCTGAGAAGAGCCTTACCATTGAAAAATCAATTTAATGTTTTTAATTGAAAAAAATATTATATTATCGAAATTAATACTTTGGACATTAGTTGGGGTTGGGCATGAGAAATGAGCATCAATAGCTTGTTCTCTGATCTATTTTAAAAGGAGCTGAAACTCTGCATACTCGTACATAAAGTTTTCATGGTGTTGATACTATCATTCTTATTTCCAAGGACTTTCCCTTGCTTGCACTCAAAAAAAAAACAAGTCACCTACTCCAAAACAAAGCTAAAAAACACCATCTTGCTTCAGTTACAAATGTATTCTTACCTCGAGAATTGATGGCCCCTCAGGAATTTAACCTTGTTCAGTTAATTGTCATCAGGGCTAGGATCCTCGAGACCACAAGTTAAAAGATTATGATTTAGAATTAGTGACACCTGGAGGCCTCGGCAATGGCACCAATCCATACAGTGCTGAGACATCTCAAGGCTGCGGCTACAATTTAGGAAGGTGAGCCATTCTGCATTTTCAGAGGCCTGATCCTGTGCTTTCTTATTACATCAATAGTCCCCAGAACCTTTCTGGAGAATTATTTACACGGCAAATTTGAGTTGTAAAGATAGCATATTAACCTCTATGTTTCATCTCCTTTATTGGCTTTGTTGGTTTGTTTAAGTAGACTTGTGATTTCTTCAGGGCATGGAATTATTGGTTTATATCAATGCAAAGCATTATTGGTATTAAAATGTTTCCTTGAACCCTTAGGGATTCTGTGATTTGCTTGTGGTTGCATGCCTAGTATGTGATAGAGGTTAGACTTGCTTCCCACTCTTCTGGCCTCAAAACAGGCCTCTAGCTGGATTATGACATATTGCATCTCGGTAGCTTATGTAAAAGTAAATCTTTTGTTGTTGTTGTTTAGTCATTTCAGTTGTGTCTGACTCTTCATGACCCCATGTGGTTTTCTTGGCAAAAATACTAGAGTAGTTTCCCATATTTCTTTCTAGTTCATTTTATAGATGAGGAAACTGAGGCAAACAGGGTTAAGTGACTTGCCCAGTGTCACAGAGCTAGTAAGTGTCTGAGGCTGGATTTGAACTCAGGACTTCCTGACTCCAGTCCACTATGCCACCCTGATGCCATTTTTAAGGATTTCTACTATAAATAAATAGATAGACAAATAGATACAGGTAGATATATAGTTATACATATATGTATGTATGCATTCACATATAATACACACATATGCCTTTGAATTATCAGATGTCATTCAAATTCCAGCTCTGTCACTCTGTCACTAGCTGTTTAACCCTGGTCAAATAATTTCACTTCTCTGGGCCTCAGTTTTAGATAGATAGATAGATAAGTAGGTAGATAGATAGATAGATAGATATAGATATACCTATATATCTATATACATATGTGTGTATATATATAAATATAAAAGTATTTGTATACATACACACACACACACAGTCCTTGTCCTCAAGGAACTTCCTCTGCAGAAAAACAACATGTATAGATATGTTCATATGAAATATATTCATTTATCTCATGGCTTTCCACTTCTAAGTCCCAAAATCATACAGTCAGAGTTTAATTCTGGGAGTTGATGCCAGAATAACCATTCTTTGACTCATTATTCTTCCCACCATGAAGTTACTCAGGGAAATTTCTGAATATAGATCATGTCTAGATTTCCATTGATGTAGGTAAAAGGGGTCCCTAGATCCTTTCCAAGAACTCAAAGTAATAAATTCAGTTATTGGGAATAGGACAGATTTTATTACACCTGACAGAAAATAGATAAAACACAGAGGACTCAGAGAAGCCCATAAAGATATATAAAAAACTCATAAAAAATTTGTGGTAGCCTACAAGCAATTAATGAAATTCTATTCCCTGTATATCCTATTGTTACCACCTTGCTTGAGGTCCTATTGAGTCCAGATCAGTACAGACTTGTGTTATCCAAAAATACTCACAGAACTAGGAGAAAACAAAGTCAAGGACTTTTGTGTCCTAACTTTAGTGCCTCATTGCTCTTCTAGCTCTGGGAACAATGTATATCTTTTTCTTCTCTCTTAGAAAGACATATGTTAGAGGAAACTGCCATTCAGGGCTAGATTCTAGGACTCCTGACTTTGATGTTAACTGAGAGACGACTTCCATGGGAGGTAATGATTTGCAAGCTCTCCATTTGAATCATGTGGGAAAACATATATATTGGATCTTACTCATTTTTACCCCTCAAATCAGCCTTTTAAGTCCTATATTCATAGATTCTGTCATCCAAAATTTTCACTCTACCTTCTATATGCACATCTTCTATGAATTTGATAAGTATACTCTCTATAAATCCATTTAAGATATTCTGAACATTATAGTGTCAAAGTCAGATCTCTTGGAGAATTCATTCAGTACCACATTCCAGGTTGATATACATCCATTAATAACCAGAAACCTTACTTTATTTGTTCAACCAGTTCTGAATCTACTTCTCCACATTTTCATTTAGCCTACATTTCTTTTTCTTTTTCAAAGGATGCCATGAGAATTTGTAAGTAGTTTCATTGAATCCAACTCAGTCTTTGACAAGTCCCCTGATTTCCTAGTTTACTTAGCCTCTCTGAAAAGGAAATAAGTTTGATCTATCATAACAAGTTCTCGATGAACTCATGCTGACTTTTAGTGATTTAAATATGCAACATCATCCCTTTGTTCTATAAAATTCCAAGAAATTGAAGGGGCACTTCTCAGTCTATAATTATAAATAACTTTCCCCTTTTCCCTTTTCAAAAACTGGGACATTATCCTGCAACTAATAATATATTGCCTCTTGTTCACCATCATTTTCTAAGGTTCACTGATGAGACTCAGAATTATATTTTTCATTTCTTTCCATACCTTAGTGTATAGTATGCTTTTCTGGTATTCTGAACTTAGTCAAAGTTTAGCAATTCTCCCCAAAAGTTTTGCATCAGTGCACTGCTTCAAAAATTTGCCCTGCTTTTAAAACTGAAGGGAATTGTGCCTGAGAGAGAAAAAGGAGACAATAAATAGTACAGTGGCCTTAATTCCTTGATATCCCACTCATCTGTCTTCTTTTCTCTATTTCTATTATTAAAACCCTAAGACAGACACTCAAATTCACCTGTCTGTACTAGCAAAATAGTTAAATGCCTTTTGTTACCTTCCATGTTTTCAATCTTCCATTTCCTCTCTCATACCCATGTGGAGCTTATCTTCTATAGGAACATTCTGATGATGTCATCCCCAAGATCAAAAGTCTCTGATTTGTTAAACAAGTAATATCAAATTACTTTGACTACCACACAAGTTTTTCTGCAGTTTGTAATTGATGAAACTTTCAAGCCTTATTTCATCTATCGTCATTTGATAAGTTCTAGACTTCAATCTAACTATACAGTAACCCCACTTTTCCACACCTCTAATCTTCTACTAACACTGTTGGTTATGTGTGACATACCACCCTTCATTCTGACTGTTGAATTCTTTCAAGGCTATCTCAGATGTCATTTCTGCCACACAGACACTTGTTCTTACTAGTTCAAAAATGATCTTTACCCCACCAAAGCTCACATAAAACACTGTGATTTAATATGTTTAATCAGATTATATCATCATTAACTGCATCAGATATTTTTCTGCTAGATGATACACTTCATGAAAACAGGGAAAGTGTTTTACCTGAACATTAAATCTCTCTTAATACTTAACATAATATTCTATTCCTAATAGGTACTTAATATATATATTTTAAATTCATTTGAATCATATATCACTTTTTGGTTGAAAATACATTTTGCAGAAAAAAATTAGTGTATTTTCATTATGACTATGAATTATTGCACTGTGCCATAATACAATGATGGTCTCATTGTCTACTGAATAGTATAGGACTTCTTGATTATGCTAAATTGACTATATTGATAGAATTTTTTCTGAATTCTCAGATTTTTTTTATTTTAGGCAATTGGGGTTAAGTGACTTGCCCACTGTCACACAGCTAGTAAGTGCCAAGTCTGAGGCCAGATTTGAACTCAGGTCCTCCTGACTTCAGGGCCGGTATTCTATCCCACTTCAACACCTAGCTGCCCCTGTTCTCAGATATTTTTAATAAATATTTTTCTGCCTCTACCTTTGTTTTCACCTGTCACCTAACGCTACCAATGTGCTATCTGAAACTCTTCTTATGTACAGTTTCCAATCTGCTATGTGATGTGAGAACATAAAACCACGCTTTAAGAACTTTGGTCTAAAATAATGTCAATAGCTAGCATCTATATAACATGTATTAAAGTATTTAAAGTGCTTTCCTCACAAATACCCTATAATGTATTTAAAATGATTGTTATTCCTATTTAGGAGATGAGAAATATTGAGTGTGTCTTACCCATGCTTATATATTTAGTAAAAATCAGAGCCAAAGTTTGAGCTCAAGATTGCTGAATTCAGATCCAACACATATTCTCCTATGCAAGAGTTGTCAAGGGTACAGAACCAGTTTAAATTGTAATTAAGAATGTAATTGAGAAATATTTCATGATATAAATAAAAATACCTTAAAACATAGATAATATTAATATATGGTTTTCTAAGTCAATATGTGGCATACAAAGATCCTTAGGTATGGTTTAGTGGTTTCATTTCTATTTGAGTTTCACACCAATATTCTAAATCAGGTTTGAGTAATGACTTGAAAGTTTAATCAGGGGAAAGTATAGAAGTGTTAACACATGGATTTATGGAAGCTTTTTTTTTTAGCTGTTTCCATTTAGATTTAATGTCAGAATACCTGGGGTCAACTTTCAACTCTGTTAATTCCTACTTTTATGACCTTAAACATATTACTTAATCTAATTGGATTTCATTTTACTCATATATAAAATTACTTAATGCCAAATAGATGTGGTATGATTATCATTTTTATCACAGTTTTACTTGAAGAAAATGTTAATATGATGTTTAGACACATTTTAATACATAAATAATAAATCATCAACTTCAATGTAAAAGTGGTCCTTACTCTATTTCAATAGATTCTTTCTTTTAAAATAGAATTTAAATAAACCATACCATATCCCTATGTAGGGGAGGAAATGACTATAATTCACATCACAAACCATAAGGAATTTCTAGTTTGGATGATTTTTTTTGCAAATTATCATGTAAACAATCCACCAACTTACTGTTTAACAATAATTAAATATTGATGTCACAAATCTTCAGAATAAAAGTATTCTACCTGGAAAATTAGTCATAAAATTATATACGTATTAGGAAAATTTAATACCTTCAAATATTTTCTAATTCTGAGGTTTTATTTAACTTTCTTAGTTTTGATAAGATATTTTAATAAGCCATCAGAAATGAGCAGCATGGACTGCTGGTTATAGAGTTGATACCATTGTAGTTGAGTTCTAACTGCTCCTGGATCACTAACTTTTTGAGGAAGAGGAGCTTCCATAGCTCAATGAAACCATGGCATATTCTGTTCAGGGTTACCCAAGACAGACAATTTATAGTGGAGAGTTCTGACAAAAGATGATCCACTGGAGAAGGAAATGACAAACTGCTTCAGTATCTTTGGCAAGAAAACCTCTTGGACCATATTAAGTTGCATGACATTGGAAGATGAGCCCCTTAGGTCAAAAAGTTGGCACCATGTTCTAGATTGTCATAAAGAGGCAGATACAACTGAATGACTGAAAAACAATGACAAGTTGATTTCTAAATGTTGATTTAAGTGATAATATTTTCCCCCAGAATATTACAAAAAAAAGCTTTTTTTTTCTAATATACACTTGTCTGTTTCCTTAGTTGCCTCACAGCCAGTATTTTGGTGCCAGACTCCTCAACAATCATGGCTAGACAAATTAGCACTAAGTACTGTTGCCATTAACTTGATGGGGTAAAGAGAGAACAAATAGAAATTAGATATAGGAAGAAAATGAAATCTCCTTGATGGTTCTTAATTATCCTGTGTCAGTGCTGCCTAATGGATTTGTTTTCCACGTTAATTGAAATCAAATGACAAGCCCAGAGTATAGTCTGTAGATAGATCAGGAGACCCATAGCAAATTGTTTACTTGATGCACTAGTGGTTGATGGTATATTTTGTAATCAAGTTCCTTTTATTTTACTTATTTTTTTTAATCCTAAAACATTATTACCATCTTTTATTCATGCTTCCTAATGTGGCTTTACAGCAAGGCTAGAGTTGGGAGGTATAAGAAGTCAAGAATCCTCTATATCTACCTCACTTTGCCCACATATGTGCTAGTTTATGATCTATCTGATGGGAGAAAGGGAAATAGGTGGCAAAGAGATGAAAGGAGCTGTACTAGAAAATCTGTTATGGATAAATTATACATTCAGTAAATATGTTAAATGAGTGGAAAGGTAAGAGCAAAAAGGGAGGGAAGAAATGAATAGGAAAAAAACAAAAAAAAGGGGGAATAAAGGACAAAGTATGCAATGAGGAGTGGGGGATGATACTCTGAAAAATAAAAAAAAACCTAGTTAAATGTATATCCAAAATGTCCAATAGAAGGGAGTTGGAGTGTGAATACTCAGGTCTGCTTATTAAATAGTTAGCTTCTAATCCTCACTCATCTGAAAAAAAATAATTTTGATGAATCTATGATCTCCCCAATATTGGTACTTTCCTTATGGATGTCAATGACAACTAATTTACCTATTTTCATCCTAGAGGATTCCTGCCCATGCCTTTCCTTAATCCATTAAAGGGAAAAATCCAAAGTGTTCCTGTCATTTCTTTAAATAGTTGGAGGATGAGAGTACAGTTCTTGGGCTGTCTATACTATCTCCATAACTCTCAATACTTGAGGTGCCCAGACACAAGTAAGTGTATATACATCTATCTATCTATCTGTCTATTTATCTATCTGCCTATCATCTGTGTGACACAATTTTATATATTTATATTTATATATATACACACATATATATAGATATATGTATATATGAGTTCATAATACATTCACGTATATGGGTATATATGTAACATATATTTGTATCTGTGTGTACATGTGTGTACATGTGTGTATCTGTGTTTGTATAGTTATGAGATACAATAATTAATGTATTAATTATTGTGTATGTCTGCATCACTCCCCTGACATGGCACTCATTGGTTTATAGATTGATTCTCCAGGAAAGTGACTGTTTTCAAGTTTTAAGGTACTTTGTAGGTCTGTAAGCCTCAAACTGTAACTCATGATCCCCATAAATGAGCTTATTTTTAACAGTCACAAGTTAAATGCAATTAGTTCAGATCAATGACATTTATTTGCTAAAGTAGCATAGTATGAATTATAGCTATAAGACATTATCAACTCCCATAACCTGGTACATTCCCCAACAAATATACTTAGGATCCATGAGAAGAGTTGAAACAAACATTATAATGGCAATGAGTCACAAACATTAAACCAAGACAACTTTCACTCTTGGTGTTGTAGAACCGAAAAATCATTTCTCTTTTTCTAAAGTCTTCTCCATGCTCATCACTGGGTACAGAATTACAGCCTTTTACCTTTACCCTGAATGTGTCACTCTTTTTTCAAATGTGTTTCCTGCAAACAACATATTGTAGCATTATGGTTTTTAATCCATTCTGCTATACGTTTCCGTTTTATGGGAGAGTGCATCCCATTCACATTCCCAGTTATGATTGCTATCTGTGTCTTTTTCTCCATCCTTTTTTTCCCCTGTTTATGCCTTTTTTCCTTTCTCCTTCCCCCCCACTAGTGTTTTGCTTTTGACCACTGCCTCCTTCAGTCTCACCTCCCTTCTATTATTCCTTTCCCTTTTCTTCCCTTACTGCTTCTTCCCTCCCTTCTATCCCCCCTCCCTTCTCTTTCTCCTTTTCCCTCCTACTGCCTTTAGGGTAAGTTGGATTTCTATACCTAACTGATTCCCTTCTTGAGTCAAATCTGATGAGAGTAAGGTTCAAACAATGCTCATCCTCCTCCCTTCTTTGCCTCTGTTCTAATAGGTTTTTGTGTCTTTTCCTGTAATGTAATTTACCCTTGTCTGCCTCCTCCTTTCTCAGTACATGTTCTCAGATCAGACTAATCCACTTACATGGATCCATTTAACCCACTTAATTAGATTTTTTTTATCATTAAGTCAAAGTCAACTTATGTCTACCCCCTTTACGTATACTCCTTTAACATGGTATAATAACAGTACAATTCTCAAGAGTTGCAAGCATCATCTTCCCTTGTAGGGATGGAAACAGTTTGCCCTTATTAACAATATATTGTATCCCTCTGTCCCATTCACCTTTCTATGTCTCTCTTGAATCTTGTACTTGAAGATCAATTTTTTTGTTGAGCTCTGGTTTTTTTGTCAGGGAGGTTTGGAAGTACCTGATTTTGATGAATATCCATCTCCTCCCCTGAAAAATCATGCTCATTTTTGCTGGGTAGTTGATCCTTGGCTGCAATCCAATCTCCTTTGCCTTACGGAATATCATGTTCCACGCCCTGTGGTCTTTTAATGGAGCAGCTGCAAGGTCCTGTGTAATCCTAACTGGTTCCATGATATTTAAATTGTTTCTATCTGGCTGCTTGCAGTATTTTCTCTTTAATCTGGTAATTTTGGAATATGGCTATTATATTCCTTGGTATTTTCAATTTGGGATCTCTTTCAGGTGGGGAGTGATGGATTCTTTCTATAGTTATTTTTCCTTCTGATTCTAGGATGTCAGGGCAGTTTTCCTTTATGATTTCCTGAAAAAATACTGTCCAGGCTCTTTTTTTTCATCATGATTTTCAGGTAGGCCAATACTTTTTAAATTGTCTCTCCTGGATCGATTTTCCAGGTCAGTTGTTTTACCCATGAGGTATTTTACGTTTTCATCTATTTTTTTGTTTCTGTTTGACTGATTCTTGCTCTCTCATAGAATCATTAGTTTCAATTTGTCCAATTTTAATTTTTAACTTATTATTTTCTTCTGTTAGATTTTGTACTTTCTTATCCAATTGGCCATGTATTTTTAAGGGACTTGTTTTCTTCAGTGTACTTTTTTTCCAATTGGCCAATTGTATTTTATAAGGACTCCTCTACCTCTCTCATTTGACTTTTAAAATCCTTCTTGAGCTCTTCTAAGAAGGCTTTTTGGGCTTCACACCAGTTCATATTCCCTTTTGATGTTGCAGATGTGGGTTTGGTGTCAATGTTGTCGTCTTCAGAATTTCTGTCTTTATCTTCACTCTTCTCATAATATGAATCTATGGTACATTTCTTTTTCACTCATGGTCTTTCTTTATTCCCTGGCCTTTAAAGAGATTAAGCTCTCCTGCTGGGGAGCAGAGGGCACTGACCCAAGCTTCTTGTGTTGGGAGCCTAGGTCTTGGTTACTGGCTTTGTGTGCTAGGGACTCTTATGTTGGCAATTGGAGGCTGTAGGTTTCTGGCAGCTTACCTGGTGTTCGGCTGGAATCAGCAAGGCTGGAACTTTCAGGCAATTCTAGGTTGCCTTCTTTTCCTTTCCTTTAGCTTTCTTCAGTTCATTTTAGATGGGTGCTGCAGGGTGTTTATCTGCCTGGGCCCCTTGCAGTGCTGCCTCCCTTAGTTCTGCTGAGGCACTGGGAGACTCTTTTGCTGTAAAAGGCCAAGGCACCTGGTGGTTTTCTGAGCTGGTTTCCACTGGTTCCCTCCCCCTCACTGAGGTACTCAGAGGTCCAGCTGTTGGTGTTTGCCTGTTTGACCACCTGGGCTTCAGTATGTCCTCCTGGTTCGCAGTTGGAGGCTGTAGGGTTCTGACAGCTTACCTGGTGTTGGGCTGGAATCATCAAGGCTGGAACTTTTAGGCAACTCTAGGTTGATTTCTTCAGCTCCTTTCAGATGAATGCTGCAGGGTGCTTATCTGCCTGGGGCCCTTTGTAGTGCTGCTTCCCTTATTTTTGCTGAGGCACTGGGTGACCCATTTGCTATAGAATGCTGAGGCACCAGAATCTCCTCCTGGTGTGCTAAAGTGGGTCTTTCCACTAGCTGGCTGGGTGACTCCCATTCCTTACTGCTCCCCTTCCCTCAGGGTAAGAGGGACCTTTCCTGTTAATCCCTCTAGCTACCAGAGCTACTGCACTTCTGCTCCCCATCTTTCTTCTGGTTCAGATGTTCCAGGGTTTTTTCTGGGGTGATATTTTCTTGGTTTTCAGAGGTTGACAGGGGAGGGTGATAGCAACTACCTTTTTACTCCACCATCTTGGCTCCCTGAGATATAATTTTTCAACATAAACTTCTATAAGATTTGAGTTCTAAATTTTCTCCCACTCCCTCTCCACCTCCTTCCGAAGACAGTGTGCAATCTAATATAGGCTATACATGTACAATCTTTTAAAGATATTTCTACATTAGTTAAGTTGTAAAGAACAATTATAACCAAAAAGAAAAAAAAAACACAAGAAAAAAGGAACAAAAAAAAAGAGAGAGAGAAAATAATTTGCTTCAATCTTCATTCAGACTCCATAGTTATTTCTCTGGATGTGGAAAGCATTTTCCATCATAAGTCCTTTGGGGGAGCAGCTAGGTGGTGCAGTGGATAGAACACTGGCCCTTGATTCAGGAGGACCTGAGTTCAAATCTGTCCTCAGGCACATAAAACTTACTAGCTGTGTGACCCTGGGCAAGTCACTTAACCCCATTGCCTAACCAAAAACAAAACAAAGCAAAACAAAAAAAAATCATAAGTCTTTTGGAATTGTCTTAGATCTTTACATTGCCGAGAAGATCTAAGTCTATCAAAGTTGCTCATTGCACAGTGTTGCTATTACTGTGTACAACATTCTTCTGCTTCTGCTCACTTCATTTAGCATCAGTTCATGTAAGATCTTTCAGGTTTTTTTCCAAGCCTACCTGCTCATCATTTCTTATGGAACAATAGTATTCTATTGCATTCATATATGACAACTTGTTCAGCCATTCCCCAATTGGTGGGCATTGCCTCAATTTCCAGTTCTTTGCCACCACAAAGACAGTTGCAATGAATATTTTTGTACATGTGAGTTCTTTTCCCATTTTTATGAAACCTTTGGGATACAGATCTAGTATTGGTGTTGCTAGCTCAAAGAATATGCATGACTTTGTAGCCCTTTTTGCATAGTTCCAAATTCCTCTCCAGAAAGGTTGGATCAAGGGGTACAGCCAAATTGGTGGAGTAAAAGCAGAGATTTGCTTGAGCTCTTCCCCCAAACCCCTCCAAATACTTGTAAAAAATGACTCTAAACAAATTTGTGAGCAGTATAAGCCACAAAAAGACAGAGTGAAACAAATTTCCAGCCCAGGACAACCTGGATGGTTGATAGGAAAGGTCTGTTGCACCAGTCTAAGAGAGGAGCCCAGTTCAACATGGGTTGCACAGAAAAAGACAGGGCCTGAACAAACCTGGAGTAGGTCTCAAGGGACTAAATAACTAGCAGCTGTGGTGGCTTCCAGACTTCTCAAACTACAAATGTGACAGACAATTTAAAAGGGGAGAAGGAAATGTCTGTTAGACCTGGGTGAGAGAGGAGCATGGTCTCATTTCAACCCTGGGTTAGCCCTGAGGCACCAAAAGAAGTTGCTGTGTCCAGAGATCTTGGCCCACAGATAATGGGAGGAACCTAGCTGCTGATCAGAGGGGATTGCAGGGATCTCTTTGCTGACACTAAGGCAGGTTCCTTTTGCTTTGCCCATGCTTGGATTTGGGTCCCAGGCCTGGGTGGTGGTCCTAGGGTGAGGAGGAGTGCTCGTGTGTCAGAACTGATGGCGGCAGGGGAGAGGGAATCCTCCTCACATTTCCAAGGCAGAAAAGAATGCTTGTGGTCATTTAAAGGCCAGAGAACAGGCCAGGAAAAGAGAAAACACCTCCCCTTTTATCATACCAGCTTGGAAGAACTGAAAACTTACAGCTCCCTAGAAGTATCTCTGAAAAACAGCTGCAAAAAACAAAAAACAAACAAACAAACAAAAAAAAACCAAAACCTTGAAACTTGGGACAGTACATTCTCCACACTAAGAGCCCTACCTTAACAAAGACTTAAAAAGTCAAGTAATGGCTGAGAACATGAGCAAACAGAGGAAAAAACCCAGATGATAAAATCTTGTTTTGGTAACAAAGAAGATTAAAACATACAAGCAGAAGAAGACAACAAAGTCAAAGCAACTACATCCAAAGCTTCCAAGAAAAATATGAATTGGTCTCAAACCACTGAAGATCTCAAAAAGGATTTTGAAAAGCCAGTAAGAAAATTGGAGGGAGGAGGGGGTCAGAGCCAAGATGGAAGAGTGAAAGCAGTGACTTCCTTGAGCTCTCTCCCAAACCCCTCCAAATACCTGTAAAAAATGGCTCTAAACAAATTCTAAAATAGTACAGCCCACAAAAAGAGTGAAACAAATTTCCAGCCCAAGACAACCTGGATGGTTGATCAGAAAGGTCCATTGTGTCAGGCTAGAAAAGGAACACAGTTCGGCATGGGTGCACAGGCAAAACAACCCTCAGCAAATCTGGACCAGGCCTCAGAGGACTGAATCACAGGCAGCTATGGCAGTTTCAGACTTTTCAAGCCAGGAACACCAAAGACAACTTCAAAGTCAGTAGGAAAAGTCTGTGACTGTGGTGAGAGAGAAGCTCAATCCCAGCCCTAGTCTCCAAGTGTGGCCCCAGGGCAGCAGCTGCTTCTGGAGCTTCTGGCCCACAGACTAAGGGGGAATATTTTGGCTGATCAGAAGGGGATTGCAGGGATCTCTTTGCTAGTGGTGAGACAAGATTCTCTTGCTTTGCTTATGCTTAAATCTGGGTCACAGTTCTATGAATCAGTGCCAGGCTCAAAAAGGATTTTGAGAAGCAAGCAAGAGAAGTAGAGGAAAAACTGGGAAGAGAAATGAGAGTGATGCAAGAAAATCATGAAAAACAAGTCAACAGCTTTCTAAAGGAGACTAAAAAAAAATACTGAGGAAAATAACATCTTAGAAAACAACCTAATCCAAATGGCAAAAGACGTCCAAAAAGCCAATGAGGAGAAGAATGCCTTAAAAAGCAAAATTGGCCAAAAGAAGTCCAAAAGCTTACTGAATAAAATACTTCCTTAAAACTTAGAATGGAGCAATTGGAAGTTAGTGACTTTATGAGAAACCGAGACACTGTAAAATAAACCCAAAAGAATGAAAAAAAATAGAAAGTGTGAAATATCTCATTGGAAAAATGACTAACTTGGAAAATAGATCCAGGAGAGAGAATTTAAAAATTATTGGACTATCTGAAAGCCATGATCAAAAAAAGAGTCTGCACATCATGTGTCAAGAAATCATCAGGGCAGCTAGGTGGCACAGTGGATAGAGCACCGGCCCTGAAGTCAGGAGGACATGAGTTCAAATCTGACCTCAGACCAAACAATTGACACTCACTAGCTGTGTGTCTCTGGGCAAGTCACTTAACCCCAATTGCCTAAAAATAAAAAAAATTTTAAAAAAAATTAAAAAAAAGAAATCATCAAGGAAAACTGCTCTGATATTTTAGAACCATAGGGCAAAATTGAAATTGAAAGAATTCACCAATTACCTCCTGAAAGATATTCCCAAAGGAAAACTCCTAGGAATACTCCTAGGAATATTGTAATCAAATTCCAGAGTTCTCAGGTCAAGGAGAAAATATTGCAAGCAGCCAGAAAGAAACAGTTCAAGTATTGTGGAAAGACAATCAGGATAACACAAGATTTAGCATCTTCTACATTAAGGAACCGCAGGGCTTGGAATATAATATTCTGGAGGGCAAAGGAAATAGGATGGATTACAATCAAGAGTCACCTACCCAGCAAAACTGAATAGAATCCTTCAGGGGAAAAAAATTGCCATTCAGTGAAATTGAGGACTTACAAGCATTCTTGATGAATAGAAAATGTGACTTTCAAATACAAGACTCAAGTGAAACATGAAGAGGTAAATAGGAAAGAGAAATCATAAGAGACTTATTAAAGTTGAACTGTTTACGTTCCTGCAGGGAGATGATATTTGTAACACATGAGACCTTTCTCAGTATAAGGATAGTTGGAGGGAAAAACATTATATGTATGTATATAGATAAATAGATAGATAGAGGCCACAGGGTGAGTTAAAGATGAGGGGTGCTATATTCAGAATAAAATTAAGGGGTGAGAGAGGATTATACTGGGAGAAGGAGAAAGGGATAGGTAGAATGGGGTAAATTATCTCACATAAAACAGACAAGAAAAGACCTTTACAGTGGAGGGGAAACAGGGGAAGGTGAGAGGAATTGAGTGAATCTTATTCTCATAGAATTTGACTTAAAGAGGGAGTAACATACACACTCAATTAGGTATGGAAATGTATTTTACCCTACACGAAAATAGTGGAGGAAGACAAGAAGAGAGCAGGAGGATGATAGAAGGGAGGGGAAATTGGGGGAGGGGGTAATCAGAAGCAAACATTTCTAAGGAGGGACAGGGTCAAAAGAGAAAATAGAATAAATGGGGTGTGGGATAGGATTAAGGGAAATATACTTAGTTTTTCACAACATGACTACTATGGAAGTGTTTTGTATGACTACACGTGTATAACCTGCATTGAGTTGCTTGTCTTTTCAATGAGGGTGGGTGGGGAGGGAGGAAAGGAGAAAATTTGGAATCCAAAGTTTTAAAAACAAATGTTAAAAAAATTGTTTTCACATGCAAGTCGGAAATAAGTTGTACTTGAAATGGGGTATAGAAATCTATACTGACCTATGGGAAATTGAAGGGGAAGGGGATAAGAGAAGGAGGGAGAGATAGAAGGAAGGGCAGATTAGGGGAAGGAGTATTTAGAATGCATGCCATCTTGGGGTGAGGGGAGGAATAGATGGGGAGAAATTTTGGAACTCAAAATCTTGTGGAAGTGAATCTTGAAAACTAAAAATAAGTAAATTAATAAAAATAAAGTATTAAAACAGTAACAAGTATAAAAAAAGAGAAGTGGAGGAAAAATTCAGAAGAGAAATGAGTGATGCAATAAATCATGAAAAATGAGTCAAGAGCTTGCCAATGGAGACCCCCAAAATATTGAAGAAAATAATGCTTTAAAAATAGATTAACCCAAATGACAAAAGAATTCTAAAAATCCAATGAGGGGAAGAATGCCTTAAAAAGCAGATTTGGCCAAATGGAAGAAGAAGTCCAAAAGTTTACTGAAGAAAATACTTCCTTAAAAATTAGAATGGAGCAAATGAAAGCTAATGACTATATGAGAAATCAAGGCACTTTAAAAGTACTCCAAAAGAATTAAAAAAATAGAAGAGAATGTGAAATATCTCATTGGAAAAACAACTGACCTGGAAATAGATCCAGGAGAGAGAATTTAAAAATTATTAGACTATTTGAAAGCCATGATCAAAAAAAGAGCCTAGACATCATCTTTCAAGAAATTATCCAGGAAAACTGCCCTGATATTTTAGAACCAGAGGGCAAGATAGAAATTGAAATATTCCTCAGATCACCACCTGAAAGAGATCCCCAATGGAAAACTCCTAGGAACATTGGAGCCAAATTCTAGAGTTCCCAGGTCAAGGAGAAAATATTGCAAGCAACCAGAAAGAAACAATTCAAGTATTTTGGAAACACAATCAATATAACACAAATTTAGCACCTTGGAATATGATATCCCGGAGGTCAAAGGAGCTAGAATTAAAACCAAGAATCCCCTTCCCAGCAAAATGGAGTATAATACCTCAGGGTAAAAAGTGGAAATTCAGTGAAATAGAGGACTTTCAAGCATTCTTGATGAAAAGACCGGAGCTGAAGAGAAAATTTGACTTTCATATACAAGACTCAAGGGAAACATGAAGAGGTAAACAGGAAAGAGAAATCATAAAGTTGAACTGTTTACATTCCTGCTTGGAAAGAAGATATTTGTAACTCATAAGACCTTTCTCAGTATCAGGGTAATTGAATGGAATATATATGTATGTGTCTGTGTATAGTATATATGTGTGTGTGTGTGTATGTATATATATATATTTGTATATACATATGTTCATATATACATGGAGAGAGAGAGAGAGTGCACAGTGATTGAATATGAAGGGATGATATCTAAAAAAATAAAATTAAGTGGTAAGAGAGGATTGCTCTGGGAGAAGGAGAAAGGAAGTGGTAGAATTGGGTAAATTATCTCACTTAAAAGAGGCAAGATAAAGCTTTTACAGCAGAGGGTAAGAAGAGGTGAGGTGAGAGGAAATGGGTAAATCTTACTCTCATTGGATTTGGCTTAAGGAAGGAATAAAATGCACAGTGATTTGGGTATGGAAATCTATTTTACCCTACAGGAAAATGGAGGAAAGGGATAAGAGGTGATGGATGAGAGTTGAGAGGGAATATTGGAGAGGGGGTATTCAGAAGCAAACACTTTTGAGGAGGAACAGGGTCAAAGAATAGAATAGAGTAAAACAAGGGTGGGATAGGATGGTGGGAAATACAGTTAGTCTTTCCATAAAAGACTAAATGCGTTGAACTGAGCTCCTCTCTCACCCTGGTACAACAGAGTTTTCCTGCTGACCTTTCAAGTTGTCTTGCGCTGGTAATTTGTTTCACTTGGTCTTGTGGGTTCTGCTGCTTTAGAATTTGTTTATGGTCATTTCTTAAAAGAATTTGGTGGGGCTTAGGGAAGAGCTCAGATGAGTCCCTGCCTTTACTTGGTTCCACCCAGAGTATTTTTTTATATGACTATAGATAGCTTTATATATGCATCATATTCGAAATGAAAACACACATAGGAGATAATATCTAAAAAAACATTTCTGGTTTATGGGGCTTTCCATAATATGACTATTATGGAAGTGTTTCACATGACTCCACATGTATAATGTATATCAAATTTCTTGCCTTCTCAATGAAAATAGGTGGAGATGAAGCAAGGGAGAGAATTAAGAACTCAAAATTTTAAAACAGAATGTTAAAAAATTGTTTTTACATGCTACTGGGAAACAAGATGCACAGGCAATGGAGTATAGAAATCAATCTTGCCTAGGAAAATAGAAAAGTAAGGGGATAAGAGAAGTGGAGGAATGATAGAAGGGAGGGCAGATTGGAGGAAGGGCCATTTAGAATGCATGCTATATTGGGGTGAGGGAGATGAGAGATGGAAAGAAAATTTGGTACTCAAAATCTTGTGGAATTGAATGTTGAAAACTAAAAATAAATTAATTAATAAAAAGTTTAAAAAAAAGAATGATTGGATCAATTCACAACTCCACCAACAATGCATTAGCATTCTATTTCCCCCCCCATATTCCCCAACATTTATCATTTTCCTGTTTTGTCACATTACACAATTTGAGAGGTGTAATGTGCTACTTCAGAGTTGTTTTGATTGTATTTCTCTAGTCAATAGTGATTTAGAGCATTAATTTTTCATATGACTACATATAGTTTTAATTTCTTCATTCAAAAACTGCCTGTTCATTGTCTTTGAACATTTATCAATTGGGGAATGTCTTGTAGTTTTATAAATTTGACTCAGTTCTCTATATATTTTTAAAAAGAGGGCTTTATCCGAGATACTGGATGTAAAAATTGTTTCCCAATTTTCTACTTTCCTTCTAATCTTGATGGCGTTGGCTTTGTGCAAAAACTTTTCAATTTAATGTAATCAAAATTATCCATTTTGCCTTCATAATGTTCTCCATCTCTTATTTGGTCATAAATTCTTCTGTTCTCTATAGATCTAACAGGTAAACTTTTCCTTGCTCTCCTGATTTGCTCATAGTTTCACCCTTTGTGTCTAAATTGTGTACCCATTTTGACCTTATCTTGGTATATGATGTAAGGTATTTGTTTATGCCTAGTTTCTGCCATACTATGTTCCAGTTTTCCTAGCAGTTTTGTTAAATAGTGAGTTATTATCTCAGAAGCTGGGGTTTTTGAGTTTATCAAAAAGTGGATTGATATTATCATTGACTACTGTGTCTTGTGTACCTGACCTATTCTGCTAATCTACCACTCTATTTCTTAGCCAGTCCCAAGTAGTTTTGATGATTGCCATTTTATAATATAGTTTTAGATCTGGTACAGTTAGGCCACATTCCCTTGCATTGCTTTTCACTAATTCCTTTGTTATTCTGGACCTTTTATTCTTCCAGATATGTTTTGTTACTGTTCTTTTTTTCTAGCTCTATAAAATATTTTTGGTAGTTTAATTGGTATAGCTCTGAACAAGTAAATAAATTTAGGTGGAATTGTCATTTTTATTATATTAGCTCAGCCTACCTATGAGCAGCTGATATTTTTTTTTCAATTATTTAGATCTGATTTTATTTGTGACAAAAATGTTTTGTAATTGAGTACATATAGTTCCTAGGTTTGTCTTGGCAGGTAGACTCCCAAGTATTGTATATTGTCTACAAATATGTTAAATGGCATTTCTCTTTCTATCTCTTGTTGTACTTTTTTAGTAATATATAGAAATGCCAATGATTTATGTGGGCTTATTTTATATCTTGCAACTTTGCTAATGTTAATTGTTTCAAGTAGTTTTTTAGTTGATTCTTTACAATTCTCTAAGTATACCATTGGCTTTTCTTGGCAAGGAGCTGCCCCTCAGTTACTAAAGTCTTTTGTTGTTGTTGTTGTTAATCATTTGACTTGTGTCCAACTCTTTGTGACCCCATTTGGGGTTTTCTTGGCAAAGATAGTGGAGTGGTTTGCCATTTCCTTCTCCAACTCATTTTACAAGTGAGGAAACTGAGGCATATTGGGTTAAGTCATTTGTCCTGGGTCACACAGATACTAAGTGCCTGTGGCCAAATTGGAACTAAGGTCTTCTTGACTTCAGTCCTAGTGCTCTATCCATTATACCACCTAACTGCCCTACTAAGTGTTTATTATGTCCCCAAAACTCTACTTTTCACTGGAGTTTCAAATAGAAAAATGAGATAATCACTTCTGACAAAGAGCTAACTTTAGAGTAAGGGAATAAAGCAAACAGAGAGCCACCTTCAGGACAGATGAAACAGTGTGTACTTCTTGGCATTCAGTGGCAAGTCCAGGTTACAGTATAGACATCCTCCATCTCATGAAAAGTGTTGTTTTTGGTGATGCCCCGCTAATCAAAACAGAAAATAACATTCCTACCCCCAAAGACTTTGTTATCATCAAATGATTCCACATAAGAAATAGATAGGGCTTTATCAATGTAAATAACACTAAAGGAAAAGCATTACTATTTGCTTTACTATTTTACCCTAAGGACCACTGAATTTTTCCATTGAAATTGCTGATGAAATCTCCTATGTGTGTTTTCATTTCGAATATGATGCATATATAAAGCTATCTATAGTCATATAAAAAAATACTCTGGGTGGAACCAAGTAAAGGCAGGGACTCATCTGAGCTCTTCCCTAAGCCCCACCAAATTCTTTTAAGAAATGACCATAAACAAATTCTAAAGCAGCAGAACCCACAACAAGACCAAGTGAAACAAATTACCAGCGCAAGACAACTTGAAAGGTCAGCAGGAAAACTCTGTTGTACCAGGGTGAGAGAGGAGCTCAGTTCAACGCATACCACCAGCACAGACTGGGCCCCAGCATAACTGGAGCAGGCCTCTGGGTGACTGAATCACTTGTGGCAGTGGCAGTTTCCAGACCTCTCATCCCACAGATGCCAAATACAACTCAGAAGGTCAGTAGGAAAGGACTGTTGCACCAGGTTTAAAGAGGAATTTAGTCTAATGCAGGCCACACCAGCATAGCCACAGGCCCAGCAAACCAGGAGTAGGCCTTGGGAGTCACTGAATCAGCAGCAGCAGAAGCAGCAGTAACTGTAGTGGCTATGTCTGCTTCCCAAGGGGTCAAACAACTGATCATAAGGAGATCATATGGATCTTTTTGCTAGCACTGATGCAGGAATCTTTCTTTGCCCATATTTTGATCCAGCTTGCAACCCTGGGTGGGTGGTCCCAGGACAAAGAGGAGTACTAATATAGCAGAGCTTGGGACAGCAGTGGATGGGGGACTCTTCTCACAGTTCCAGGTTAGAAAAGAATGCTTGTTGTCTCTCACAGATGAGAGCACAAGCCAGGACAGTAGTAAACACCTCTGCTTATATCATACCACCTTGGAAGAACTGAAAACTTAGAAGTCCCCAGAATTATCTCTGAAAAAAGTGGCAGCACAAAACCCCTTAAGTTTGGGACAGTGTGACCTCTACCCTGGAAACAGAGCTGTACTTCAACAAACACTTAAAAGGCAACTAATAAGCTGGGAACATCAGCAAATAAGAAAAAATTCTAACTATTGAAAATTACTCTAGTGATAAGGAAAATCAAAGCACAGATTCAGAAGGAGATAACAAAGGCAAAGGTCCTCCATCCAAAGCCTCCAAGAAAAATATGAATTGGTCTCAGGTCACGGAAGAGCTCAAAAAGGATTTTGAAAATCAAGTAAGAGAGGTAGAGGAAAAATTAGGAAGAGAAATGATAATCATGCAAGAAAATCACAAAAAATGAGTCAACAACTTGGTAAAGGAGATACACACACACACATACTGAAGAAAATAACACCTTTAAAAATAGACTATGGGTAGCTGGGTGGCACCGTGAGTAGAGCTCCAGGCTTGGAGTCAGGAGGACCTGAGTTCAAATCTGGCTTCAGACATTTGAAACTTTGACACTTACTAGCTATGTGACCCTGGGCAAGTCACTTAATCCTGATTGCCTCACCATAAAGCAAAAAAAAAAAAAATAGACTAACCCCAATGGCAAAAGAGGTTTAAAAAGCCAATGAGGAGAACAATGCCTTAAAGAGCAGAATTGGCCAAGTGGAAAAAGAGGTCCAAAAGTTCACTGAAGAAAATAATTCCTTAAAACTTAGAATAGAGCAAATGGAAGCTAATGACTCTATGAGAAATCAAGAAATTATAAAACAAAATGAATAGAATAAAAAAAGTAGACAATGTGAAATACCTCCTTGGAAAAACTACTGACCTGGAAAATAGATCCAGGATAGATAATTTAAAAATTATTGGACTACCTGAAAGTCATAATAAAAAAAAAGAGCCTAGATATTATCTTTCAAGAAATTATCAAGGAAAACTGCTCTCACATTCTAGAACCAGAAGGTAAAATAGAAATTGAAAGAATCCACCAATCACCTCCTGAAAGAGATCCTAAAAGGACAACTGCCAGGAATACTATGGCCAAATTCCAGAGGTCCCAGGTCAAGGAAGCAGCCTGAAAGAAACAATTCAAGTGTTGTGGAGCCACAGTCAGGATAGCACAAGATTTAGCAACTTCTCCATTAAAGGATCAGATGGCTTAGAATATGATAATCTGAAGGGGAAAGGAGCTAGAATTACAAGCATGAACCAACTACTCAGCAAAACTGAGTATAATTCTTCAGAGGAAAAATAGACATTCAATTAGATTGAGGATTTTCAAGCATTCTTGATGAAAAGACTAGATCTGAATACATAATTTGACATTCAAACACAAGACTCAAGAGAAGCAATAAAAGGGAAACAGGAAAGGGAAATGATAATGGGCTTAATAAATGCAAACTGTTTACATTCCTACATGAGAAAGTTATATTTATAACTCATAAAACCTTTCTCATTACTAGGACAGTTAGAAGGAGCATATATATATAGAGAGAAGACACAAGTGTGAGTTAAATATGAAGGGATGATACCAAAAAATAAAATTAATGAATGAGAAAGTAATGTACTGGGAAAAAGAGAAAGGAAGAGGTAAAATGGGGTAAATTATCTCACATAAAAGAGACAAGAAAAAGCTTTTGCATTGGAGGGGAAGAAGAGGGAGGTGAGGGGGTTTGAGTGAGCCTTACTCTCTTCAGAATTGGCTCATAAAGGGAATAACATACATACTCAATTGTGTATAGAAATCTATCTTACTTACCATACAGGAAAGTAGGAGAGGAAGGGAATAAGAGAAGGGTTTGTGGGGAGGTGATAGAGTAGAGGACATATTGGATAGGGGTTAGTTAGAAACAAAGTACTTTTGAGGAGGGATAGGGTGAAAGGAGAGAGAGAATAGAATAAATGGAGGTGATAGGATGGAGGTAAATACAGTTAGCAATAGGAACTGTGAAAAAAAAATGGAAGCAAGTTCATCTGATAAAGGCTTCATTTCTCAAACATATAGAGAACTGAATCAAATTTATAAAAATAAGAGCCATTTTCCAATTGATAAACAATCAAAAGATATGATCAGTTTTCAGATGAAAAAATCAAAACTATCTATAGCCATATTAAAAAAAATACTCTGACTCACTATTGAATGGAGAAATGCAAATTAAAATAATTCTCAGGTACTACCTCATATCTATGAGATTGGCTAATAGGACAGAAAAGGTAAATGACATAAGCTGGAAGGAATGTCAAAAATGAGACTTTAATGCATGGTTGGTGGAGTTGTGAACTGATTCAACCATTCTGTAGAGCAATTTGGAACTATGTTCAAAGGGCTATAAAATCAGGCATACCTTTTGACCTATCAATACCACTACTAGGTCTGTATCCCAAAAGAAATTTAAAAGAGGAAAAGGAAAATGAAAGGGGCTTATATGTACAAAAGATATTTATAGCAACTCTTTTCTAGGGGTAAAGAATTCAAGGTTGAGGGGATGGCCATCAAATGGGGAATGGTTGAACAAGCTGTATTATGTGATTATGATGAAATACTATTGTACTCTAAGAAATGATGAGCAGGATGCTCTCAGAAAAACCAGGAAAAACTTGCATGAGATGATGCAAAGTGAAATGTACTGTGCAAATGATCAGTCATTAATGACTTAGCTATTCTCAGCAATACAATGATCCAAGACAACTATGAAGGACTTCTTCAAAGAAAGAACTGTTGGTATCTGAATACAGACTGAAGCATACTTTCTTTTTAATTTATTTTTCTTGAGTTTTTTTGTCTATTTTCTTTCACAACAATATTGTGAATATGTTTTGCATGACTACACATGTATTACCTATATGGAATTGTTTGTCTTCATGGAGGCAGAGTGGGGCAGGAAGATGGGAATTTGGAACTCAAAATTTTAAAAAGCAGTATGAAAACTATTTTTACATGTAACTAGGGAAAAAGAAATAAAGAAAAAAAAGGAAAAATGGTCTAAATCACTATTGATTAGAGAAACATAAACTAAAAGAGTTCTGAGGTACCACGTCACACCTATCAGATTGGCTAAAATGACAAAATAAGAAAATGATGAAAGTTGGAGAAAACATGGGAAAATAGGAAAATGCATTGTTGGTGGAGTTGTGAAGTGATCTGATCATTATTGAGAGCAATTTAGAAGACAATAAAACTGTGTCTACCCTTTGACCCAGCAACACCACTACCATGTCTGTATCCCAAAGAGATCTTAAAAAAGGGAAAAGGACTTACATTTACAAAAATATTTACCCCAGCTCTTTTTATAGTGACAAAAATTGGAAATTGAAAGGACGACCATTATTTGGAGAATGGCTCAACAAGTTGTGGCATATGAATATAATGTAATACTATTGCTCCATAAGAAATGATTAGCAGGAGGATTTCAGAAAAAAATCCTGGAAAGACTTACTTGAACTGATGCTGAGTGAAGTGAGCAGAACCAGGGAAACATAGTAAACAGTAACAGCAACATTGTTCCATGATCAACTTTGATAGATTTAGCTCTTCTCAGCAATGCAAGGATATAAAACAATTACAAAAGATTAATGATGGAAAATGCTATGCACATTCAGAGAAAGAACCATGAAGTTTGAATACAGATTGAAGCATACATTTTTTCTTTTTTGTTGGTTTTTTTTATTCTTTCTCATATTTTTTCCCTTTTGCTCTGATTCTTCATTCACAACATGACTAATGAGAAAATATGTTTAATATTATTGTATATGTATACTTATATCAGATTGCATACCATCTTGGGGAGGGGGTAGTGGAGGAAGACAGAAAAAATTAGAACTCAAAATCTTGTAAATGTGAATGTTGAAAACTAAAAATTAATTAATTAATTGAAAAACTAAAAAAATGGATATGAGATCCTTGAGTGGGAGGATTGTTTTGCTTTTCTGTTTTTATTCCAAATACTTATTACAGGGATTTGAACATAATTAGTGTTTAAGATTTTTTTTTCATTTATCCATCCATTCATTCAGAACTGAAAAGGAGGGAGTTCATTTAAATAGATATTGGCCCATGATAATTGGGAAGAGGGGACTAGCCCTCAGAGCCAGAGTTGAGAGGATGTTTCAAGCTCCCTCCTTCCAAGGTAGGAGCAGAGCATCAGGTAGACACTTTGAGAGGTTGTGTTTGTGTGTGTCTTTGTGCAATAATATTGGGTGTAACAAACTAATTCAGTTATCTACCTGTCAAACTTCATGTCATAATATTTCATGTATATATTCTGCAAATATTCTCTTTTTTCAGTGTACATGTTTAGGTGTATCATTTTCAAGGGAATGTCTATCTCATTGAGGAAGCCTTAGAACATCCCAGTTTTCAAACAGGAAAGAGGGTAGAGGGATTTTAATGGGTTGCAAATGCAAATATTTCTCACCAGTGTGATTTGAAAACTATAAAAGATAATACAATCTCGGGATGTATTAGGTGAGACATAGCTTCCAGGAATATGGAAGTGGGAATCTCCCTGCACACTGCACTCATTAAGCCTCATCTAAAGTATTTGCTTAAGTCAATGTTCCATGATTTAATAGGATGGTAATAAACTATAGAGAAGCTTAAGAAGGAAAACCAGGATGGTAAACGTTCCTGAGTTCATATCGTATAAGGATTACTAGAAAGAATTGTTGATATTTAGCTCAGAGATGAGAAATCTGTAGATGATGGGTCTTGGGGTGGGAGAAATGCTTTAAAATATTTGAAAGACTGAAATGGAGAAGAGACATTATATTTGTTCTGTTTTGCCTTAGAAAGCAGAAGCTGAAGTTGGGATTGGAAGCAATAAAAATGCAGATTTAGGCTCTATGTCAGGAAAACAGAAACAAACAAAAAAAAACCAAACAAATAAAAAACCTTCCCAAGAAGTATAACCAGCTGCTGAAGTTTCTTCTATAAAATTCTGTGATTGTGTCTATACACTAGAATACTGTGAATCTGACTTGTAGTCCAAGAAAAGAAAAATTATAGTGTAGTATTGAAGTCATGGCTTCTGAGAATTTAAAAAGAGGTATAATCACTAAAGCCTAGCATGATTTCAACAAGAACATCCAGAACAGCTCTTTTTCTTTGACAGCTACTAGAATGTCAAAAAGTTAAATCAAGAAAAGGCTGTAGACATAGCGTTTACCAAAACATTTAAGATAGTCTAGAAATTAGAGGAATTTAAGGCTTGTTGAGAGACAAGACTTAAAGAGTCATTAACACATTATATTTATTCATGAAAATAAGAGGAAAACCTTGGGGAGAGGAAGATGGAGATGAATGCAGGTTCCACTGATAGCCATAATACTTATCTCTGCCCTAGTTTTTGATAATGGTATAATCTATTATCTTTTCTATCTTTTTGGCATCTTCTCAATTTAGACATAACTTGAGAATATTGTCCCTTAAAAAATCTTTAAGATTAAAAAACTTCATTCTTCAAACCTCCCTAATCCTGATCCTCAGATTGATACATTACCATATATTACATCAAATTACCTTACATACATTAAATCTCACACTTAAATTCTCTCTGGAATGAAAGTACAACAGTGTTGTTTCTGGTAAAGATGTGATGAACTTTAGTTCTCTGCCTCTTCCTGTTCCCCAGAAGGCATATAATCTACCTCTTAGGACTTAGATAGCTTTAAGAAAATATACTTTTCATTTTTTTTTCAGTCACAAAATTCCAGCAATTGGCCAATTTTTCCTCAGCCTATCCAAAGCTGATGGATTAAGCTATGGTTGTCCTGAGGAGATGTGGTTGGTCTCATATCAGCTATAATCCATGCTTATTTCATTTACTTTCACTTCCCTATAAAATTTAATGCATTTGGCAATCACAACAGGTTGTTGTGAAGATGAAATAATAAAATGTACAGAATATAATTTCTAATGATATATTACTACATATATTTCAAATAATATCATAATTAGTATTATTTAGCAATATGCTTTTAAAATATTTTCTAAAGAGGACTTTCATTTTTGTGAGAGAAATTTTATATATGCAGTGTAAAGAGAAAATGTACTTGAAATTTCTGAGTGGAATGGTATTTGTGCT
The DNA here is from genome assembly GCF_900497805.2 of Vombatus ursinus. Lineage (NCBI taxonomy): Eukaryota > Metazoa > Chordata > Mammalia > Diprotodontia > Vombatidae > Vombatus > Vombatus ursinus. The sequence goes on from NW_020947238.1 coordinate 1,247,554, forward strand.
CTACAAAGGAAAAGGACCACATTTTGACATATCGTATGTGAGCATTGATTTTTAACAGTATTCCATGCATTCCTTTGCTTTTTCTAGAAATATATTATGATATAAAACATTTTTATGTTAGGATCAGGTTGTATCCATAGAAATACATTTATAGCCAGCTGTGAGCATTATCCTGAATATATGTTCTTCTCTGCTAGATTCCAAACTCTCATGTTTTTCCTCCATACTCGATATGTTGGATTTACTGGAATAAAATAAATAATTTAAAAGTAACACCAACAGGAGAGGGAATATTTCAATTTAAATGATCACATTTGTTTTGTAGTTGTCAATGACTCAAAATCTATTTTTTCTTTGTAATGTCTTATAGCCAGTTTTTTTTAAAGTTTTATAAATTATCTTTTGAAAGACAATATGTGATGCCAAAACACAGTAACAATTTTACTTATCTGATGGCCAAGAGTTCTGGCGACCTCAGTCAGTCAGAACAAAGCAGATAAATGTGTTTATTGATCTTCAACATGAGGATTATAAATAAGATGATTTCAAAGTTTTATTCCAAATCAAATGCTCTGTAACTACAAATATGAAACCAGAGAAAATACTTATATGTAATATAAATGAATCAGATCAAATCCTTTCCCCAGTAGATGAGGAGTTAAAGGATATAAACTAACATTTCTCAATACAAGAATCGCAAAATTAAAAAAAAACATGTGAAAGAATGTCCCTAATAACTAATAATAAGAGAAATATAAATCAAAATGGCCCTGATCTTTCAGCATTCAGCCAGCAAATTGTCAGGAGACAAAATCAGGGCAATCAATGTTGAATTGATTATAGAGAGGCATTATATGCATCAGTGGTGAAGCTATAAACTTATACAACCATTCTGGAAGTCATAAAAATGTCTATATACTCTCTAGAATATTATTAGTGAAAAGGAAGGGTACACACACACACACACACACACACACACACTCACACATACATACATATATGTGTGTATTCATATATATATATATAGAGAGAGAGAGAGACATAAATATTCATTTTAAAAGCACTCTGTGGTTGTGATGAACTAGAAATAAATTAGATTTACATTTATTAGGAAATATTATGTAAATTGTGTAAAATCAATGTAATTCAATATCACTGTTTTAAGATATTGAAGACATGATGACTATGGAGAAGCTTTAAAAGATATATTTGAACAGATGAAAAATGAAAAAAAACCAACATTCTGGAAAATGTTATACTAGAAAACTACAAGAATGTAAATTGAAAGAATCACAACAACAATAAAAATGAATAATGCCAAATTATAAAGCAAAATTTTGAGCTTATAAAGGACAAGAAAAGATAGAAGAGACTATCTCCTACTCATTTGTAGACATAGGGATGCGAAACATTACATGACTAATGATATTTTCATGTATTAATTGGTTTGACTGAATTTATTTTATATTTTTTCCACATTTAAAATACAAGAAACGGTTCTCTAGTAGGGGTTGGAGAGGGAGACAGGGGAACTATAGGAAATATATAAATATAAAAGAACACATTTTATTTTTAAAAGAACATTGTCAAAATGTGTTCCAAAGTAAAAGAAGCACTTCATTCAATTGGATCATAGATATAAAAGTGGAAGGGGTTTTAGATATTAGTCCAATCTGTTCATTTTATGAATCAAGAAACTGAGGGCACAGTAAGAGACCATCATTTGATTAACATCACTTTAGAATAGAATGGCCAGGATTGGAAGTTCTCTGAATTCAAACCCAGCATTCATTCCACTGTAGCACATAGATGCATCATTCAGTCTTAACTGACTCAACTACATATTATATTTATAATCAACATCATGAAAAAATTAAAATTTTTGAGTATTATATATATATACACATATATATTTCAGTATGTATATACTTATGAGTATATACATATGTACATATTTGAATGTTTAAGAGTATGTGTGTATATATGAGAATATATATATATAATTTTAATGTATGAGTATGTATATGCTCAAATTATTTTACCTTATATGTGTATTTATAATTATAATGTGAGTGTATATATTATCAACTGACACAATTACTGTATGTTATATTTATATTCAAGATAGTAATTCATTAAGAAGTTAAATAATTTGAGTATACCTGTATCTGGGATAAATCAATAATTAATTATTTGAAGAATTTTTATAATGAATTGTTGCACAATCATGGTGTGTTCTGGTGGCACCATCTCAAAGAATTCAGAGTTACACCATCTCTATTCCAAGTACAGGCATTTATTGAATATTGATGGCTCTCAGAAACAGGCTAGTTTCCAAGAGAAACCAGCAACTTCAGTTAAAACAAGGTGGATTTTTATAGGGCAAATATACAATTATGTAACAAATTCTGAATAATCAAAAGGCAGGAGGGGTTTGTCAAGTGATTAGGTAATAGGGGAGGTGTCCCTTCTATGGTTTGGTGGTCAAACATCCTGGTCATGCTGCTTTCTGATTGGCTAGCTATTGTGGTCCTGTCTGGTCAAGACGGATAATTAGGTATTGTGGTCCTGTCTTGGGCTAAATGGATGGTATGATTGTGGTTGAGTATAACACACCTATTCAAATATGTGAATTGGATTTGGAGGCAGTGGCTAGCTAGGGGCAGTGGCTGTATTGAGTCTGGGGGCTTGTGGTATAGTTAAAGCCAGATTGTGTGATTAAATCGGGACATGCCTGCTGTTCAGTGGGGCTCAAAAATAAGTTAGAATATTGGGGCTGGGTGAAGCTTTATTCAAATTCAATTACGCACCCCTCAAAGATCTGGGGCCAAAACTCATTTGGGAAAAGGGATGAAGGTCTTCGCTTCTGTAAGCTTCTTCTGGCTGAAAAGGGGCACAAAGCTGACTGTCTCAATGGGTCCCAGGGTGGAGGTTGACAGGAACCAAGCATAGGCCACATCCAGGAAATGATGGATAGGTATGGGCTACCAACTATAGGTGGATGGCATGTAGTCTGGAAGACACAAATCTGACAGGCAAATTTAATAAGTGAGGCCCCAGAATTAAGGAGAAAGAAACCAACAGCTCCATGATACTATTATTTACTTTGACACACACAATTATCTGATTTTGTTACTTTCCCAAAAATTCCCGCTCTGATTCCAATTTCTTTAGGAGGATCAGATGCCATTGAGGAAACACAAAATATATTATAGTAGCTCAGATGTATCCCAGGATTAGTGTATAGGATAATGATAAACATTGTGTTTTTACCTTTGTTCCACAAACTTCTACTCTCTTTGTCTAATTTTTCTCATGTCATTCAGAAAGAATTCTATTCCAGGCACTCGGTCTTTCACATAACTATGCAGACAGGCAGACGACAAGCCCGATGTACTAATTTACCTAGTTGTTTGAGATATGGAGTGACTATACATTCAGACTGAAAACAGCAAGAGCTCACATACTTACGTTGTGCTCATATCTTTTACTGACCACTTGCTCTGATTATAAAAAAAATTGCTCTAAAAAGGAAAAAGCAGGGAAATAATTATGCCAGATATGACAGGATAAAACATTCTTCTCTTTGTTTGAATTCAGATAACAGTCACAGTTATCAATTTCACCTTATAGCCAGACTCAAGAATAGCCAGGTGGAAAACATTCCTTTTCAAAGGAAGACCAAGGGGAAACTGAACCCGGAAGGTCCCATCTTAGTTTGACCCTAAAATTGTTCTCTCAGCTTTTCCTAGAAGCAGTCCTCTACCTGTAGTAGGATCACATTCCCTCTGAGTAGCTTGTGACATTCCTCTCAAATACTGATTTAATGCAGAACATACCCAGATTTGAACTCAAAATAAAATCAGTATAGTCCCAAGGGCTTTTACACAAATGTCAAGTATCACCCATCACAGTTTAGGGCTAGATACAGTTGTTTTTACTCCTGTGGAGTTGCAATAAGCATATAAACTTGCAAACTCTGAGCAAGCCAAGTTCATTGTTAAGGAGCTCCATAACCCAAACAAACTTTATTTTTTTCATCCAGGGCTGATGACCTTGCCCACATAGGTGGTTCTGGAGATCTGACAAGTTCGCTAATAAGGGGAATCAACAGGGACCCCAAAGAAGGGGCTGCTTATCCACCCTATGATATTCTTCCTCTGGACTAAAGAAAACGACATACTTTCTGTGTGGCAAATCTCCTATTTTTTTAATCTTAATTTAGTTTGTTTTGCCCTGACTGATTTTTCTTTTTTCTTGCCAGGATGTCTTTCAGAGTTCCCATATTTTATTTTTAGGATCCCAGTGTATACTAGCTGGCACATGGGGCCTCTGGTCAGCCCCATAACCTCATATCAGAGGCAACTTTGGCCATCTTCCCAAGGGAAGGGAGTAAGGCATATCCTCCCCACTGCTATGGGACCAATTTTAAGTTTTAACATTATAACAATAACCCCAATAGCTCCACATAATTTAGTTAACAATCTTATAATTTTCATAAGCGAGAACCAAATTATTTTAACTATAACTTCCTCTTAACTATAGGCAAAGGTGGAAATACCCAGTTTCCTAAATATCTGTTACAAAATATGAGACAGGGTTAGTAGGGCTTAATAAAATAACATAACTGGTTTTAAACATTTTTCCTACTGTCTTTTAGTTTCAACAAAATTCATGTTAAAAATTGCTTTGTCTAACACCATGTCTTGCTCATCATACCAACTTTTATTTTACAAATTTAAGAGAATTTACAACAATTTAGAAATATAGTAACATAAACAATAAACTTCAGATGACATTAATTGCATTTCCCAATCATCCCATGTAAAAATTAATGATAGAAGGTTGCGCTTACCAAGTGCAGAAACTGGCTGGCTTCTTACCTCATACTGCCTTGGCCCATCCCCCTTTCTCTTCTCCCCTCAATTTCAGAGCCTGGTTGTGGGGGTGGTTGAGTCAGGGATTTGGGGAGCGAGAAAGAGGACACAACTCCTTGTGTGGGAGGGACCAAGGACCAGGGATTACTGGGAGGTTATTGAGTCCTGCACCCGAAATAAAGGTCCGGGGGGCCATTGAGGAGGAAATTTGGTGGATAAGGGGGAGAACCCCTGAGGAACCTACAAGCTTCCTGATAGGAGTTGCTTGGCTTTGAGGAACTTGGAGCAGAAACTGAAGTTCTGGTTGTGTGGGAGCAAAGACTTTGGATTTGAGAGGAAAGATTCATCTGCTTCTCTAGACGGGCAAGCTTCAGGGTGCCCAGGGGCCCAGGGCTTTTGCCAGTGGGACCCCCACTGTAATTGCTGTGCCTCTCCCCTCCTTCCTTTCACCAGATCGGAGAGCATGATTCAAATTCCCTACTATTCTTTAGCACTCTGACAGGAATTTAAAAAAATCTGCTAAAAGATGTTTAGCTGTTTTAACTTTTCACTATAGCCTTAGCCTGGTCAGAGTTGAGACCACAGGGAGAAAGATCTTAAGAGGATTTTTTTTAACTTTCACTCAGGTAAACTTTACTTCTTTATCCACCCCTTAAAAACTTCTGTGAGAGTGGGAGCTTTGAACCTTTAGTAAAAGTGAGTGGGACTCTGGAAAAGATCCAGTGGTACTTAGTCCCCTCTCCCCCATACTAGACACCTCAAAGCTTTGATTCTGAGGCATCTCTTTTTTCAGATCTATGCACTTTTCCAATGTATCTTAGTGCTAATAGAATAATAAATTCTAGCTTATTTTAAACATCAAATTAGGAGGGACAACATTTCACTTAAAATGGAACCAGAATGAATTCAATGACCTGGATCTATATTCCAAATGATACTCAATTATCTTTGATTATGCCCCTATTCACACAAACCTTTTTTCTTTCTGTGACCCAGGAAAGAGTTAAGTGCTAGTCCCATTCCAAAGTGCAACCTTGAAACCTGCCTTTCTTTGATCAGTGAAGTGACTCTTTTCCTCTTAGATAGATTTGAGGGAAGAAGTTTCCCCATTCCTCTTTTTACCATTTATCCTTCCATCTCCAGAACTTGGCCAGAGTCAGAGAAAGAGAGAGAGAGACAGAGAGAGAGAGACAGAGAGAGAGACAGAGAGACAGAGACAGAGAGAGAGAGAGAGAGAGAGAGAGAGAGAGAGAGAGAGAGAGAGAGTTTTTGTTTTGTTTTGTTTTGTTTTGTTTTTTGCTAACAACCTTTTATTTAAGAGACCATCAATCTTTCAGTTCAGGTACAGCCATCAAAAGTTTTCTGGCTGAATGAATTTCAAATCTTACAAGGTGGCAGACTCAGAGATTTTCACACAGACACAGAGCAGACAAATACAAACAGAAATCACAGATAGTGAAACTTCACTTCTTGGTCCTCTAGATTACATAGAGGCCAGGCTCTATTGCAGCTTAGTACTCCTTTGTGATGGGAGGTGGGACTGAATACAAGTAAGCCTAAGGAAATACCCCCTATAGCCACATTCATCTCTTCAGTGGCATCCCACCAGAAGGATGAGAAAAAAAAGATGAGTTCAGAAGGAACTCACCATAAAATTTCCAGACAGAGCATCCTCTGTCTAGAGGGAATTTGGTAGGCTGCAAGGGCCCTGGGCAGAAAGGCCCAGACAATCCAGCCAAACCTTCCTATGTCCTTGAAGGACCTCCCAGCTTACAGAAGGGAAAAAAAGATAGGGTTACCTTTGGATTAGAGGGAGTCCAAATCAGAGACTCTGCTCCATGTGGAGTGAGGGTCAGAGTCAGATACTCTGCCCATCTGGGGATGCTAAAAATTATTGTGGTTTCATGGTGTGTTGTGGTGGCACCATCTCAAAGAATTCAGAGTCAGGCCACCTCTGATCCAACTACAGGCATTTATTGAGGATTGATGCCCCTTAGAAGTGGGCTAGGTTCCAAGGGGAACCAGGAACTTCAGTGAGAGCAAGACAGATTTTCATAGAGTATATGATGCTGATTACACAATCAAAATTTATATAGAATGTAAGAATACGATTAATATTAAAAAGTCAGGAGAGGTTTGTTAAGGGATTAGGTAATAGGGGAGGGGGTCCTTCTGTGGTTCAGTGGTCAAACATCCTAGTCATACTGCTTTCTGATTGGATAGCTATTGTGATCTTTTCTGGTCAAGATGGATAGTTAGTTATTGGGGTTCTGTCTTGGACTAAATGAATGATGTGATTGTGACTGGGTACAAGAACACACCTTTTCAAATATGTGAATTGGATTTGGGCGCAGTGGTCAGCTAAGGGCAATGGCATGCTGTTCAGTGGAGCCCATAAGAAAGCTAGAATATCGTGGCAGGTGGCCACTTTATTAGGATTTCATCAGAAACATTGCTAACAAATATTTATCTCTTGGAAAATTATCATTAAAATCAATGTGCAGGATATTTTGAGGGTTTACCTTTTGTATTGTGTTAACCCAATTCCATATATATGTATACACTCAAATAACTTAATCATATACACACACACATACACACACACACCTACTTTAAGACTTAGAAGACAGAGGAAGGACATGCATTTCAGAAAGTTTTTTTACAAAAATATCATGATTTTCTTTTTAAAAATTTGGCTACCTAAATTTCCGATAACTAGAAAATTCACTTAAGTGAAATAAATCAATGATTTATTTTTGATGCAGTTTCATAAATGAAGCATTAGTAATGTGTATTTATCCCTTTTCAAAAAATTATAATTAAAATCAATGTATAGGGTATTTTGAGGGTTCATCATTTCTGTTGTATCAACTAAATATGTTGATTTTGAAGAGCAGGTATAATAAATCACATAGAAACCTTTTTCCAAATTGGAAGGGAATTAGTGTCCAATCCAGAACAAAAGAGAAAATGCCCCTTTTATGTCCTTTTCCCTTTCCTCCTTCTTTTAAGTGTTTTGTCTCTCTCTTATCCCAGCACTTAGCACAATACCTAGCACATAGTAGCCACATAATAAATGTTTGTTAGATTGGATTCGATTGGATTTTGATTGAACTCCCTTGTACTCTCTCTCTCTGATTCATCAATATTCTTTTTTAAAATTGGTCCCTAGAATTGAACCCAGTACTCCTGGTATGCTATGAACTGGATATAATACAGCAAGATTATTGTTTCCTTGTTACTAGAAGCTATATCTCTCTTAATGTAACCCAATAGTACATTCATTTTTGGCAGTAATATCATATAATTGATTCATACTGAGATCATTATAGTAAAATTATTTGATCTTATAAAACTATTGCCTAATCAAAATTTCCTTATCTTTTGATTATCAAGTCAATTAAAAAACTTGATAGACTTTAGCTCTATTAAATTACATTTTAAAATAAGCCTAATTTTCTAACCTGTCACGTCTTTTTGTAACCAGACTGTGTCATCCAGAATGCTAGTTTGTTTTTGCTTTTGTTGTTTTTGTTGTTGTTGTTTTGTTTTGTTTTTGCTTGTGGCTTATGTCCTTTAGTATGGCCTATTATTTGGATCTCTTCTTTCTGCCTCTAATATACACATCTTTAGGTGAATATTACTTACATTTCTTGGGACAAAGCTATCATTTAAAAAAATGATTTGTTAATATATCATACCAATTTTGGAAAATGCCCAATTACTCCACCTACAAATTTGCACTAACTTTAAGAAAATAAAAGTAGTTAAATGAAAGTGACACAATTTATGGAATTTTGCATTCATAATTCTGACCTAGTAGTTCCCTGCCTTTCTGTTCAGAGCAGGGAGGTAAGTTTCTTTGTTTTGCTTTGTTTTGTTTTCTCCAAGATCATTTGTTAATGGTATGAAATGTGATTAGGTGGCCCTGCCCTGTCCCTAGCAATTAGCAGCTGTTTTCTACATAAAGAATTACGTTGTAAACATTACCCTTGCACTACCATCAGGAAAAAATGCCAGAGCCAATACACAACCAACATATCTTATATTGGTATTTATTGCAGTCATTTAATCAACAAATCTGTTTTATAACTAACATTTTGGTAAGCACTGGGTATTCAAAGAAAGGCAAAAACAATAGTTCATTTCAAGGAGTTTACAATTTAAAAAGGGATATAAGATGAAAATAATAGTAAAGCAACAGTATTAAGTGGGATTTAGAAAGGTTTCTCATGAAAGGTATGATTTTAGTTAGCACTTGAAGGAACTAAGGAAAGCTCACATACTCAGTTGAGGAGATTTCCTGGAATGGGGAAATGAAAATATCGTAAGTTGAGAAATACAATATCTTGTTCAAGGAACAGCAATGAGACTTGTGTCACTGGATTACACAGTTGGGTGCAATAAGGTATGAGTTGTTGCAATTATATTTAGCCATATATTAGGTAAGAAATTAATTTGGGTTTCACAAATTCTGCCCATGGCTCCCTTGAGTATTTCCAGATAAAAGGTATACTCCCTGCCTATGGATTTTCTTCTAGGCCTACACTAACTTCCATCATTCTGACAATATATTCCAATATCTGTGAGAAAGCTGCAGAATGTCTTTGTAAAAATGTTATTTGAGAATGGTTTGAAGTCAGGCTTCATTAGAGATTTCCCCATTCTTCATGCTTTTTTGAAGATTTAAGTGTTACAATTCATCACACACCACATGCCCCAATTCATGGATAATCTATTCTGACTGCTAAATGACCAGGGCACAAGCCTAATTTATGGATAGTGGTTTATGAACTCATTCTAAATCAACTCACGATTGACACATGTTCATCGCTCTAAATGATATTATTATATGTATGAGCCTACTTTCTAGGGGATATATCTAAGATGGTCAGATTCTCACAATTAAAATAAAGACAATACACACACACACACACACACACACACAGAGTGACATTGGAATTGCTGGTTATTTCAGGATAGTTATTCTATTCTATTCTATATTATACTATTAATATGACCTTGACTAAAATTTCTGTTTTGTTCTGTTTTGTTTTGTTTGGTGACAAGGACAATTGTTTTTGAAAATGTTACAGTGAAATAAGGTAAGGGGAAAAGAATCTGTTGTACATTTCTTAAGCAAATTCATATAGATAAAAGTAGTTATGCTTCAAAGAAAACTATTAATACAACGGGTAAGGAGAAAGGAGTATAGTAACCCTAGTTAATATAAATGTCACATAAATTTAGGGAAGGAAACTCATTTTTTTTGGAGTTTAAGTACATGTTGCTAGCTAGGATACTAGTAGAACTGAGAAGGTGGAAGTTGATTCCCTATATTACCAAAGCACAAGTCATAATTATTGTGAATAACCCAATGTTCTATAAATCCTCAAACGTAAATTATTGCAAAAAGAATCTCTATTTGCTGCTATGGAAACCAGAAATCAGTAAGGCAGACACTTTGCTCAAATCAACATTTTATGCCATATTCCACGAAAAAAAAACCATAGATATGTTACCTTAATGATAAAATTCATAACATTAAAAATAGAAAAAATAAAACCAATAATATATCTCTAAGTTGAGGAAATTTATGTAATTTACTATGAAAATATAAATGGAAAGAATAACTACAACAAAAAATAAAATAAAATATTGCACACTTATAGGGAAGAAGCACTAACCAAAGGAAGAAATATGACCCCTACACATACACACACACACACACACACACACACACACACACACACACAAAGTTTAAGAAGACCAAAACAATGTAGGATCATTAATTGACTGACTCAATGATCATGCTTCTTGGGAAAATGGGCATTTAAAATTGCTCTAAAAATGTTTCAGGACTCCAAATGGAATAAAGCCATTTAAGAAGAAGTCCCCAATGATTTCTAGATACCTACATTTCTATAAGAGGGTTGACAGTTATAAAAACAAAAACAAAAACAAAAAAACAACATTCTCTACAGACAAGATTTTAACAAGAACTTCTCATAAATCTGGTTTTATCCTGGAAACAGGTAAAGTTTTGAAGAGACGGATCAAGAAGAGATTGTACAAGTACCCCACATCCTATCATGAATCTTGCAAAAATACTTCTAGTTGAGGACATGAGAGACGTTAGATGAATATATGTTAATAAATATGGTAAGAGATACTGCCTAATCAAGGACAGTTAGATGGAACAGTGGATAGAATGTCAGCCTGAAATCAGAAAGACCCAACTTTGCAAGTTCAAATGTAGCCTCAAACACTTAGTAGCTGTATGACCCTGGGCAGGTCATTTAACCCCATTTGCCTCAGTTTCCTCATTGGTAAAATGTGCTGGAGAAGTAAATGGCAAACCACTCCAGTATCTTTGCCAAGAAAACCACCAAATGCGTCACAAAGAGTTGGACACAACTGAAAAACGGCCTAGTAAAAAAGCTGCTATAACAGTTCTTCTTATACAGTTAGTAAAGTCTGTTGTCTTTAAGAGGGAATGAAATCATAAGAAAAAGGATAATTTAGCTATCATATGAAGAATTAACTATTAAGGCAGAAAGAGAGAGAGAGAGAGACTATGGAAAACAAGGATAAAGGATTAATAGAACTTTTTTATGAGAGCCTAAATTAAGCATAAAGGATAAAGAATTCTACAAATATATTTAGAAACAATTGAGTTGAACTTTTATCTTGTGCATAATATATTGTGAAGAAGATATGCTAAAGAGAATTTTGGAGACTTTTAAACTGCTACATTGAGAGAACTAAATTGTTTTTTTTCTGATTAATAATATTTTATTTTTTTCCAATTATGTGTAAAGATAATTTTCAACATTGAATTTTATAAGATTTTGGGTGTCAAATTTTTTTCTACCTTCCTCCTCTCCCACCTTCTCAAGATGTAATGCAATTTGATGTAGGCTATACATGTACAATCCTATTAGACGTATTTCTACATTAGTCATGTTGTGAAGGAAAAATCAAAACAAAAAGGAAAAACCATGAGAAAGAAAAAATTAGAGAAAATAGTATGCTTTAGTCTAGATTCAGACTCCATAGTACTTTCTCTGGATGCGGATAGCATATTCCATCATGAGTCATTTGGAATTGTGTATCAAGGGTAGGGAACCTGCAACCTTGAGACCATTTATGGCCTTGTATGTCATTGTGTGTAGCCTTTTGGCTGAGCCCAAGTTTTATACAACAAATACTTTTATTAAGGTGATTTGTTCTGTGAAGTTTGGGTGCAGTCAAAGGGCCACACTTGAGGACCCAGAGGGCCACAAGTGGCCCAGCCTGCAGACTCCGCTCCCTTGTGACTTAGGTAATTGTATTGCTGAGAAGAGCTAAGTCTCTCAACGTTGGTCATTGCGCGGTGTTGCTATTAATGTGTACATTATTCTCTTGGTTCTGCTCACTTCAGTCAGAATCAGTTCATGTTAAGTCTTCTAAGGTTTTTTCAGAAATCCACCTGCTCATCATTTCTTATGTAACAATAGTATTCCATTACATTCATATACCACAACTTCTTCAGCCATTCCCCAATTGATGGGCATCCCCTCAATTTCTAATTCTTGGCCACCACAAAAAAGAGCTTCTATAAATATTTTACCTGTGGGTCTTTCTCCTTTTTTTGATTCTCTTTGGGATACCAACCTAATGGTGGTATTGCAGAATAAAAGGGCATGCCCAGTTTTATAGCATTTTGGGCATAGTTCCAAAATGCTCTCCAGAATGGTTGGATCAGTTCACAACTTCACCAATAATGCATTAGTGTTCCAATTTTTCCACATTTTCTCCCACATTTATCATTTAACTGATTTGTCATATCAGCCAAACTGAGAGATATAAAGTGATACCTCAGAGTTGTTTTAATTTGAATTTCTGTAATCAAGAGAAATTTGTAGCATTTTTCATATGACTTTAGATAGCTTTAATTTCTTCATCTGAAAACTGCCTGTTCATATCCTTTGACTGTTTATCAATTGGGGAATGTCTTGCATTCTTAAATACATGACTCAGTTCTCTATATATTTTAGAAATGAGGCCTTTATCAGAGACTGGCTGTAAAAATGTTTTACAGCTTTCTGCTTCCCGTCCAATCTTGGTTGCATTGGCTTTATTTGCGCAAAAATTGTCTTATTTTAATGTAATCAAAATTATCTGTTTTGTTTTTCATAGTATTATCTGTCTCTCATTTAGTCATAAATTCTTCCCTTCTCCATAAATCTGACAGGTAAATTATTGCTTGCTCTCCTAATTTGCTTATGGCATCACTCTTTATGTCTAAATCATGTATCCCTTTTTACTTTATTTAGGAAAATGGTGTAAGATGTTGGTCCATGCCTAGTTTCTGCAATACTATTTTCCAGTTTTCCCATAAATTTTTGTCAAATAGTGAGTTCTTATTCCAGGAGCTGGGATCTTTGAGTTTATCAAACAGATTACTATAGTCATTGACTACTGTGTCTTGTATATCGAACCTATTTCACTAATCTACCACTCTATTTCTTAGTCAGTACCAAATAGCTTTGATGGTTGCTGCTTTATAATGCAGTTTTAGATTTGATATAGCTAGGCTACCTTCTCTTGAATTACTTTTCATTAATTCCCTTGATATTCTGCCCTAGTCCATGGTCAATTTTTGTGTAGATGACATGTACTGCTGAAAAAAAGGTATATTCCTTTCTTTCCCAAATCATTTTTTTCCAGAGTTCTACCCTATCTAACTTTCCCAAAATTCTATTCACCTCCTTCTTTCTTTTTATTTTGTGGCTAGATTTATCTAATTCTGAGAGAGGGAGGTTGAGGTCCCCCAGTATTATAGTTTTTCAGTCTATTTCTACCTGTAACTCACTAACCTAGCCCTCTAAGAATTTGGATGCTGTATCATTAGATGCATATATGTTTAGTATTGATATTCCTTCATTGTCTATGGTACCTTTTAGCAGGATGTAGTGTCCTTCTTTACCTCTTTTAATATGATCTATTTTTGCTTTTGCTTTGTCTGAGATCAGGATTGCTACCTTTGATTATTTTTTTTTTACTTCAGCTAAAGCATAATGTAGTCTGCTCCAGCCTTTTATTTTTTACCTTTACTCTGTGTTTACTTCTCTGATTCAAATGTGTTTCTTGTAAACACCATATTGTAGGATTATGGTTTTTAATCCACTGTACTATCTGCTTCCATTTTATGGGTGAGTTCATCCCATTTACATTCACATATGCGGTTAATACTGTGTCTTCCTCTCCAAAATATTTCTTCCCTTTTTATGTTTTTCTCTCTCCTTTCTCCCTTCCCCTCCACAAGTGTTTTGTTTCTGACTACTGTCTCCAACAATCTGTCCTCCCTTTTATCAGCCCCCCTTTCCCCTTCTCTTTTCCCCTCCTACTTCCTATAGAGTAAGATAGACTTCTTTACCCAACTGAGTGTGTATGTTATTCCCTCTTTGAGCAAAATCTGATGAAAGTTTCGAACAATGCTTGCCTCTCTCACTTCTTTCCCTCTAGTGTAATAGGTCCTTTCTACCTCTTCATATGATGTAATTTACCCTTTTCTGATACTTCTTTTCCTCTTCTCCCAATACAATCCCTTTTTTCACCCTTTAAATAATAACTTTTTTATAATCATATCAAAGTTACTTATACCCACACCTTCTGTCCATGTATATTGCTTCTAAATGTCAGAATAAAGATTCAGTTCTCAAGAGTTACAAGTAGAATCTTCCCATATAGGAATGTAAACAATTTGATTTCATTGAATAAGATTTTTTCTTTTTTTTTTGCCTTCCAGAATATCATATCCCAAACCCTCTGATTTTTCAATGTAGAAGCTGTAAAGTCCTGCGCGTAATCCTAACTGTGGTTCCATGATATTTACCTTGTTTCTTTCTGGCTGCTTACAGTATTTTCTCCTTGACTTGATAATTCTGGAATTTGGCTATAATATTCCTTGGAGTTTTCATTTTGTGATTTCTTTAAGGTAGTGCAGTTTATTCTTTCAATGATTGTTTTCACCTTTGGTTCTAGGATATCAGGGCAGTGTTCCTTCATAATTTCTTGAAAGATTCTGTCCAGATTCCTTTTTTTTTAATCATGACTTTCAGATAGACCAATAATTCTTAAATTATCTCTCCTGTATCTATTTTCAAAGTTAGTTGTTTTTCCAATGTGGTATTTTACATGTCCTTCTACTTTTTCATTCTTTTGATTTTGTTTGACTGATTCTTGATGTCTCATAGAATCCTTAGCTTCCACTTGCCCAATTCAAATTTTTAAGGAGTTATGTTCTTCACTTAGTTTTTGTAAATTCTTTTACATTTTGTCAATTCTACTTTTTAAGTAGTTCTTCTGTTCAGTGAATTTTGTACCTCCCTTTCCATTTTGCCATTTCTGCTTTTTAAGGAGTTGTTTTCTTCAGTGGATCTTTTTCTCCACTTGGTTGATTGCATTTTTTAAGGAATTGTTTTCTTAAGCCAATTTTTGTCCCTTCCTTTTCTAAACTGTTGACTCTCTCTTGCATACCTCCCATTTTTTCTCAATTTTTCTTCTACTTGTCTTATTTGACTTTTATAATCCTTCTTGAGCTCTTCCAAAAATGAGACCAATCCATATTTCCCTTTGAGTTTGGGGATGTAGGTATATTGGCAATGTTGTCCTCTTCGGAGTTTGTGTTTTGATCTTCCTTGTCCCAGTAGAAACTGCCTAGGGTTAGTGTTCATTTTTACTTTTTGCTTATGTTGTTTGCCTATTTCCTGGCTTTTAAAGTTGAGTTCTTCTATTGAGCCACAGTAGACATTGTCCCAAGCTGGTCACTAGCTTTGTGTGCTGGGACCTCAGATGCTGGCAGCCAGAGTCTTTAGGGTTCTGGCAGTTTACTTGGTGCTGAGCTTGGGTCCTAGTGGTGGTGCCTTATGTTTGCTGATGGCAGGTGGGGTTTGTGCCACTTCTTGTGATATAATTTACCCTATTCTGCCATCTCCCTTCCTCTTCTTCCAATACAACTCTTCTTTTCATTCCTTAATTATTTTTATCATCACATGAAAGTCAACTTACACCCACATCTTCTGTCTGTGTATACACCTTCTAAATGTCTTAATAAAGAAGTAGTTTTCAAGAGTTCCTATGTAGTGATGTAAACAGTTTAACCTTATTGAACAACATGTTTTTTTTTCT
Source organism: Vombatus ursinus (assembly GCF_900497805.2). Classification (NCBI taxonomy): domain Eukaryota; kingdom Metazoa; phylum Chordata; class Mammalia; order Diprotodontia; family Vombatidae; genus Vombatus; species Vombatus ursinus. The sequence goes on from NW_020947238.1 coordinate 1,263,606, forward strand.
TTACAGTTTAATGCTTCTATTGAGTCTTGTATTTGAAGATCAAATTTTTTTTCAGCTCTGGTCTTTTCATCAGAAATAATTGAAAGCCCCTATTTCATTGAATGTCCATCTTTTCCCCTGAAAGATTATGTTTAATTTTGCTGGGCAGTTGATTCCTGGTTTTAATCCGAGCTGCTATGCCTTTCAGAATATCATAGCCCAAGCCCTCTGATCCTTTAATGTAGAAGTTGATAAGTCCTGTGTAATCTTGACTGTAGATCCACTATATTTACTTTGTTTCTTTCTAGTCACTTGCAATATTTTCTCCTTAACCTGATCATTCTGGATTTTGCTATCATATCCCTTGGAGTATTCATTTTGTGATCTCTTTTCAGGTGGCGATTGATTTATTATTTCAATGACTATTCTGCCTTCTGGTTCTAAGATATCAGGGCAATTTTCCTTGATAATTTTTTGAAAGATCCTGTCCATACTCCTTTTTTGATCATGGTTTTCAGGCAGAACAATAATTCTTAAATTATCTCTCCTGGATCTATTTTCCAAGGTAATTTTTTCCCCAATGAGGTATTTTTACATTTTCTTCTATCTTTTTTTTCATTCTTGGTGTCTCATAGAGTCTTTAGCTTCCATTTACCCAATTCTAATTTTTAAGGAATTATTTTCTTCAGTTAGTTTTTGTGCCTCCTTTTCCATTTTACCAATTCTACTTTTAAGGAGTTTTATTCAGTCAATTTTTGTTCTTCCTTTTCCAAACTGTTGACTCTCTTTTGTATACCTCTCATTTTGTTCCCCAGTTTTTCTTCTACCTCTCTTTTTTTGACTTTTACAATCTTTCTTGAGCTCTTCCAAGAAGGCTTTTTGGGCTTAAGACTAATTCATATTCTCCTTCAATGTTTTGAATTTAGATATATTGACAATGTTGTACTCTTCTGAGTGTATTTTGACCTTCACTGTTATCATAGATGCTCTCTATGGTCAAGATTTGTTTTTGCTTATTGCTCATCTTTTTTGGTTATTTCCTTCTTTTGCTGGGGCCAAGGGGCCTCTTGACTAGCTTTTGTGCTAGGGCCTCAGGTGCTGGCAGCTAGAGATTGTAGGTTTCTGGTAGCTTACCTGGTGCTGAGCTGGGGCCCTTGTGTTGGAGTCTGGCTTGTGCTGAAGCCAGGGTATGTGTGCGTGTGTGTGTGAGGGGTGGGGTGTGTCCTCCATTTCTCAGAGGCTACACATGGAGCCTGGTCCCTGGAGGATGCCTCTTTGCCCTGAGATGCACTGAAGCACCTGGAGTTCTGACAGCTGAAAGATGCCTAACCACCCTGGGTTGCACTGAATCAAGTGGAAGTCTGCCCAGTGGAGGATACCTGCCCATATAGAGCTGCATTGAATCCAGTGGTGGTCTGGCTGCTGAAAAATGCCTATTCACCCTGGGCTGCACTGAAGCATGTGAAGGTCCAGATGCTAAAAGACACCTGCTTCCCGGGGCTGCATTGAGTCATGTTATGATTCTCTAAGTTCGAGCCTGCCAGCTCCCCTAACTGTGCTAAGGAATGTGGGGTATTCTGGTGTTGGCACTTTCCTGCTACAGCACCCTGGGACTCAGGATTTCCAGTTGGTTTGCTGAGTTGGGTCTTACTGCTGGCTGATGCTTCTTATCCTGGACTGTGCTCCCCTTTTCCTCAAGTGATATGGACGTTTTTTTGCTGATGCTCCAAGTTTCCTGGACTAAAAGACTGCTCCACCCCCTCTTTCTGCTGGCTCTGCTGTTCCAGGATTTATTGTGATGTGCTATTTTATGATTGTTCAGTTGTTTGGAGGTGAATACTAGATATGGACAGTGAGTTACTGGTTACTCCATCTTGGCTCCAAGAAGTCTCCTCAAGGACTAAATTACTGAACTATGATTTCAGATCCTGGGGAGTAATCAAGAATTGTACTTTATAAAAATCAGTCTGGGGTAGATCAAATGAGATATTTTTAAAGCAATAAGCACAGTGCCTGGCACATAGTAGACACTACATAAATACTTATTCCCTTTCTTCCTTTTTGTCACAACTGAATAATATTAAAATATTTTTAAGAAAGAGAGAGAGAGAGAGAGAGAGAGAGAGAGAGAGAGAAAGATTAAATTTATGAGGGAGTTTATGAATTTCTCTTTGATTCTGAGGAAAAATTGGAGCATACCCATTGATTACCTCAGAACTTCAATAAAAAATTAAATACGAGCTCTCTGATTTCCAAGAGCCAAGATGGCAGAGTAAGAAGCAAGTTGTTCTCACCCTCCCTTATTGACCTCTGAAAGCCCAGAAAATGTCACTCCAGGAAAATACCCTAGAATACCTGAGCCAACAGAAAGATGGGGTGCAGCAGTCTTGTAGCCCAAGAAGCTTAGAGGATTAACAGGAAAGGCCCCACTCACTTTGCGGGAATGAGAAAAGTACAGAACCAGAAGCATCCCAGTAAGCCAGCAGCAAGCCCAACCTCAGCAAACTAGGGGGAGCCTCAGGGTGGTAGATCAGGCAGTCACCAACACCATGACCCCTGAGTGCCTCAGCACAGGCAAGAGAACCAGTAAACACCAGTTCAGAAAACTACCATGTGCACTGATGTTCTCCAACAGCCAAATCTCCTTCTGCTTAGCACAACTTCACACTGGCAGACATCCTCTAGTAGCCAAAAATTTGAGCTCTTTAAAGAAGCCCTGATGAGCAGGCATCCTTAAGGGGCTGGATTCTCCCCCCTGCCCCCCCCCCCCCAGAAAGCTCCCATGCTTCTGACCCCAGTTCAACACGAGGTAAGTTGCCAGATACCTACAGCCTCCAGCTGCTAACATCTGAGGCCCCAGCACACAAAGCCAGTATTTCAGGTTCCAAGCACAAGAAGCTTGGGTCAGTGCCTCCTGTGCTCTGGCAGGAGAGCTCAACTTGAAAAGCCAGGAAATAGGCAAATACCATGAGCTAAAAGTAGAAATGGACAATAACCATAGATTCTTGTTATGGGGACAGGGAACATCAAGGCAAAAATTCAGAAGAGGGAAATACTGTCAATATACCCACATCTGAAACTTCAAAGAAGAATTTTGGTCTCAAGACCAAGAAAGACTTCTTTGTTTAATTAATAAATTTATTTATTTTTAGTTTTCAACATTTACTTCCACAAGATTTTGAGTACCAAATTTTTAACCCATCTCGCCCGCCATATATATATATATATATACACACATACACACATATAATTCTTTCCCTCCAACTGCCCTAATACTGACAAAGGTCTCATGAGTTACAAATATCATCTTTCCATGCAGGAATGTAAACAGTTCAAACTTAATAAGTCTCTTATGATTTCTCTTTCCTGTTGACCTCTTCATGTTCCACTTGAGTCTTGTATTTGAAAGTCAAATTTTCTATTCAGCTTTGGTCTTTTCATCAAGAATGCCTGAAAGTCCTCTATTTCACTGAATGACCATTTTTACCCTGAAGGATTATACTCAGTTTTGCTGGGTAGGTGATTCTTGGTTGTAATCCTATCTCCATTGACCTCTGGAATATTATATTCCAAGCCCTGCGGTTCCTTAACGTAGAAGCTGCTGAATCTTGTGTTATCCTGATTGTGTTTCCACAAATTGTTTCTTTCTGGCTGCTTATAATATTTTCTCCTTGAGCTGGGAACTCTGGAATTTAACTACAATATTCCTAGGAGTTTTCCTTTGGGGATCTCTTTCAGGAGGAGATTGGTGGATTCTTTCACTTTCTATTTTGCCCTCTGGTTCTAAAATATCAGAGCAGTTTTCCTTGATAATTTCTTGAAAGATGATGTCTAGGCTCTTTTTTTGATCATGGCTTTCAGATAGTCCAATAATTTTTAAATGCTCTCTCCTGGATCTATTTTCCAGGTCAGTTGTTTTTCCAATGAGATATTTCACATTGTTTTCTAATTTTTCATTCTTTTGGATTTGTTTTACAGTGTCTTGATTTCTCATAAAGTCACTAGCTTCTAATTGCTCTATTCTAATTTTTAAGGAAGAATTTTCTTCAGTAAACTTTTGGACTTTCTTTTCCATTTGACCAGTTTTGCTTTTTAGGGCATTCTTCTCCTCATTGGCTTTTTGGACCTTTGGGTTAGGCTATTTTTTAAGGTATTATTTCCTTCAGTGTTTTTTTGCATCTCTAGCAAGCTGTTGACTTGTTTTTCATCATTTTCTTGCATCACTCTCATTTATCTTCCCAGTTTTTCCTCTATTTCTCTTACTTGCTTCTCAGAATCCTTTTTGGTCTCTTCCAAGGCCTGGGATTGATTCATATTTTTCTTGGAGGCTTTGGATGTAGGAGTTTTGACTTCATTGTCTTCTGGCTGTATGTTTTGATCTTCTTTGTCACCAAAGTAAGATAATACAGTCTGACTTTTTGTGCTGCTTACTCACGATCCCAACCAATTACTTGAGTTTTAAACTCTTTGTTAAGGTAAGAGTTTGCTTCCAATGTGTAGAATGTACTATCCCCAGCTTCGGGGGTTAGTAAAGCTGTTTTCAGAGCTAATTCTAGGGACCTGTAAATTTTCTGTTCTTCCAAGGTGGTATGATAAGGGGTGAGGTGATTCCTCTCCACCGCCACAACAAGCTCCACCACACCAGTGCTCCTCCTTGTCCCAGGACCTCCCCTCAGAACTGTGACACAGATCCAAGCACAGGCACAGCAAGAGATTCCTGCCTCAACACTGGCAAAGAGATCCCTGCAATCCCTCTGTGATCAGCCACTCAGTTCCACCTCAGTCTGTGGGCCAGAAGCTCAGGAGGTAACTGCTGCCCTGGGGGTGCCTGAGACCTAGCTTCTCTCTCTCACCACAGTCACAGACTTTTCCACTGACTTTCCAATTTGTCTTTGGTGTTCCTGGGTTGAGAAGTCTGGAAACTGTCATGGCTGCCTGTGATTCAGTCCTCTGAGGCCTGCTCCAGGGTCTCTGTGGCCTGCGTGTCCACGCCGAACTGCGCTCCTCTCCCTGTCCAGCACAATATACCTTTCTGAACAACCATCCAGGCTGTCTTTGACTGGAAATTTGTTTTACTCTCTTTTTGTGGGTTCTGCTGCTTTAGAATTTGTTTAGAGCCAATTTTTTTACAGGTATTTGGAGGAGCTTGGGGGAGAGCTCTATTAAGTCACTGCTTTCCCTCTGCCATCTTGGCTCCAACCCCCCCCCCCAAAAAAAGACTTCTTAAAAGAGCTGAAGGATTTTCAAAGTCAAATAAGACAGGTAGAAGAAAAATTAGGAAAGAAAATGAGAAGTATACAAGACAGTCAATGGCTTGGAAAAGGAAGGACAAAAATTGACTATAGAAGACAAGTCTTAAAAAATACAATTGGCCAAATGGGGAAAAAGTACACTGAGGAAATCAACTCCTTAAAAAGTTGAATGGGTCAAATGGAAAAGGAGGCACAATAACTCAGAAGATAAGAACTCCTTAAAAAGTAAATGGGCCAAATAGAAAAGGAGGTACAAAATTTAATAGAAGGAAACAATTCATTAAAAATTAGAATTGGGCAACTGGAAGCAAATGACTATATGAGAGATCAAGAATCAGTCAAACAGAAACCCCCCAAAATGAAAAAAAGTAGAAGAAAATATAAAAGACTTCATTGATAAAACAACTGACCTGGAAAATAGGTTCAGGAGAAGCAATTTAAAAATTATTGAATTCCTGAAAACCATAATGAAAAAAAAAAAAAGCCTGGACAGCATTTTTCAGGAAAGCATCAAAGAAAACTGCCCTAAGGTCCAAGAACCAGAAGGTAAAATAGTCATCACCTCCTGAAAGAGGTTCCAAATTGAAAAAAAAAGCCAAGGCATATTGTAGTCAAATTCCAAAATTATGGGGTCAAAGAGAAAATTCTGAAAGCAGCCAGAACTAAATAATTTAAACATCATAGAACCACAGTCAGGATTATGTAGGACCTTGCAGCTCCTACATTAAAAGATCAGAGGGTGTGGAATATAATATTCCATAAATCAAAGGAGATTGGATTATAACCAAGGGTCAACTACCCAGTGAAATTGCACATAAACTTTTAGGGGAGGAGATGGACGTTCAACAAAATAGGAGACTTCCAAACCTTCCTGATGAAAATACCAGAGCACAACAGAAAATTTGATCTTTAAATACAGGACTCAAGAAAAGCATAAAAAGGTAAACAGGAAAGAAAAAAAACAAACATGTTATTAATAAGGGCAAACTGTTTACATCCCTAACAAGGGAAGATAATACTTGTAACTTTTGAGAACTATATTGTTATTATGACATTTAAAATGAGTATACATAAACAGGATGGGGGTATAAGTTGATTTTAATGTGACGATAGAAAATTTAATTAAGTGTTCAAAAGGGAATGTTCTGGGAGAATAGAATAGGAGAAGGCAGTCATATGAAAAGGCGCAAAAACCTATTACAGAAGAGGGAAAGAACGGAAGGAGATGAGCATGGTTTGAACCTTACTCTTATCAGATTTGCCTCAAAGATGGAATAACATAATAAGTTACAGAATAATCATAATAAGTATCCATAATCAGTCAATCATAATCAGTAATAGAAATCTAACCTACTCGATGAGAAGTAGGAGGGGAAAGGGGGAAGAAAATGGAGGGGTTAGATAGAAGAAAGGGAAGAAGTAGGAAGGGTAAAAAAGAAGAAAAGGGAGGGGGCTGATAGAAGGCAGTGCAGACTGAAAAAGGAGGTGGTTAAAAGCAAAACTCTAGTGAAGAAAGAAAGAGAGAAAGGATAGAGTAAAGCATAAAAAGGGGAAAAATTGGATGGGGAGAAAGACACAAATAGTAATCATAACTATGAATGTGAATGGGATGACCTCTCCCATAAAACAGAAGCAGATAGCGAAGTGGATTAAGCACCATAGTCCTACAATTTATTGTTTAAAAACCTGGAAAGAATTATACAGACCGGCTGAGTGAAATGAACAGAACGAGGAGAACATTGTAAACAGTAACAGCCATGTTATTTGATGGCTGACTTTGATAGACTTAGCTCTTCTCAGCAATTCAAGGATCTTAGACAACTCCAAAAGATTCAGAATGGAAAATACTATCCACATCCAGTGAAAGACCTTTGGAGTCTGAATGCAGATGGAAGCATACTATTAGCTCTCCTTTTTTTTGTTATTGTTTTGTTTCTTCTTTCTCATGGTTCCTAACAATATTTCTAATTCTTCCTTACATCACGACTAATGTGAAAATATGTTTCATATGAATGTACAAGTAGAGCCTATATAAGATTACATGCCATCTTTGACAGGGAAGGAAAGGGAGGGGGAGAAAAATTATTTTAATTTATTTTTTATTATTTTTTGAGTTATCAACAATCACTTCCATAAGCTTTTGAGTTTTAAAATTTTCTTCCCCTCTATTTCCCCCACCAACAATGCATTAGTGTTCCAATTGTCCCACATCTTCTCCAACATTTATCATTTTCCTGTTTTGTTATGTTGGTCAATATGATAGGTGTGATATGGTACCTCAGAGTTGTTTAGATTTGCATTTCTCTAATAGTGATTTAGAGAATTTTTTCATATGACTATAGATGGCTTTAATTTCTTCATCTGAGAACTGCCTGTTCATATCCTTTGACCATTTATCAATTGGGGAATGACTAGTATTCTTATAGATTAGACTTAATTCTCTATATATTTTAGAAATGAGACCTTATCAGAGACACTGGTTGTAAAAATTCTTTCCCAGTTTTGTATTTTCCTCCTAATCTTGGTTACATTGGCTTTGTTTGTGCAAAACCTTTTCAATATAATGTAATCAAAATTATCCATTTTGTACTTCATAGTGTTCTCTAGCTCTTGTTTGGTCATATACACACATAGCCTTTGAAAACCATCAAGCCTATACAATCTGTGAAAAAATTATATTTTCTATTTAATGTAATATATTTGGAGTGACAGTGTCATATATTAGAGATCTGGACTTGGAGTCAAGAAGACTTGGGTTAAAATATTTCCTTTGACACAAATTAGTTGCATGAACATAGCTTAGGTCACAATTTCACAGTGCCCTACACAAATTCATAAGCTGATATATTTAGTAACACCCCAAAAGTATGTTATATATTTATGTATAATGTATATCTAAATAGATACACATATGTGATATATATATGTGAATATGTGACACACATATATAATTTCATAAATTATATACACAAATAAATGCACACAATTTCATAATTTTATGGAGATTAGAGGTCCTAATATGGGAATCTTCCTCTTTCAAGGCAAACTTTAAACTTTAAAAAAAAACCATAATCTTAGATGAAAGTGGAAGTGACTTGTTCAGACTCATATTGCCTTATGTACTGTAAACTGTTTTCATAGCAGATAATACATCCATACATATATAGCATGTTCTACATATGTTCCATTTCATGGAATGGTGATATTGTATCACTATACTTTTGACAGTTGTTCTATTTTAACTTTCAGGTTATTTTGTTCTGCTTATAAAATATTCTGAAATTTGCTCCACTTGAGGTCTATAGCCACCAATTAGCACCACTTAACACCTGTTAAATAGGGTACTCTCTTGTTATTATCATCATGTGGTACTTAATTCAAGTGCTAATTTCTCTCTATGTACTGTTCATAAATCTACCAAAAACCCAGGTATGATCTGTTAGAATGAAAGGGATTAGACATTTCCCTCTGTGTATTTAAAAAGAAAAAAAAGTTCAATTGCTTATAAAGATTTCTATGTTGGAACAACATGGAGGTAGTATGTGATTGGATTCACTATTAATGTTATGATATGATTGGGCCTGTTTGAAAAGCATAAAGAAATACCAATTTATCAACAAGCATGTGTTAAGCACTTTTTCTATGACAGTCACTCTGCTATGCATTTGTAATACAAAGAGAAAAAACCCTCAAAAAAAGACTATTTCTGCCCTTATGGAACTTATAATCAGGAAGATTAAGACCCTAAAAAGAAGACATTTAGGTAACTATCGGTAGGCCCAGTTAATATAATAAAAATGACAATTCTACCTAAGCTAATTTGCTTATTCAGTGCAATACCAATCAAGCTACCAAAAATTATTTTGTAGAGTTAGAAAAAATTATAACAAGATTCATTTGCAATAACAGAAGATCTAGAATATCAAGGGAACTAATGAAAAGAAAGGCAAGGGTAGGTGGCCTAGGCATTCCAGATCTTAAATTGTATTATAAAGCAGCAATCATAAAAACTGCTTGGTACTGGCTAAGAAATAGAATGGTCGATCAGTGGAATAGGTTAAGTATGCAAGACATAGTAGTCAATGACTATAGTAATCTATTATTTGATAAACCCAAAGACCCCAGCCTCTGGGATAAGAACTCACTCTTTGACAAAAACTGCTGGGAAAACTGGAAAAGAGTATGGCAGAAACTAGGCATTGATCAAAATGTCACACCATATACCAAAACAAAGTCAAAATGGGTTCATGATTTAGCTATAAAGGCTGATACTATAAGCACATAGTGCTTATAGTGCTATGTAGTGTGATGTGTTTTGCAAAGTTTAGGCAGAGTTTAGGAGTATGGATGATGAGAAAGGCACATAGAGAGATAAAGAGAGTGAAAAAAGAATATTAATTCTACCAAAATTCCTAGTAAGCACACATATATTTTTATAGAGATGAGAACTTTGTTTCCCTTAAATCTCTTTAAAGTTCAGAGAAATCACAACACTTGTTATATAGCTCCTGCAGTAGCAACCAAACTTCTAAACAGAAAGGGAGAGACAAAATGAGAAATGGCATGAAGAGAGGCAGAGCAGGATGGATTTAATTAATAGTTAAATTAGTGGAAGAAAATGGCATGTGTTTTAAAAGTTATTTTTTTAAATATATTTGACTGTGGGCACTTCAGAGCCATCTTCAGTCAGTAGAAAACTGTTATTCCATCTGTGTTCCATTTTAGAAAAATGCAAATTCCTTCATTCTTGGCTCCACAATTAATGAACAAATGAAATCATAAATTTGGTCAACATCACCTCTTTTGAATGTAACACTATTGATTTCATTATTATATTTACTCCTTCATTCATGACCTGGATTAACAAGAGATCTTTTTGGATGAGATTCAAAGTGGAGGTCTTCAGCCTTTTGTTGATAAGGATCCCGAGACACTTTTTACTCAATAGGATGGTTATATTACAGTCTTGGCCCAATTTCTAGCTCCAAGTTTCTAATACAACTTTCCTCATTGTTTTCAACTAGGTTTGCTTGTGTGTATTTGTGTGTGTGTGCATTTACATGTAATTCTCAAAGATTGAGTTATAAGACTAGATTGGTAGAAGGAAGTTGAGGTTTTGCTTTGTTTCATTTTAGTTTTGCTTGTTTATTTTTAATAACTGGGATTTCCCTACATCAATGAAGTTATGAACTCCAAGCACAAAAGAAGGAGTCAAACACACTCTTTCTCCACTTTAGGAAGATCACTATAGCACTTGAATTGAGGATGGATTGGAATTGAAAAAGACTTGAGGAAGGATGACCCTTAAGTAGGTTATCACTACAGTCAAGGCATGAGGTAATGAGAGTCTGCACCAATGTAGCAATTGTGTGAGTGGAGAAGAAATGTATATTGCAGATGCCATGAAGGGACAAACAACAATACCTGACAGCTGATTGAATATGAGTGATGAGTGAAAATGAAGAGTTTAGAGTGATATAGAGCATTTGAGATTATGCATGATGGATAGTGGTATCTTAGCAATACCGGAGAAGTTTGGAAGGGAGAAGGCTATTAAGCAATGGAACATAATGGATTATGTTTTAGACATTTTGAGCTTGAGATATCTAAGGGACTTTTGGTTTGATATGTTTAATAGGAAGTTAGTGATGGAATACTGGAAGTCAGGAAAGAAGTTAGGAATGGATAAACAGATTTGAGAATTAAGTGTGTAGTGATAAGAACTGAACCCATGGAAGATGATGAACTCATAAATTGAGACAGTGTAGAGAGAGAAGAGAAAGCTCAGGAGCAAATTCACTAGTAAGGGTAGTGACCTAGATTAATATCAGTGCTAAAGGCCACAGAGAGGTTATGAAGAATGGGGATTAAAAAACAGGTCATTAGGTTTGGCAACTCAGAGATAATCCATAATTTTAGAGAAAGTAGCTAGAATTAAATTATAAGATCAGAAGCTAGACTGGAGAGAATTTAGAAGAAATAGAGAGGAGAGAAAACAAAGGTTATGATCACAGATGATCTTGTCAAGGATTTGAGCCATGAAAGGGAGGAGAACATGTAGGCAGTTGGAATAAGTGATTTTTTTATAGATGGGGATGATATTGCAATGTTTATAGGCAGCTATGAAGCATAAAATGAATGAGAAGAGATTGAAGATTACTGAGAGCCTGGGGATGAGAAAGGGGACAGTCTGCTGGAGAAAATGGGATGGAATTAGATTAGATGTATTTTGAAGGGCTTGCCTTAGGTAGGAGAAAGGCCACCTCTTCCTGTATTACAGGAGTGAAAGAGGATATAGTGAGGAAAGACATCTGAGTGATTTGAAATAAGGATAATGGAAGAATAGGGAATTTTTGCTAAATGACCCAATTTTTTTTCAGTGAAATTTAAGGCATAATTTTCAGCTGAGAGGACAGAAGTAAATTTGACAAGAAGTTTGAGGAGAAATGAAAAAGTTTGTTAAGAGCCACACTGTTGAGTGGGATAGTGAAATGGTTTAGGTAGTATAAAAAGACTGACTTGCAGTGAGGGCTTAGTTAAAAACATGTATCATATAAAGAGATAGTATATATGCGTTACCTTACAAACCTTAATATTCTATAGAAATGTTAGCCATTAACAGCAATGATGATGATGGTGATGATACTGATGATGATGACAGTTTTCGCTATTTGCAATATAACTTCATTCATTGTCCTTTGCACTCAATGAGGATCAAAATGATATCATAATTTTGTGGTCGATGTTGAGTGTGTCTAACTGTGGCTGATCAGACCGACATGAACTAACATTCACCTGGAAGGTTCTACCATGGGTCAGGCACAAAGAACCCCTATGAATATTTGGGATGGAGCTGTCTCTAAATTTTCACATCTCACATTTATTATGAACTACTATAGTTTTGCTTTGCACATAGAACACAGCACTTTCTTTGATGTGGGAATATCATGCTGGGCAGTCCTGTGCTAGTGACACTCATGTCTCAAAATCAATAGCAAATTTCTTCAGAGACACTTTGGGAGTGTCCTTGTATTGTGTCTTCTGACCTCTGTGTGAGTGCTTGCCTTGTGGAAATCCTCCATAAAAAAGTCTTTTAGGCGAACATATGTTTATTATTTGGACAACATGATCAGCCCATCAGAGTTGCACTCTCTGCAATGGAGTTTGAATGCTTGGCATTCACTATGTCAACAGTTCCTTGGCCCTTTCTGAAACCACACTGGCTTTCAGATAGATTACCATCTTCTAGGTGGAGAATCGGCCTATTAAGGAGGAATCTAGAAAGAATCTTGCCAACAATGACTAAGAGAGAGACCCCCCCCCCGTGACTCTCATATGATAACCTTCTCTTCTTTTTATAAAGATGGACAATGGAAATAGCCTTAATGTCTTGGGGGATAATTTCCCATGAATTTTTAGTCTATATAATCTATGAATTTTAGTCAACATTGTATGAGCAATGGATCCCCTACATTGTAGCTCTTTGCTGAAATCAAACTAGGACCAGGCATTTTGCTAGGATAAGAGCCTAATGGAATTCAAAGCTTCTGCTTCAGTTGAAAGTTGGGCTAGAGAAGGATTGACTTCAACCTGAGGTATATAGTCAATAGCTTCAGCATTGGTTGATAATGGTCTGTTGAAAACACTATACAAGTGTTCAGCCCATCTCTCCAGGATCACGTCCTTATCACTGATCAGTGGGGTTCTATCTGCATTGAGTAATTAAGATGCACCATAGGTCCTTGGTCCACAAATAGTCTTCAGGGTACCATAGAAGTGCTGTGGATTATTATCAGCATAAAACTGAATTTTGTCTGCCTTCTTACTGACTCAAGAATATTGCATCTCTCTAAGCTTTGCTTGCACTTTATTTTAGATGTGGGGTGTAGGGTGTATTCAGGGAAGACTAGTATCTCTACTGTGAGGGCTGCCAAGCCCTTTTCAGGGTTGCTTTCCACCTTTTATGTCCACCTGATCCACCTAACTCTCACCTGTGGCTCCAAGAAGCTGTAGCATGCACAGAGGCCACACCCCAGTAAACCATTCAGCAGACAGGCTAAACCATGTTCAAGACAACCAAGTAGTCTCAAACCCTTCAGTGAGTTAAGGGGATGTCTACCCCAAGCATGTGAAGGCTTCCCATGGTAGAATGGGTAGATGAGACTAGTTTGTTCCAACATCCATGAAGGCAGTTGAAGCAGATGCTGTGGAGTATTTAGAGCTTAGTGAGACATTGAAGATGCCAAAAATCTTCCACTGTATCTCAAGCTATCACTAATCATCTTGATAATTTCCTGACATTGGACTGTGATGACTGGAAGAGAGAGTGAGGCCGATGACTTCATACAACTCTGTTTCAATTAAATATAATTTATGCAAGAATCAAAAGACATCACCAATGCCATTTTTTTAAACATGTTTACTTATCTCAAAGTCCTGTGGCTACAGGCAAGTGACTAAGAAACAAGTGACACATTGGGAGCTGTAGTCACAACCCTGCACACAGGTGACCCAGGCCATAGGATTGTCTTCTTACTGGAAGCAGTAGTGGGATTTCACAGCCCCCTGAATGACTAAGCAGCCTTTTAAGGATCACACTGCTCACCTCCTGGTATGAGGAAGGGGCTAGAAAAGGTGCCCTAAAAATTGTCTTCTCACTCAACCCTGACCTGCTTACCAAGGCAGGAGGGGATTCCACTCTGGTTGAAATGCAAAAAAAAAAAATACAAAAACTTCTGTAATAATAATTCCACTCACCATTGGTACATGGAATGTGCACATACTTATATAAAACATAAAATCCAATAGTTCTGAAAGACAAATAACCTTTATTGTGAAATAACTCAGTAGGTATCACATCCAAATAACAGTCCTGAGTGAAACAATGCTGTCAAATGAAGGCCAGCTTACTAAAGTGGGAACTGGATACACATTTTTATTCTGGATTGGCCACAGTGAAGGGGAACACTCTGAAACTGGTGTAGGTTTTGCAATCAAAACTAATATAGTCAACAAGCTTGTATGCCTACCGAAAGGAGTCAATGACAGAGTGCCACTTGCAGGAAAATGCTATGCCACACTCATCAGTGCCTATGCTTCTATCATGATGAACCCTGATGAGGTCAAAGAAAAAAAATATGAAGACATGGATACCCTTATCATCAATGTGCCAAAAAAAAAAAGACAAACATAATTCTGGGAAACTTGAATGTTAGATTACCAGACATGGCAGGGAGTCCTTGGGAGGAACTGAGTTGGAAACAGCAACAGCAATGGTCATTTACTACTGAAGACTTGTGCATCTCATGACCTTCTCATCACTCATACTGTTTTCTGTCTACCTAAATGCAATAGCACTTCATGGATGTACACTCGCAGCAAACATTGGCATTTAATAGACTATGTGATTGTAAGGGGGAGAGACAGACTAAGGACAGGCTTATGAGAATAAGGAATTCAATGTGTGGTACAGAGTGCTGGACTGATCATAGACTTATCCTTTCCAAGGTAAATATTCACATTCAACAAAAGTGGAGGCCCCAAGGCAAAACAATTACAAAAAGAATTAATGTCAACAGACTAGAGCACTTCTCTGAGGGGGAACAATTTGTTGCTAACTTGGAGGGTAAGTTGAGCCAATACACAGCTGGCAACAGTGGAGCAGAAAAAGAATGGGCAGATTTCAGAGATTTGGTGTACAGCACTGCATTTGCTCATCTGGGTCAGAACACTCACAAACATCAAGAGCGGTTTGATAAAAATGATGTGGAAATTCAGAAGCTAAGAAATAAGAACTCCATAGGGTTTACCAAAAGGATAGTTCATTCATCTCTAAGAAGGCAGCATTTAATTCCATCAAAAGTAAAGTACAAGAGATGCAGGATTCTTGGCTCAGTAAGAAGGCAGATGAAATTCAGTTTTATGCTGATAGTAACAATTCAAAGAGCTTTTATGATGCCCTGAAGGCTGTTTATGGGCCAGAGACCTATGATGTATCTCAACTACTCATGCTGATAGAGTCATATTGATTACTGATAAGGACATGCTCCTAGAAAGATGGGCTGAATATATCCATAGTGTTCTCAATAGACTGTCATCAACCAATGCTGAAGCCACTGACCCTTTTGCCTCAGATTGAAGTCAATCTCTCCCTAGCTGAAGTTCCAACTGAAGAAGAGATTTTGAATGCCTTTAGGCTCCTTTTGTGTGGCAAAGCACCTGATGCTGATTCTATTCCAGCTGAGATTTACAAGGTGGGGGATCCATTGCTCATACAAAAGCTGACAGAAATTTTCTGGGTTGTATGTCAAGAGGAGGTTATCCCCCATGAGTTCAAGGACACCTCTATTGTTCACTTCTATAAAGGTAAAGGAAATAGATTGTCCTATGACAATCACAGGGAGATCTCTCTCTTAGTCATTGCTGGAAAATTTCTTGCCTGACTCCTCCTCAATAGACTGATCCTTCATCTGGAAGATTGTCCTATGACAATAACAGGGAGATCTCTCTCTTAGTCTGATCAAGACCTTTTATGCAGTCAATTGTGAGGGTTTATGGGAAAAATGTGACAAAATATTTGGTTGACTGGAGAAGTTCATCAGCATTGTACATCAATTTCATGACAACATGCTTGCCTAGGTTCTGGATAATGGACAATGATCACATGCTTTCCCAGTCACCAATGGAGTGAAACAAGGCTGTGTGCTTGCTCTCATGCTTTTTAGCATGATGTTTTCAGCCATGTTGTCAAAGTCTTCAGTGATGATGAACATAGCATCAAGGTCAGCTACCACACTAATGGTAAATTCTTCAAACTGAAAAGGCTACAAGGCAAGACCAAAGTAAAGGGAATGTTGGTACATGATTTTTTTTTCTCAGATGATTGTGCACTCAATGCAGCCTATGAAGCTGAGATACAACAAAGTTGGATCATTTTTGTGCTGCTTGTGCTAAATTTGACCTAATACTTAACACCAAGAAAACACAGGTACTCCATCAGCCAGCACTGCACCACATGTAACAATTGGTTACAGCGAATTAGAAGTTTTGAATGCTGTGGATAAGTTTGCTTACCTTGATAGTATACTTTCAAGAAATGTACATATTGATATTGAGCACCTCATCAGAGAAGATGCTGTGCTCTATGAGTAAAGCAGAATTGAAGTAGGCCAAAAGAAATGTGAGATGTACAAATTTAGACGATCCATCCCAAATGTTCACATGGACTATTTGTGCCTGACCTGTGGTAGTGCATTCTGAGTCCTTATTGATCTGGTCAGCCACAATTGGACACATTTTAACTTGTATTTCACATAGTGATGTTATTTTGGCCATCGTTGAGAACAAAGAACAATCACCATACCACCGTACTTTAGACGTAGTTAAATGCTGCCTTCTTAGAGAAAGGTAAACTATCCTGCAGATCAACCTTATGGAGTTCTCATTTTTCTTTTACTAGCTTTTGAATTTCCCTATCATTTTCCTGAAATCAATCATGATATTTTGGGAGTGTTCTGGCCCAGGGGAGTAAATGCAGTACTGTCCACCAAATCTCTGAAAGCTGCCCACTCCTTTATTTGCTCCACTGTTGCCAACTGTGTGTTGGCTCATCTTTCCTTCCAAGTCAGTAACAAACTTCACTCAGAGAGAAGTACTCTAATCTGTTGACATGTGTATTTGGATAGGTTTCTTGTTCTGGGGCCACTGTTTTTGTTGAACGTGAATGGGTAGCTTGGAAAGGATAAGTCTATGATCCCAAACGCTTACCCACTCATGGCCTCTATCATCTTTCATCATGTCTCTTCTACTTACAATGACAACATTTGTTGTGTATACATGAAGTTTTATTTCATTTAGGTAAACAAAAGACAACAAAAAAGATGAGAATGTCATGAGATACATAAGTCTTCAGGAATAAGTGACCATTGCTGTTGATGTTTCCAACTCCATTACTCACAAGGACTCCCTGCAATGTCTAATTATCTTCTATTCTGGTGTTAAAGTCACCCAGAATTGCAAGCTTGTTCTCTTGCAGTATACTGATGATGAGGGCCTCCAGGTCTTTATACATTTTTTTTTCTTTTACCTCATTAGTGTTCATCATGGTGGGAGCATAAGTGTTGATGATGGTGGCATGGCACTTTCCTATGAGTGGCAATTTCATTATGAATTTGTCATTCACTCCTTTTAGGAGGCATACAAGTGCGTTGACTAGATGATATTTCATTGCAAAACCTATGCCAGGTTCACAGCACTCCTTACCATAGCAGTCACTCAAGAAAAACTTGTATCCAGCTCCTATTTCAGTAACCCTATCTTCATTTTCCAGCCTTGTTTTACTATTTGGAAGTAACACCTACTGAATTTTCTTGAAAGAAGAGCTGTCCATCTTTCAGGTCTACTCTATCTTGTGTTGCTCATAAGTGCGAACACATTCCATGTACCAATGGTGAGTGGAATCATCTTAGCAAAAGTTTTTGTAAAAAAAAAAAAAAGAGTTTCAGGTTAGATTCTTATAATCTAGCCAATAGCTCACTAACATTCAGACTCCTTAAGAGTCTGCCCAATATGATGGATGTTCTAATAAACCTTGAATTTGGTTGAAAGAAGACTTGGGTCAAATTCTTTCGGGCAGGACCCATGTGTTGTGATTTTAGGATCCCAGAACCCCTAAACCTCAAGATTTTGGTGGGCTGTATGGGAAACTGCCAAACCCCAAGTTCTTCTCTAGCCAAGACTGGAAGGTACATAAGCCTCCCCCCACCACCACCTCCTTTCTTGCTTTGCAATTGGTGTTTCTCTCCAAGCACCAAGGCTTGGAGGTGCTTTTCAGGCAGACATTTATGAGGTTTTCTTCCACTCAGCCTGATGCTCTCATGGTCTTGGTCCATTGGGTTGGTTCAAGGCCATAGACCTAGGTACACCTTCCGCAGCATGGAGGACAAGGACAAGGATGGACACCCTATCCAGAAGTGCATGCCCAATTCTGTCAGTTCTCTCAGCACTAGGGAATTGAGAAAAACTGCAGTTGCTTTTTGGTTCCCTGAGGCTTACTTACTCCCTTCCCTCTATACCCCTGAATCCTCCTACATGGAGGTTACAGGGAAAAGTTAGAACAGCTGAAAATATCTTGGCAGATTTTGGGAGGTTTTGTGATTGATGATTAAGGAGTTTTGAAACTCCTTACAATCTTGGTCGTCCCTTTCTCCCACTCCCTTCCTTGAGTCAAGAGGGTATCTCTCATAGGAGAAGAGAGTTTCACCCTTTACCCCTCACCTTTGATTTCACCCTCCCCCACTTGGGAAAGGAAGGAGGGGGGAGGGACAAGGGGCAGCATCTACAACTTGGGTCCCACTGGCAATGGCCTTGGGCCCTGGGGCAGCCTTTCCCTGAAAACATCATCCAGATTCAGCACATCCTGCTCAAGGTAAAGAAGCTGACCTCTCAACTTGGGTAAGCATGCTCTTTTAAAAGTTGTAGTTCTAACTGTTAATGATGAGATGTTGATTCTCTGTGTAAAGTAATTTGGAAATGCATTTAACAAAACTGAAGTCACCTGACTGGTAATGGGTTTGTTTTAAGTTTCAAATTGGTGAACTTTTTGTATCAGTTATGTCAAGAAACTTTTCATAATTTGGTTACCATTAAAATAATTTGGCTAATGTTGGTTATTGTTTTAATGTATAAACTTGCCAAAAAGCTTGTTTGGGTTTTGTCTTGCTAAGAATTTGCAAGTATATAGAAATAATCTCTAATGATTGGCTTTTTACACCAGGACAAATTTAAATTTGAGATGTAAATCCTGGAAAAGTTTTTCCTAAGCTGTGATTAGTGAAACTTGCTGTTTGAGGTAAAAAAAAGCTTATGATTTTATTTTGAGTTGTCTGATGGGTCACAATCCATCAATAATCAATAATCCACCATCTGAGGGAAATGCCACAAGCTACTCAGAGAATGTAATACTAGTGGGAAGTCAGCATCAGGAAAAAAAGCTTGAAAGGATGATTTTAGCCTCAGTCTAAAATGGGATCCTCCTGGCTCAATTTCTCCATTATGTTCCTTTGAAAAGGAATGTTACCCACTTGGCTATTCCTGAGTCTGGCTATGAGGTGGATTTGATAATGCATGGTTGGAAAACTAAGTTATCTGAATCCAAACAAAGCTAAGGATGTTTTATCCTGTCATTTGGGCCCTGCAGTCTTTTCTGTCAGATTTGTGTCTTCCAGGCTACAGGGCATTTACCTACAATTTATAGCAAACAGTGGGTACCAGCCAATGTCCCCCCATGGCTCCCTGAATGCAGCCTGTGCTCGGTTCCAGTCAACATCCTCTTTGGAACCCCTTTGAGGCAGGGATAGCTCTATGCCCCTTGACAGCAGGAAGCAGTTTCAGAAGCTGAGACCTTCACCCTTTACACCAAAAGAATTTGGGTCCCATTTGTTTGAGGGGGGAATGATGGGATTGGGATCTAGACCCCAGACAGGAAAAACCCTGAACTTCCCCACATGGCCAAATCTCTGGCTTTCACCTGAGGGAGGCTATAATCCCATCAACTGGCCTTTCTTTATGGCTATACCCAATCTCCCAATTATGTTACCCTTAACCTAGCCTAGTTCTCTATTGTCTTACCTCCCTATGGCCTCTGGTCATTTCCCACACTTAATCCTCCATTGTCCCTTAGCCACATGGTCCTGGTCCCAGGAATTCTTTTCACCAAAGATTACTGGACACTCCCATTTAGATACCCTTTAGACCCCTCCTCCAGTCACCCCAAACTATTTGGCCACTTGCAGATCCCTCCCACAGTCTTTCTGTATATAAGGTTCATTTTGTCTCCATTAAGGTGCTTAGATTCTTACAATCTAGCCGATAGCTCACTAACATTCAGACTTCTTAAGAGTGTGCCCAATATGATGGATGTTCTAATAAACCTTGTCTTTGGCTGAAAAAAAAAATTGAGTTTCAATCTCAGAGTGGAATCCCTGCCTGCCATGATTAGCAGGCCAGGATTAAGTGATGCAGACAATTTTTAGTGCACCATTTCTAGCATATTCCTCATTCCAGGAAGTGAGCAGCTCAGACCTTTAAAGGACTATTCAGACAGCCAGGGAACTGCTGAATCCCACTGCTGATTCAATCCAGTGAAAAGATAACCCCTATACCCTGGGCTGCCTGTGTTCAGGGTCGTAACTATAGCTCCCAAGGCATCCCCACCTGCTGTTTCATCACTAGTCTGTTGCCACAGGACATTGAGGTAGGTAAAAAGAGCAAAATTGTAAGATAGTAAAATAGTTGAATAGTAAAATAATAAAATAATGAAACAGTAAAATGATATAGTGATGTCTTTTGGCTTAAGGGTAAATTGGATTTAAGTGAGGCAGAGTTGTGTGAAGTTGTCAGTCTCACTCTCTCTTCCAGAGTCATGGGAGCCCAGTGGCAAGACAAAGTCAAGATGATTGATGACGTCTCAGAGTACAGTGGGTGTCTTTGGTGTCATTGATGTCTGACTAAGCTCTAAGCACTCCACATTACCTGCTTTCATTTCTTTCATGGCCTATTTGAACAAATTGTTCATATCTGCCTGTTCCACTTGGCAAAATCTTCACATGCTTGGAGTAGATATTCCTTTAACTCACTGACTGGTTTGAGGCCTCAACCAGGTTTACCCTCAACCAGGATTAGTCCATCTGCTGAAACAGTTTTACTAGAGTGTGGCTGCTTTTCATACAGATTTTTGGAGCCATAAGTGAAAGTTGGGTGGCAAGTGAACATCAAAGGTAGATGAGCATCCTGAAAATGGCTCAGTAGACTTCATACCAGACATATTAATCATCCCAAAACACCCTGTGGACCCCACCCTACCTATTGCTTCATCAGAGACTATTATACATTTAGGGTATGTAAGTTATTTGCCATCTTTCATCAAACCTATGTGTTGACCTTAACTCTGTTATGATTAACCCTTTCCTTACTTGCTTGGATGAAATTTTATACTAGAAAAAATAGGGTATTTATAGAAATGTTAAAATGTTATAGCCCTTACCTATACTTATTCTGAACTTCCAACCTGTAATAGAATCTACTCTCTTTTAGGTCATTTTCCAATGTATTTTTTAGATTTGAACATACAGATATTTTGGTCATATGGGTTTTACACATCTTTGAAATAAGAGCCAAAGAAAAATATAAAATCATTTCATGATGACCAATTAAAATCTTCTTAGGGTTTAGGAAATATTCTCAATCCATATACACTTACAGTTAATCAAAAGGAATAGGTAGAAGGAGGCATTTGCATCATCTTAAACTCATAAATTGTAAAAGGGAAGACAATGAAGCTCTACTTCTCTCCATCTCAGTATAATAGGCTAAGACAGAAAAGTAGCTTCTCCAAGATAAGCAGACAATTGGAATTGCAAATAACTGCCAGTCTCAGTAATTTTGAAGAAATTTTCTTATCTCAACTTCCTGTCAATGTATTGACTCCAAAATATAAGCTCTACTTGATTAACTGTTTTTTTTTTATTTTTTGCCCTGTTCTATCCTCTTTTAAAAAAAAATTGTTTAAATATTTATTTTTAGTTTTCAACATTCACTTCCACAATATTTTGAGTTCCAAATTTTCTCCCCATCTTGCCCCTCCCCCACCTCAAGATGGCCTGCATTGTGAATCCCCCTCCCCCAAACTGCCCTCCCTTCTATCATCTCCCCTCTTATCCCCTTTCCCCCTATTTTCCTGTAGGGTAAGATAGATATCCATGTCCAATTGAGTGTGTATGTTATTCCCTCCTTAAGCCAAATCTGATGAGAATGAGATTCACTCATTCCCTCTCACCTTCCCCCACTTCATTCCACTTTAAAAGCTTTTTCTTGTCTGTTTTATGTGAGATAATTTACCCCATTCTACCTCTCCCTTTCTGGTTCTCACAGTATAATCCTCTCTCACCCCTTAATTTTATTCTCTAGATATCACCCCTTTATCTTCAACTCACCCTGTGCCCTCTATCTATCTATCCATCTATCTATCTATCTATCTATCTATCTATCTATCTATCTATCTATCTATCCATATATTTTCCCTCCAACTGCCCTAATACTGACAAAGGTCTCATGAATTACAAATATCATCTTTCTGTGTATTAATGTAAACAGTTCAACCTTAATAATTCCCTTATGATTTCTCTTTCCTGTTTACCTCTTCATTCTTCTCTAGAGTCTTGTATTTGAAAGCCAAATTTTTTATTCAGCTCTGGTCTTTTCATCAAGAATGCTTGAAAGTCCTCTATTTCACTGAATATCCATTTTTCCCCTGGAAGGATTATACTCAGTTTTGTGGGGTAGGTGATTCTTGGTTGTCATCCTATCTCCTTTGCCCTCTGCAATTTTATATTCCAAGCCCTCTGATCACCTAATGTGGAAACTGCTAAATCTTGTGTCATCCTGATTGTGTTTCCACAATATTTGAATTGTTTCTTTCTGGCTGCTTGCAATATTTTCTCCTTGACCTGGGAACTCTGGAATTTGGCTACAATATTCCTAGGAGTTTTGTGCAGCTGTTTTCAGAGATACTTCTAGGGACCTATAAATTTTCAATTCTTCCAAGGTGGTATGATGAAAGGTAAGATGTTTACTCCTTTCCTGGAGTGGGTTGTGGTCTATTATTGACCACAAGCACTCTTTTCTGTCTTGGAACTGTGAGGCCTGTTCCCTCTCCACCACCACCAAAAGCTCCACCACACTAGTGCTCCTCCCCTCCCCAGGACTACCACCCAGAACTGCAACCCAGATTCATACATTGACAAAGCAAAAGAATCCTGCCTCAGCACCAGGAAAGAGATCCCTGCAATCCCTCTCTGATCAGCTGCTTGCTCCCTCCTCTGTTTGTGGGCTGTGAGCTCTAGAAGCAGCCACCACCCTGGTTCTGCACCAGGACTGGGGCTAGACCAAACTCCCCTCTCATGGTCACTGATAGACCTTTCCTACTGACCTTCTACATTGTCTTTGGCATTTAGGGGTTGAGAAGTCTGGAAACTGCCACAGCTGTTCGTGTTTCAATTCCCTGAGGCCTGCTCCAGGATCGTCGAGGCCCAGACTTCACTAGTGTGTCCCAAGCTGAACTGCACTCCTCTCCTAGCCAGGAATAAGAGACCTTTCCTGCTGACCTTCCAGGTTGTCTTGGATTGGAAATTTGTTTCACTCTATCTTTTTGTGGATTCTGCTGCTTTAGACATTGTGTAGAGCCATTTTTTACAGGTATTTGGAGAGGTTTGGGGCAGAGCTCAAGCCAGTCACTGCTTTTACTCCACCATCTTGGCTCTGCCCCCAGTTCTTACCTATCATTCTGATGGTAGAAAAACCTCTCTCTCTCTCTCTCTCTCTCTCTCTCTCTCTCTCTCTCTCTCTCTCTCTCTCTCTCTCCCCCTTGACATCAATTCCCAGGAGGTCAGACAGGAAGTAAAAATTGGCCACCACAATATATAGAAAGCATCCTTTTATCCTATCATAAGACTTCTACCCCAGTTGCAAAGGAAAAACTTACTGATACCTCAGAAGTGAGAAAAGGAAAAATCAGAGTCTGTGTGTGTGTGATAAGCTCATCAGAAATTGCTCTGCCAATTCTCAGTCTCCACATGAAATATAACAAAGTGAAATGAACTTCAAGTAGATAAAGAACAAAAGCAGGAACAGAGGTTATAGGTAAATAAGACATGTCTTTTTTAAAATTCATCTTATATAGCAATATTGTAATAAAACTTTCATTTAAGTGGGTATTTATTATATGAAATAGTTTTAGCAACAGTGGAATTGTATAATGCCTCTATAATTTGAAATAACAATTGCTCTCATGACTTTCTCCACATTTATGTTAAAAAATATTCTCATGTTTAAGTAGGTAAGTAGATGTATATATATATATATATATGTATGTATGTATAAGTATACGTACTCATATATCTTACTCTATTCTGTATCTGTTGCTCTGTCTGGTTTCAACTCTACAAATAGGGTATCCATTGGCTTCCCCCCACTTTCCTACCTCCTTTGGTGTGTTGATTGCCCCCATTTGATTGCACACTCCTTGAGGACAAGGACTGTCTTTCTTTTTATTACTTGTATCCCAGAGCTTATAGTGACAAGCACTAAAATATTGGTTATAGTTCACTGCAATTCAGCCATTTATTCCATTGGATAATCAATTCAAAACTCCTTTCCCTATTCTCCCGGTTTCTTAAAATTCTCCAAATGCTTCTTTGCTTGAGGAGACCTAAAGTAAGTATAGTACTGAAATAAGTTCACACAGTGAATTAAAGATTGCCTTTCATTTGTTACATAGAATTATTTTCTTTGTTACTCTTTGATTGGTAAGAGAGTAACCCACTATTCATCCATGACAAAATAGTCAAGAAAGATGAAGTTCTTTTCAGATCAAGAAGAATCTGGGATTTTGAAGGCAAAGGAGCCCACAACTGTTCCTGTTTTAGTAGAGAAGGAAAGACAAAAGCCAAATCAGATTGGATCAAGAGATTATTTGGAGTATGAAGGCAAAACAGTGTTTGTGTGTTTATATGTGTAAGTGTGAGCATGTGTACATATGTATACATGCACACATGCATATGTATATATATATATATAAATTAGAGTGACTCAAAAATATTTTACACTATATTCTAACAATAATGCCTTGATTTGTTTTACCTCACCAAACTACAATAAGAAAGGTTTTGAAGAAAAAGTGAAAAAATGGCTTTTTATACAGCAAATATAAGAAGTTATTTAATTTGTGTATTTATTTTTAAATATATAATAAGCATTCTTCCTAATAAAAACATGATTCCCTTTGTTTCTGCTGAGAAATCAAATGTGTGCATGGATTTATTTCTCCTTCAATTAGAATTTGTATTTTCTCTTGCATGATACAAGCAATTAGTCAATCAACTAGTATTTTTCAAGTATCTAATGTATTTCATGCACTGTGCTAAAAACTAGGGGAAAGGGAAAGAGAAGGGGAAAACAACAACAGCAGGAGCAATAACCAATTCTTGTCCCTTAGGAGTTCACAGTCTAATGAGACAGACAGCGTGAAAACAATTATATATGAAAATGATATAAACAGGATGAATTTAGTATAATCACAGAGTGAAGGCATTAAGTTTAAGAAAGTTGAGAAAGTCTTAAAGATGAATTTAAGCTGAGACTTGGAGAAATCCAGAAAAGCCAGGAGATAGAGATGAGAAAATAATGTATTCTAAGTATGGGGAATAGTCAGGGAAAACAATCAGTTGGGACATGGAATGCCACATGTAAGGAAAAGAAAGAGTCCAGTTACACTAGATCATAAAGTCCTTAGAGTTGAATAATGTGTAAGAAAAATGGAAAAAAAAAATAGGAAGGGACCACGTTATAGATGACTTTGAAAGCTAATAGTGGACTTTATACTCAAGCATAGGAATGTTATGGAGGCACAGGAGTTTATTATATAAAGGATTATTATAATTATACCTGTGTTTTATAAACATTAATTTGACAGCTCAGTGGAGAATGGATTTGAGTGTGGAGATATTAGAGGCAAGGAGGACAACCAGCAGACTATTGCAAGAGTCTGGGCACAAGGTGATAAGGGTCTGTACCAGGGTGGTTGCAAAGTCAAAGGAAAGAAAAGGGAGTATGTAAGAGATGTTACTAAGGGGGAAATGATAGAACTAGACCACTGATTGGAGATGGGAGAGAGTTAGTTACAGAATAGTCAACAATGACACGCAAGTTGAAAGTCTGCATGACCAGAGGGTAATAACCTTTATAGTACTCAGAAATGAGTCCAACCTCTTACGCTTAAAAAATATTTTTAAGTCTCCAAAATCTGATTTGCTTTCACTGGACAGATTGTAGTATATCAATGTCTGTCTGCACTTAAGATGCCCAGAATTGAACATGAAACCAAACAGAGCAACAGATACAGATACAACTCTGAAACATGGAATTTGAAATAACCTTGTTTCCATGCTCCTTCCACTATGTTTCCAATAGTGTTGCTTAAGTTTGCCTTAGCTCTTTTGTACAACTTCACATTATTTTTGCTCATATTTTGCCTTGAGTCAACTATGGTTCCCATGTCCTTTTTATCAGAGACTATTATTTATCCTGAATCCTTTACTAGATTCTTTGAACTTAGCAACAAGACCATACATTTATTGTTATTCAGTTTCACATTCCTGATTTGGACTCATTGTTTAAACTTTTGAGATTTTTAAAAGAATTTTCATTCTGTTAATCAACATAATACCAACTCTCCTCATTCTGGATCAGATTTACTTGTAAAATGTAAGTCTTCTCTGGCTTCTCCCAATTTATTGATTTGCTGGGAAAAGAATGAAGATAAAAATTGAAATTTGGCAAGTCAGATTTTTCTATTGAAATTGAAATACTCAGCATGTGGGACACAGCTGAACCATTTTGGTCAACTTTATAAAAGAGAAGGTTGGGGAATCAAGGATCACCATAGATTGGCACTGAAGTGTATCATCATTATCACAATTGTCTAGCCTCCCTGTCTAAGGATGTGCCACAGGTCATAACCAGACAAGTAGTGGATTCCTGACACTTATTGAATGCCGATGAAGTAACTGACTGCTAAGTCAGAGATAGATTAAGTCCTAGCAGCAGAACGTAGGTGATGTATTTTTTTTAACTGTGAAAATGAAAGTAAATGCAAGATTATAATAATTACAATGGTACATTTAATTAGATTTCATTATATGTTTTTAAAAATTTTAACTATCTGCATAGCACAATGTAAATTCTGTGTTCTAAATGGTTTCCCTCTCTAAACAAATATACTTTGAATTCTCTTTAAATGAAACTTTTTATGATTTCTTTGAAGTAGGTATCTTTGTGTATTTAAATCTACCTAGCATAAGCAAGTATAAGCAGGAAGCACTTGGCTCAGAGTCAAAAGTCCTGACTTCCAGACTAACATCTTAATTCAATCCAACAGGTATGAATTAAATGTTTCCTGCCTGAAAGACACTGGATTGAGTACTAGCCTTAGAAATGCAAAATCCAGTCCCTTTATTCAAAAAAAATGTTCATTTTAATAGACTGTCTCTCTACAATGTTACCCTGAGCAAGATTCTTTGCTACTTATTTTCTCAGCTTCCTTATCTCAGAAATGAAAGGTTTCAACTACACACCACCTAAAGATTCTTGATATGATTCCACATCTTCAGAACAATTACTTGGAAACTTGGTAAATGGAAATTGATGGAATCCTTATAACTAATGAAAGATTACCCTCAATGCATGGGCATTGCATTCATGTTGGTTTTGACTTCTATGGGAATGAGTATTAAGGATAATGAGGACAATGTCTTTATTAGTTAGTCAATAAGTGAACATTTATTAAGCACCTGCTATGTGCCTTTAGACATGGCCTCAATCCTAACTTAATTCCTTGCCAATTCAGTTCCATTTGGGATGAAGTATATATTTTTTATTCATTCCCTTTCTCTTGGTCATTCAAAACACATACTATGCATAACTATTGAAGGCTGCCCTGACATTAGAAAGAGAAATGAGAAGACATTCTGATATCATCATTAAACTTTCATTTATTTTAGACAGATAAGCAAATACCTATGTTTATCAATCTATACTTACATATTAGTATTTGATGTTTTATTCACAGGTTCAGATATATATCTGGATACCCTTACATACAATGTGATTTTTCCCCTCCAGAATTTATGACTTTAAATAATATTATTCCCCTATATGAGAATTTGGATGTTGGCAGTTCTTCATATTTGCATTGTCACTAGAATTCTAATAAAAATTCAAATAAGCATTAAACATAACCTTAATAAATATTTTCAAAAAATATATTAAAGTGAAATATATTCACTCAGTTTCAATCCAAAAAGTTGTAAAAATAGTGTTGACTCTTATTACTGTTGGTTGTTTTAAAATGTTTTGTGTGAGGTACACCTATTTCAATACAGGGAAACTCAGAACAGGTAAATGTTTGCATCAGATGTGACTAGTTCACCTGAGGATTGTTATATGGGACACTACTGTACTGTACAAAACTCCTTTGGAGGTTAAAGTCACAAGTAGCCTCATACCTCTGAACTCAAAGAAGAAGGATTGTGAGTGTAAGTGTCATTAGCATTGATTCTTGTCTATCTTAATTTGGAAACAAGTCTTCACATTGGATAGTATCCCTTGGTGAGCTAAAGTGAGTCCTTCAAAGCTTCACTGTAGAATATAGCTTTCTATAGTAGCATCCAAATTATCAGGGAGCTTATCTTAGTCCTGGTCTGAGAAGGTTAATTGCCAGAAGAATGCAAAAAAGGAATGTTACACAATGGATCTCACCTAGAATTCAAAATTGAAGCACGGATCCCAAGAATCATAGTAATTACAAAATGTAATTACTGTTATTCTTGTTGCTCCTATTGAGGATAAGAGCTCTCTGGCTGGTTAAAATATCTTTAATTTTTATGAAAAACTCTAGTGAGGAGGGAAAGAGAGAAAAGTAGGGAAAAAAAGCATAAACTGGGGAAGAGGGAATAGGATGGAGAAAAAGACACAGGTACTAATCATAACTGTGAATGTGAATGGGGTGAACTCTACCATAAAATGGAAATGGATAGCAGAATGGATTAAAAACCATAATCCTATAATATGTTGTTTACAATGAACACATGTGAAACAGAGGGGTACATACAAGGTAAAGGTGAAAGGCTGAAGCAGAACATATTATGCTTCAGCTAAAGGGAAAAAAAAGGCAGGAGTAGCAATCCAGATCTCAAACAAAGCAAAAGCAAAAATAAATCTTATTAAAAGAGATAAGGAAGTAAACTACTTCCTGCTAAAAGGCACCATAGACCATGAAGTAATGTGATTAGTAAACATATATGCACCAAATGGTATAGCATGCAAATTCTTGGAGAAGAAGTTCAGGGAGTTACAGGAAGAAATAGACAACAAAACTATTCTGGGCGGGGGGGTGGGGCTTGAACCTCCCCCTTTCTGAACAGGATAAATCTAATCACAAAATAAGCAAAAAAAAAAAAAAGTTAAGAAGATGAATAGAATTTTAGAAAAGTTAGATATGGTAGACCTCTAGATAAAATTGAATGGGGAAAGAAAGGAATATACTTTCTTCTCAGCAGTATGTGGCACTTACAGAAAAAGTGACCATATAGGGCATAAAAGCCTCACAATCCAGTGCAGAAAGTCAGAAATACTAAATATATCTTTTTCAGATCATGCTGCAATAGAAATTATATGTAATAAAAGGCCATGGAAAGATAGACTAAAATTAATCAGAAACTAAATAATCTAATCCTAAAGAATGAGTGGGTCAAAGAACAAATCATAGAAACAATCAATAACTTCATCCACAAGAATGACAGAAATAAGACAACATACCAAAATTTATGTGATGCAGTGAAAGCAGTTCTTAGGGGAAGTTTTATATCTCTCAGTGCTTACAAGAATAAAATAGAGAAAGAGGAAATCAATGAATTGGTCATGTAACTAAAAAAAACTAGAAAAAAACAAATTAAAAATCTCCAATTAAATACCAAATTAAAAATACTGAAAACCAATGGAGAGATTAATAAAATTGAAATTTAGGAAACTATTGAACTAATAAATAAAACTAAGAGCTGGTTTTATGAAAAAAATAAAATAGATGAACTTTTGGTTAATTTAATTAAAAAAAGAAAGAAGAAAACAAATTACCAGTATCAAAAATGAAAAGGTTGAATCCACCCACCAAGGAAGAGAAAATTAAAACAATAATTAGGAACTATTTTGCCCAACTGTATGCCAACAAATTTGACAATCTTAGTGAAATGGATGAATATTTTCAAAAATATAACTTTCCCAGATTAACAGAAGAGGA
The DNA here is from genome assembly GCF_900497805.2 of Vombatus ursinus. Taxonomy (NCBI): domain Eukaryota; kingdom Metazoa; phylum Chordata; class Mammalia; order Diprotodontia; family Vombatidae; genus Vombatus; species Vombatus ursinus. The sequence goes on from NW_020947238.1 coordinate 1,293,744, forward strand.
AGTAAAATACTTAAATAATCCTATCTCAGAAAAAAAGAAATTGAACAAGCCATTGATGATCTCCCTAGGAAAAAATCTCCAATGCCAGGTGGATTTACAAGCAAATTCTATCAAATATTTAAAGAACTATTAATTCCAATACTATATAGACTATTTAAGAAAATACACAAAGAAGGAGTCTTACCAAATTCTTTCTATGATACAAATATGACTTCTGATACCTAGCCTGAGAAGAACCAAAAGAGAGAAAGATGATTATAGAACATCCTCCCTAATGAAAATAGATACAAAAATTTTTTAAATAAAATGTTAGCAAAAAGATTACAGTAACTTATCATGAGAATAATACACTATGATCAGGTAGAATTTATACCAGGAATGCAGGGCTGGCCCAATATTAGGAAAACTATCAGCATAATTGATCATATCAACAACAAAACTAACAGAAAATACATGATTATCTCAATAGATGCAGAAAAAGCTTTTGATAAAATAAAACACCAATTCCTATTAAAAACACTAGAAAGCAACAAATGGAGTTTTCCTTAAAATAATAAGTAGCATCTACCTAAAACTTTCAACAAGAATTATATGTAATGGGGATAAGCTAGAAGCATTTCTTCTTTCTTATGGTTGCTATTATTGGTTCCAGTTCTTCTTTACAACATGACTAATGTGAAAATATGTTTAATAGGAATGTATAGGTAAAGCCTGTATCAGATTGCATGTTTGCTTGTAGAGGGAGGTAAGGACAGACGGGGAGAAAAATTTAAACTCAAAAGCTTATGGAAGTGAAAGTTGAAAATTAAAAATAAATTAATTAATTTTTAAAATTCCATTGGAGCTGCTGAGATCACCAAGTGAAGTAGTATAGAGTGAGAACATTTTCCAGGGCCACATATTGATTTAGAAAACCATATATTAGCATTATTTATGTTATATGTTTAAATTTTATTTTTTAAAATATTTCACAATTACATTTTAATCTATTTTGTGATTATTGGGAAAAGAATTAACTTTTGCTAGTCTTGCTGCCTGTACTCAGGGAACTTTCAGTGAAAGTGACTACCTGTGTTGGTAGAGACTTAATCCAAGAGTTCACTATAGCAATGCAATTTTAAATCTGTTCCCTTTCCCCATGCTGTATAGCCAGAATTGTAAAGTTTAGGAAAGTTACAACCTTCAATTTCATGGAGCTTTGAGTCCATTGGGGAATGTGATAGACGCATGACTTCCTGCAAACCAGTATATCATAAAATCCATAATTTCTCTGGTATGAGCATTATCTCCACTAGCGTAGTTCACAATTCATCCAAGATTTCTCATCCTTGTGGTCCTTGTTCATATTTTTCCTGTTTGTTTTATTTTGTGCCATACATTCCTCAGAGGACCTCAAGTCCTTCCTCTGGTTATTTCAATATTGTTGATATCAGTACAACATTGTGGTTTTCCAACTATTATCTCTTACTCTTGTTCCATGACTACCCCACATCCTTTTTCTTTTCACAGATGTCCTTAATTATGTTCCTTTAGGCCACAAATCAATATTAAATAACATGCGTTAAATATGTCAGATTTTTGTAGATAGTATCAACTTGAAAATGAGAAAGAGCTTTGGTATATCAGAGAAGGCTACTCAGAAGTTATATTGGGATTATCTTTTAAAGAAAGAATAAAAATTCAGCAGGTTGAGATGTATGCATGGTTACCCATTCTATGACAAAATTGGTCATTCTGATAATGAGGGACAATGTGAACAAAGCTACAGAGGTGAAAAAATTACCCTGCATGTTTAAGTGCAGAGTAGTCTAGTTTGGCTATGAGGGGAGTATCATGCAATAAGCCTAGAAAAGCAAGGTAAGTCTTTGATGGAGAGCTATAAGTTTTGTACCTGAGGTAGACCCTTCTTACTTTATGTACTCCTAGGATAAGTATTGAACCTCAAGGTACTCCAGCAGTTAGAATCAACTTACAACCAGAGCCCAAGAGCTCTCATCAGAGTTAGTGTTTTTTTAAATTATTTATTAAAGTAATTATTATTGAATTGTTCCCTAGTCAGATGGAGGGTACAATTACTAGAAAGCACAGGTTTTTTGTGGGGACCAGGTAATATTTGTCAAGCACTTTGTAAACCTTAAAGTGCTATCTAAGTACTGGTTGTTATTATTGCTGTTGTTGTTATTGTTGTTGTTACTATTATTACTACTACTGCATAAAACAAATATATATTCTTCTATAAATATGTTCACCATTATTTCAGAGAGCAGTCATCCATAGGTATAACACATGAATGACATACTTGTAAGAAGAATATATGAACAAAAATAATAGACATGGAAGAGAAACTCTTGACTAAGATTATGTCTTCTGCTAATATTGTGGTAGTCTCATTAAACTTTCTCCCTGTATAAGTGTATCATCTCTCCTTGGAGCTTTGTTCCTCTGGAGATTGCTGGTCTGAGGAAGATTGCTCAACTCTTAGTCTCAGCTGAGCCACTATTCCACAGATCTAGTGTTTTGTTGCTATAATGATGGCTGCTAGTTTCCTACATTCTCTTACATTTTGCTCCAATTTTTTATAGGATTGTGTCTAAACCTGTTCCCTCCCTGATAAGGGCAGACTGATAGCTCTAGAGTCATAGTTAACACCACTGGCAGATGAGAAAAATTAGGCAGAGTGCCCCCAGATACCACTATACCAGGACTGCAACTAAAGCTCTGTTACAAATACCTACTGAAAATGTAGTTAACATTTTGAAGCAAGTTTCTCTGATAAAGGTCTCATTTCTCAAACATATAGAGAACTGAATAAAATTTATAAAAATAAGAGTCATTTTCCTTTTGACAAATGATCAAATATATAAACAGATTTCAGATGAAATAATCAAAGCTAACTATAGCCAAATTAAAAAGAATACTCTCACTATTGACTGGAGAAATGCAAATTAAAGCAATTCTGAGGCACTGCCTCATACCTATTAGATTGTCTAATAGGACTGAAAAGGTAAATGACAAATGTTGGAGGGGATGTGGGAAATATTCAATTCTGTAGAGCTATTCGGAACTGCATCCAAAGGGCTATAAAATCATGTATATACCTTTTGCCTTAGCAATATCAATACTGTATTCCACAAGATATTTAAAAACAAAAAGGACCTATATGAAAAAAAATATTTATAGCAACTCTTTTCTAGGAGCAAATAGTTAGTAATTGTGGAGATGTTCATCATTTGGGGAATGGCTGAATAAGTTATGGTATGTGATTATGATGGAATACTATTGTGCTATAAGAAGTGATGAGCAGGATAGTCTCAGAAAGACCTGGAAAGATTTGCATGGGCTGATACAAAGAGAAATTTACTGTGTGGATGATCAGCCATGAATGACTTAGCTATTCTTTTTTTTTCTTTTCTTGGCTAGGCAATGGGATTAAGTGATTTGCCCAAGGTCACACAGCTAGTAAGTGTTAAGTGTCTGAGGCAGGATTTGAACTCAGGTCCTCCTGACTCCAGGCCTGGAGCTCTATCCACTACTCCACCTAACTGCCCCCAAGCTATTCTTAACAATACAATGATCCAACACAACTCTGAAGGATTATGGTGAAAAATGCTATCTATCTCCAGAGAAGGAACTGATGGTGTCTGAACACAAATTGAAGCATACTTTTTTTTTTACTTTCTTTTTTTTTGTTGAGTTTTTTTGTCTATAAACATAGACAACATGATTATTATGGCTACACTTTGCAAGATTACATATGTATAACCTATATCAAATTGCTTGCCTTCTCATTGAGGGGTGGGTGGGGAGGGAGGAAGGGAGAAAACTTAGAAGTTTTAGAAATGAATGTTAAAAATTGTTTTTACATGCAATTGGGGGAAAAAATAAAATACAAACAAAAAACAAAAAAGAAAATAAAGTTAATTATTCCCAATATCATCTCTGAATTAACAAACCAATAAATTTGAGTCAGGAAAGAGGGCAAGGTATGAAGGAATGGTCAAGTATTTCTGCTTACCCTAGTCAAACTCCTTTCTTTATTGTGTGTATCTGTCAGCAGCAAAGTATTCTTCCTTCCATGCTTTATTAGCCAGTGAATAACTTTGTTCTTTTCGTACAGTAATCACTCACATTTTTTTTATCGTCCACACCATCAATGAAACATTTTTTGAAAACATCCCTCCTATATAGGCATATTTATTCTTTAAAAAAAGTACATATATCCATATATACACACAGAGATACTATTATACAAATTTTTATTGTTGTTTAGTCATGTCTGCCTTTTTTATGAGAACGTGGACTGTAGCATGTCAGGGCATTCTATCTCCCACTGTCTCCTAAAATGTACATAAGCTCATGTTTGTTTCTTCCATGACATTATCTATCCATCTCATCCTATGCTATCTCCTTTTCCTTTTGCCTTCAATTCTTTCAAACATCAGGGTCTTTTCCAATGAGTCCTCTCTTCTCATTATATGACCAAAAGTTTAAGTTTCAGCTTCAGTATTTGACCTTACAGTAAATAATCTTAATTAATTCTTTGAGTATTTGATTGATTTGATCCCCTTGCTGTCCAAGGGACTATTAAATATCTTCTCTAGCACCACACTTCAAAAGCATCAGTTCTGAAGATGGCAGAGAGAAGCCAGGAAGTTCCCTGAGCTCTTCCTAGTTTCCCTAGGAAAAAAATTAAATCAAGCCTTGAAACAGAATCTGGAACATCAGAACCTACAAAAAAAAGAGTGAAAAAAATTTTTAGCTTAAGATAACTTAGAAGGATTCAAAAAAGGTCTCTCTCTCCTGGGTAAAAGGGGAGCACAGCCCAGCACAGACAATGTTCAGGCAAGCCAGCAGGAGGATTTTAGCCACAGCACAGTTCAACAACCAAGGCCCCTCCTTCCTTGAACAGCAGCCCAGCTGTGAGGACTGCAGCACAGCTCAGAAGGCAAATTTCCAGCCCTGGAAACCAGGCAACAATAGTTGCAACTAGGCAACTATACCAGGCCACCCAATCAAAGTGAGTAAGCTGCCAGTACCTGAGGCCCCAGCATATCAATGACAAAACTAATAGAAATCATATAATTATCTCAACAGATGCAGAAAAAAGCTTTTGACAAAATACAGCATCCATTCCTATTAAAAACACTAGACAGCGTAGGAAGAAATGGAGTTTTCCTTAAAATGATAAATAGTATCTAACTAAAACCATCAGAAAGTATTATACGTAATGGGGATGAGCTAGAAGATGTTCAGTAATATCAGGGTGATTCAAGGAAGGAATTAGAATAGGCAATGAGGAAACAAAACTTTCGCTCTTTGTAGATGATTGGATGGTTTACTTAGAGAATCCTAAAAAAATATTACTTGAAATAATTAACAACTCTAGAAAATTTACAGGACCTAAAGTAAACCCACATAAATCATGAGCAATTCTATATATTACTAAAAAAACAGCAAAAGGAGAAAGAGAAATTTCATTTAAAAAAAATTATAGACAATATAAAATATTTGGGAGTCTACCTGCCAGAACAAACCCAGGAACTCTATGAACGCAATTACAAAACACTTTTGACACAAATAAAGTCAGATATAAATAACAGAAAAGAATGTCAATTGTTTATGGGTAGGCTGAGCTAATATAATAAAAATGACAATTCTAACTAAAATAATTTACTTGGTCAGTACTGTACCATTGAAACTTCCAAAAATAATTTTATAGAACCAGAAAAATTAACAAAATTCATTTGGAAGAACAAAAACTACAGAATATCAAGCTAATTAATGAAAAGAAATGCAAAAGAAGATGGCCTAACCATACTAGATCTAAAACTATATTGTAAAGTGGCAATCATCAAACCTATTTGGTACTGGCTAAAGAGCAGAGTAGTGGATCATTGACAGTAGTCAATGACTATAATAATCTACTGTTTGATAAACCCAAGGACTCCAGATTCTGGAATAAGAATTTACTATTTAACCAAAACTGCTGGGAAAACTGGAAAATAGTATGCCAGAAACTAGGCATAAACAAAGATCTTATGCTATATGTCAATATTAGGTCAAAATGGATATCTGATTTAGACAAAAAGTGAGATATCATAAGCAGATTAGGAGATCAAGGGATAGTTGTCAGATCTATGGAGAAAGGACAAGTTTATGACCAAACAAGAAATATAGAATATTATGAAATACAAAATGGATAATTTTGACTACATCAAAGTAAAATATTTTTGTAGGAACAAAGCCAGTACAACTGAGAGTAGAATGAAAGTTGAAAGCTGGGAAACAATTTTTACAATCAGTGCCTCTGATAAAGGACTCATTTCTAAAATATATAGAGAACTGAGTCAAATTTATAAGAATTCAAGTCATTCCCCAATTGATAAATGGTCTAAGGATATGAAGAGGCAGTTTTCAGGTAAAGAAATTAAAGCTATCTCTAGTCATATGAAAAATGATCTATATCACCATTGATGATAGAAATGCAAATTAAAACAACTCTGAGTTATTACATCACACATATCACATTGGCTAACATGACAAAACAGGAAAATGATGAATTTTGGAGAAGATGTGGGAAAATGGGAACATTAACGCATTGTTGGTGGAGTTGTGAATTGATCCAGCCACTCTGGAGAGCAATTTGGAACTATGCCTAAAGGCCTATAAAACTGTGCATACCCTTTGATCCAGCAATACCACTACTATGCCTGTATCCCAAAGAGATTATAAAAAAGGTAAAATGACCCACATGTAAAAAAAAAAATATTTAAAGCAGCTCTTTTGTGTTGGCAAAGAATTGGAAATTAAGGGTATGTCCATCAGCCGGGGAATGACTGAGCAAGTTGTGGTATATGAATGCAATGGAATACTATTGTGCCCTAAGAAATGATGATCAGATGGACTTCAAAAAAACCTGGAAAGGCTTACATAAACTGATGTTGAATGAAGTGAGCAGAACCAGGAGAACATTGTACACAGTAACAGCCACATTGTTTGATGATCAACTTTGATAGACTTTGCTCTTTGCAGCAATGCAATGATCAAAGACAATTCCAAAAGACTCATGATAGACAAAGATATCCACATCCGGAGAAAGAACTTTGGAGTCTGAATACACACAAATCATACTATTTTCCCTTTTGTTGTTGTTTTTCTTTGTTCTTGTGGTTTTTCTCCTTTGTTATCATTGTTCTTTACAACATGACTAATGTGGAAATATATTTAATATGATTGTTCATGCATAGCTTATATCATATTGCTTGCCTTCTTGGGAGGGGGGGATGGGAGAGAGGGAGAAAAATGTATCTCAAAATGTTCTAAAAGTGAATGTTGAAAGGATGAAATAATAACAAGATAGTGTATACATATGTATATATATGTATGTATTTATATGTGTGTATGTGTGCATACACATTATATATATATACACACACATATATGTGTATATAATTTTGATGTATTTTGTTTTTACTTTATATACATTTACAGATTTTTAAGAAAAGCATTACTTTTGTAGTGCTCAGCTCTCCTTATAGTCCAACTCTCACAGCCATATGTTGCTACTGGAAAAAAAAAAACATAGCTTTGGCTATATGTACCTTTGTCAGTGAGATAGTGTCTCTGTTTTTTAATATTGTCTAAATTTGCCATAGCTTTATTTGCAAAGAGCAAGTGTCTTTTAATTTCATAGCTACAGTAACCATCTGCAATGATCTTTGAGCCCAAGAATATAAAATTTAACCCTGTTTCCATTTTTTTTCCCTCTATTTGCCAGGAGTTGATGGCACCAGTTGCAAAAATCTTTGTGCGTTATTTTTTTTTTAATGTTAAACTTAAAGTCATCTTTTGCACTCTCCTCTTTCATCCTCATCAAGAAGTTTCTTGATTCTTCTTAATTGTCTGGCACCAGAGTGCTACCATATGCATATCTGAGATTGTTGACAAGTCTCATGGCAACCTTAATTCTGTCTTTTGATTCATCCAGCCTGGCATTTCACATGATATATAAGGTGATGATATACACCCTTACTATACTCCTTTTCTAATCTTAAATCAACCAATTTCATGTTGGATCTTAATTGGTTCTTCTTGGTTTGCGTATAACTTCTTTGGTAGACAAGTAAGATGGTCTGCTACTCCCATCTCTTTGTCAATTTTCACATGTTGTTGTGATATACACAATCAGTATATTTAGTGTAGTCAATGAAGCAAAAGAAGTTTTTGTTTGTTTGTTTGTTTTCCCCTGGAATCCCTTGATTTCTCCATAATCCAGCCAGTTCAGGCACTTCGGTCTTTAGTTCCTCTGCCTCTTCCAAAGCCAGCCTATTCTTTTGGTACACTCATGGAAGAAGATTAGCTTACATAATCTTAAAACATAACCATGCTGGTGTGAACAAAAAACCACAATTCTTCAGTAATTTAAACATTATTTGGCATTGCTCTTCTCTAGAATTGGGGCATAAACTGATCTTTTCCAATCCATTTGCTACTGTTGAGTTTTCCCCTGTTGAATTTGCTGTCCTATTGAGTGTAGCACTTCAACAATAATAGTAATATTATATGTATTATATTAATATAATAATACACATAATAGTGTTAATATACTAATACTGATATATAATGTACTATAAAACATATAAATAGACATTAAAAAGAATGTTATACAAATTAAAATCTTTTCATTTAAATTCTCTTATTAATGATGTTAAAGGCTTTTTTTTTTCTTTTGAGGGCAATATAATTGAACATTTATTTTTCAAGCTGGAAAATACATGCTTATGTCTTGGATGTTACAGTTGATGTGTAAATAATAATTATTTCTCAATAATTATTCAGTTAATTTAATCAATATTCCTAGGCAAGAAGATATGTTTATTTTAGATGTACTATTATTGAAAAAAATACATAATATATGAAATTATAGTTTTGAAATAGTCAGTGACTATAATAGCATTTCATCATAAGTCACTTTGTTCTATGTGTATTCACCATACAAAGACGGCAGAGGAAAGGCAAGGACTTGCCTGACCTCTCCTGAAATTCCCTCCAAATAATTTTAAGTAATGCCTAAAAGTGAATTCTGGAGCAGAAGAACTCAAAAAAGGATGATGTGAAACAATTTTTTAGCCCAAGATAACTAGAAAGAATGGCAGGAAAGATCTGTTATATCAAGATAGACTGCAGTCTAGCTTAGGCTATGCCAGTGAAGGCTAGGTTCTGGAAAATAAGCAGTAAACCTTAGGGTGACTGAATGAGCAGTGGTATCGGTGGATTCTGTAGCTCTTAGCCCATAGACAGTAAGAGGGTTAGACAACTTGTCAGAAAGAAATTACAGGAGTCTTTTTACTGGCATTAGGTGCAGGACTCTATTGCATTGCCCCTACTAGGACCCAGGTTATAGTCTCAGAACAAGGAGGAGCAGTAATATACCAAAACTTGTGGTGATAGGAAAGAGGGGATCCTGCTCACAGTTCTAGAGTTGAAAATAATGTTTGTGGTCACTCAGTGACTAGAACACAGCCAAGGAGAGAGTGACCACAATTTTCCTTAGATCATATCATCTTGAAGGAACTGAAAACTTATAGACTCCCAAAATATGCTGCTCTGACAGCAGCAGCAAGAAAGGCCTGAACCTTAGGACAGTGCCCCCTCCATATCAGGAGTAGAGTCATACATTAACATTGATTATAAGTCAAGAAATAGGTTGGGGAAATGAGCAAATAACAACAACAAAAAAAAGACATGACCATAGAAACCAACTGTAGTGAGGGAGAAGAGCAAAACACAAACTCAGAAGACAATGAAGAAAAAACAGCTACATGCAAGCCTCAGAGAATAATGTGAACTGATCTTAGGAAAAAACAAAAAAAAATCCTGAAAGAGCTCAAAAATCTATCAAATAAAAGAGGTAGCACAAAAATTGGGAAAATAAATGAGAGTGGTACAAGAAAATCATGAAAAAAGAGTCAACAACTTTGTAAAAGAGGCACAAAAATTCTGAAAAGACAGCACCTTAAAAAATAGAGTAGGCCAAATTGTAAAAAAGAGGCACACAAATCCACTGAATAGAGAAAACTCCTTAAAAAGTAGAATTGGCCAAATATAAAAAGATATACAAAAATTCACTGAAGTAAACATCTCCTTGACCTGAAGAGAGAAAGGATGACACCAGGAAGCAGGTGGCTTTCAGTAGGCCTGTGGTGGAGGGTGGGAGGACTTCTCTTTTCTACCAGCTAGTTGATTGCTCATTGGGAGCAGCTAGGTGGCACAGTGGATAGAGAACCAGCTCAGGAGGACCTGAGTTCGAATCCAGCCACAGACACATAGCACTTACTAGTTCTGTGACCCTAGGCAAGTCACTTAACCCTCATTGCCCACCCCCCAAAAAAAAGAAAAGAAAAAAAAGAAAATATCTCCTTAAAAGTAGAATTAGCCAAATGGAAAAGAAAGTAGAGAAGTTCACTGAAGAAAATAATTCCTTAAAAATTAGAATTGGGCAAGTGGAAGCTTTGGGAGACATTAAAAATAAAACAAAATCAAAAGAATCAAAAATATAGAAGAAAATGTGAAATATCTCATTAGAAAAACAACTGACCTGGAAAATATATCTAGGAGAGCTAATTTAAAAATGATTGACCTACCTGAAAGCCATAAAAAAGTGATTTTGGTCAAGGGAGCTGTATATAATATATCATGAAATTATGAAGGGAAATTGCCCTAATGTTCTACAACCATACAGTAAAATAAATTGAATGAATCTACCAATCATTTCCTGAAAAGAGACACCAAAAATATTATAGCCAAATTCCAGAGGTCCCAGATCAAGGAGAAGTTATTGCAAGCAGCCAGAAAGAAACATTTGAAATATAATGGAACCACAGTAGGGATACTACAAGATTTAGCTGCTTCTCTATTAAATATTGGAGGGCTTGTAATATGAAATTCTGGAAGGTGAAAGGAACTGGGATTACCACCAAGAATCACCTACCCAGCAAAACTGAGTATAATCCTGTAAGGAAAAATTAGACATTCAATGAGATAAAGGACTTTCAAGCATTCTTGATGAAAAGACCAGAACTGAATAGAAAATTTGACTTTCAAATACAAGACATAAGAGAAGCATAAAAAGGTAAACAGGAAAGAGAAATCATAAGAGATTCAATAAGAGTAATGTCTTCATTCCTACATGGGAATATATTTGTAACTCCCAAGAACTTTTTCATTATTAAGGCAGTTAAAAGGAGTATAAATTGACAGAGGATATGGATGTGAGTTGAATATGATCAAATGATTATTTTTTTAAAAAATGAAATCAAGCCTTGGGAAAGGAGAATGCACTGAGAGAATGGAAAGAGAAAGGTAGAATAGCATAAATTGTCTCACATAAAAGAGGCATAAAGGGACATTTACAGTGGAGGCAAAGATGGGGAAGGTGGACAAGCACTTGAACCTTACCCTCATTATAACTGATTCAAAAAGTGGAATAACATACATACACAGGTATAGAAACCTATCTTTCTCTATAGGGAAGTAGGAGGAGAAGAGGTTAAGAGAAGCAAGTGGGAGTTGATAAAAGAAAGGGAGAATTGGGTGTTGTTGAAATCAAAAGCAAAATACTTTGAAGATATACAGGGTGAAAGGAGAGAGAGTAGCATAAATGGAGAAAATAGGATGGAGGGAAATACACAATTAGTAATTGTAACTATGACCAAAGGACTATCAAATCATGCACACCCTTTGACTCAGCAATATCACTAGTAGGGCTTTATCCCAAAGAGATTAAAAAAAAAAAGAAAGTAACCTATGTGTATATAAATTATTCCACCTGTTCTTTTTGAGGTGGCAAAGAATTAGAAATTGAGAGATGCCCATTAATTGGGGAATGACTGAAAAAGTTGTTGTATATGATTGTGATGGGATACTATTGTACTGTAAGAAATGATGGGCAGGATACTCTTAGAAAAAAACCTGGAAAGACTTACATGAACTGACAAAGGTGAAATGATCAGAACCAGGAGAACAATGTACACCATGACAGCAATATTGTATAATGATCAACTGTAAATGATTTATGTATTCTCAGGGTACAAGGATCCAAAACAGTTCCAAAGTATTTTTGATGAAAAATGCTATCTATCTCCAGAGAAAGAACTGATGTAGTCTGAATGCGGATTAGAGCATATATTTGAAAATTTTCTTTTATTTTTACTGTTTTTTTTTCATAACATGACTAATATGGAAATATATTTTGCGTGGCTACACATGTATAACCTGTATCAATTTACTTACCTATTCAATGAGGGGGAAGGCAAGAGAGAGGGAGAGAATTTGGAATACAAAATTTAAAAAATGAATGTTAAAACTTTTTACATGTAATTGTGGAAAATAAAATTTTTAATAAATATAAATAAATAAATAAAGTGTGTGTGTGGCGCACACACACACACACACACACACACATTTTAAAACAGAGACTCCAGGATGAATTCACCAATAGGAGAAGGTGAAAGGAATTTTAGTACCAGATTATCAAGTGCTTTAAATTCCAGGAAAGTTTAAATTTTTTTTCAGAGAAGTAATAGGAGTGGTAATTTTGGAGACAAGTCCCATGATTGACTGTTACAGGAAGGATAGGATTCAAACTGTCTTTTCCCTTTCTGATTGGCTGATCACACACCCCTTGCTGTCTTGCGACAGTCCCTCAGCAGACTGTAGGGAGATTGTAGAGACTACTGCCTAGTTGAAGTGATACCATATTTTCTGCATTTCAAATTCTGTCAATTTTGAAGATTCATGGAAGTTTCTCTTCCTTTTAAAAAAATAAGTTGGTTATTAATTAAGTGGAGTCCTGCACCATTTATTTTAATTGATCACCTCCTCAATTTGTGTCATATGCATTCTTTCTTAAGGCTTACTTTTCTATTTAGGAACAAATGATGGAATATGAGGTATTGTCCCTGCCGTATTCCAAATAGTTGTCAATTAAATTTAGATATTGCCAAGGATGAGTGAATAGGCAAGAACCTAATGGTGGATTATGTTTAGACAGTAGAATTTCAAAGTTCATAATCTTTGAGGTTATGCAGATGATGAAGTCAACATATGGCTAAGTGGCCATTAAAGTTTAGGAAATTGAAAGTTGGATAGACAGCTTATTATAGAAATTATCAACATGATTATAAAAGTCCCCAAGGATGATGGAAAGGCATGGAATATAGAAAAACTGACTAAAATGACCTAGAAAGTTTTATAAAACAACAATGAAGATGAGAAAAGTGTGGATAAATAACTTTCTCTGACTACAAAATAGGAAGTGTTATTGAAGGATGGAAATAGAGGAAAAGTCTAGAAGGGATATGGAATAGCAAGGAATATGCCAGCCTGTACTTCAATCTCTCCATTTAAGCTGGTAAGACTGGGAGTGGAAGAAGTGGTCTCAAATGAAAAGGCTCCAAGGGATATGTTACTCTAGAGGAAAGAGAGATTTCTATTCAAGTAAGGGTGTGGAAGGAACATTGGAGAAAAAGTCTGAGGATATAACACTTAGTGACTGGAACAAAAATGCATATATCCAGATAGAAGTATAGTTTAGGAAATAAATGTGCTTAGTGAGAATGGTTTTGAGGAGAAACTGATCTGAATAGAAAGAAGGTATGTGGGAAACAGAAAGGACATGAAGCTTATGTCAAGATGACTAGGATGGAGGAACTAGTCGATGCGAAACAAATGGAGTAAGACATTTGTCATAAGAGAAGGATATTACTCAGTCAGTATAACTTAAAACAACAAAAGAAGTTGAAGAATTAACAGAAATATAGAATTCCATCATTTTAGACTATTTCATATTCCTCTGTCCCTGTTAATGGTACTTGTAGGCCTCCATAGGTGGATGAAATGGACAGTATGGAAGATTATTACCTTTAGGTAATTAATTAATCTGAATATATAATAATAATCTGGATATATATATAATCTGAATAATAAATTAATCTGAAGTTTAATCCATCAGAAATTTCTTCCTTAAATATAACAAAAATTCTTTTTGTTATAATTTGAAGTCATATTATTTCTGTGGAAATGAAGAATAACTGTATGATTCTCTAAATGTTAACTATTCACATACATACAAATCCTTATTAGATCACAACTTGGCCCTTCTTCCTTCCTCAGGTCAAATCCTGTGAGCTGCCTTAAAGGTCTCTTCTTAAAGGTCCTATATTCCAATCATCTCTGTCCCCTGAATCTTGTCAGATTTGCTATATCCATTTCCAGTTTTGAAACCACTAATTAGACACAGAAGTCCACTTGTGATGTGACTAGTACTAGAACATTTGTTAATTAGACAATAATTGTTGAATTCTGACAATATACAGATCTATATATGATATTAATTTGAAACCATAGGGCATTTTAAAATGTTTTATGTGAAAGTTCATTTTTTGGAGAGAAAAAAAATTAGGGGATCATAGGAGGAAGGACACATAAAATAAACAAATAAAAAAAGATATTCAAGGAAAGAAGTAATTTCCACTGGGGAGAATATTTGTAGCAAAAATGCTTCACTAGCCTCATCTTGAGGTGCCCCATGGACAAAGTCCTTGCCATTTTCCCCATAGGGCTTTCTTTTGTTACACCAAATATGTTGTAGACAGCACTCAACTGTCTCAAATATCATAAGATTTAGTATGACTTATGTAATAATTTTTTGTTAAATATCTAATGATATTCTGAAACACTTCTTCTTTATCCCTCTGTGGCAGATGTGCTTTGAGTAATTAGGGATAATTCAGAGAGGTCATAAGTTGCCACTGCATGATGCTTAATGGAAATACAATTTATTCCTAGTGACAGTCATTCACTTTCTGAAAAGGTATGTACTGACATGTGAAATATACTAACAGTGTCTCAGTACTTCATTAATGTCAAGAACCCTGCACTCCAATGACCAAATAGATTTGTGTATGCAGCTCATTTAGTGGTGACCTTTTTAGTAAAGAAGCACAAAGTCTCTAAAATCAAAAGTTTATGATTTAAATATGCTTAATTGGACTCCCCCCACAACCTTTTAAAATAGCCAAAATCAATCACAGGAGACATTAAATTTTAGAATTTCCCTCATGTTTTATGTTTACAGTTTGGGCATAGGAGTATACAGGATGAGTTTTTAAAACATCTGAAGTGAAAGCATGTTAAAGTGGAGGAAAGGACAAGAGGTGATACTCATGAGCTCCATTTAAGTTCTGGCCCCCGGTACTCTTCATTTGTGCAGTTTTGGACAATCACATACCTTTTGAAACCTAAGTCTTTTAGCCTATAAAATGTGGATGATTGTAGCTGAATATATTTACCTTAGTTATCAACACAGGCAGAATGAAAGGAAAGATGGTGAATGATCCAGAACTCAAGCCAGTGGCTGAAGGAGCATGGTACACACAAATAGCTCTAGAGATTGAAAAGGTCTTTGTGTTTATTTTTTGAATCCCCTCATTTTTCAGTGTATAAAACCAAGATGTATAAAGTTTAAATGACTTGATTGAGGTCAAATAGCTACTGTCAGAAGTAGTATTTAAATCCAGGTCCTCTGAATTTGCTTTCCAGTGACACTGACATCCTGTCTCTTCCCCACATAACATACTTCATTTCCTGACTTCATTTTCAGTGACTGTCCCCAAGCCTGTATTTCTCTCTCTTGTTATTTCTACTTCTTCACTTTTCTGGATTCCTTCTGGTCACAGGTAAAATCTACTACCCTTTCCACTAAATAATTTTTCTCCCTCTCCCCCAGAATGGAAAGAACTGTGAATCTAGTTTCACAAAATCTGTGTTTCAATATTGGCTGTCGTATTTATTATATTTTTTTTATTCTTTTCAGATCAACCTGTATTAATCAACTTCTTTGGGCCTTTTCAGGGAAAGAAACTCAAGATTTAAGTAATAGAATAAGATTTTTTTTTTACTTCTATGGCCATCAATCATCTCACCTAGAAAATGGGTCTAAATATGTTGAAACATGATCTAAAATATGTTCTTTAAGTTCCCTTCCAGGTCTAAACCCTAAGATATATCTAACAATAATAGTGCATGCTTTGTCTCTCAAAATGATATTTCCCATTCTAGTCCTCACTTTCCATACACACAGATTTTTGCCAAACTATATGTAACCTGTGGATCTAAATCAGAAGTAGGACTAGGGAGAGCTGCCAGGATTCTTTCTCAGGCACTGTATTTTTGTTGAGGGAGGGGGGCAAAGTTATTTTCAATGTACTATTGACCAGCAACTGCTGTACCAATATGTTGTGCTTCATAACCCTCCATCTGACTGTGAACCAGAAGGACTGGAGAGAAAATGTGGTAGCAAGAGAGGGGAAAGAAGTAATATAGGAGACAAAAGGGAAAAGATAGTCTAGCTTCTATCTACTACCATATCAGCCTACATCTGTGATAGATGATTAATTAGACCTGTATTTTATTCCAATCAGTTTTAATCCATTTGATGTGAATCCATGGGAATAGTGATTATAAATTCAGATACTACGCCACAAAGCTATGACATACAAAGTATAGGTTCATTTGCTTAGTCATACGAAGCTAACTAGAGAAACTCCATCCTTGTTTTTCCTTGTTATGGTGACTAAACCCTGCAAGGCAGAAGTGACTCAGCTATTTTTGTTGCCCCTGGGTCCCTCATCATCCCTCTGTTGCCTAATATGGAAAGATAGCCACGTGTATTTGGCCAATAAGTGACCACATTTGCTAGCCTGTGGCTTGCTTTCTACCAGCCTATCAGCCCATGCAAATGTTTTGATATTTGATTATCAGCCCAGCCCATGGATTTACTCATCAGCTTAGTAGGCTTCCTGAAAGGTCAAGACAGATCTGTCAAGGTCTACTCATTAACTCATTTGTCAACCAATAGGAATACATCATCCATGTAGATGCTCCTGTAGGGTCAAGGGAAAGGTATGTCAACCAAAGAGATTTTATATTTTTAGTTTGCTTCATCTGTATTTCCTGGGTATCAATCACTATAAAAGTAAGTCCCTAGAGGAAGAGGACATCTCAAATTTTGAGGAACATCTGAGGTCCACTTCAATGGAGGTGGCCATGGACTTTTTAATAAATTGCTATTGGCTTGGAGCTCTGCCTCAGTGGTTTTTCTTGCAGATGGAACAATTTTGGACCACACACACCACTATGAAAGTTGGAAGGGAAAGGGTTTAGGAAACACAAGAAGTGGGAAAGTGAGTAAGGTTATTGATGAAAGAAGTTATGGGAGATGGGCTGAAAAGGAAATTTTTAGTCCCAGGAACTCTGGAGAATAGAAACTGACTTCTCTGGGGAAAGGTAAATGATTCTTTCCACCACAGCTGCCGATACAGAAGGGCAGCCCATCTGCCATTCCAGGGACAGGCCAAATGACAATAGTCATCCATCCACAATAATCCCAGGGATAGAGAGAGATATTTCCACCAGGGAGACATTTCAGGGGTAAGGCAAAGCCAGGAAAGGGAGTCAGAGCCTTGGTCCATGCCTTCTTATGGACATTTATCCTTTCCTATGTGGGCTAATTTTTCTTTTCTTTAGTTTGTACTACTAGTTTACATCAAAGTCTAGCATAGAAAGGAGTGCAACATTGAAGGCATAGATAGAGAGATGACTGGTGAGCAAGAAACATGCTTCGGAGGCACATTTCAGGGGAAAGCCATGATGTTTGATGGGTCATCAGTAGGTGCATTAAAGACCCTAAGTATGAAGGCAAGTGTTGAGAAGAGGAGCAGAGGTTTGTGAGCTGCATACTATACAACTTGAGAAAGGTGAAAGACTTGAAGTAAAGTTTCAAATCCTACCCAAACCAGTGCCTTAAATAAACATGTGGACATTAATTTAAAAAAAAAAGCAAAGAAAAAAAGTTTTAGCCTCAGTTAATTTTGAAAGTAGAATAATAATTGTAACAATTACCAATAGTAATGTTATTAAGATCAAATATTATGATGAATAGTATAAAATATTATGTTAACATTAAAGTGCTAATATATATTACATTGTTATTGTTATCAATTGAGTATATAGATGGATGAAGTGAATATCAAAGTAGGAGTGTTTTTTAATGTCAGTAGAAGTTTCTAAAAGACATGTTGAGAAGCAAATTATTGCTAGGAATGAAACAAAATGGAAACCTTGTGAAAAGAAATGGTTTAAAGTGAAGTGAAGTTTGCCAATACTAGGATAGGGGTTGCGTAAAATACAATGGAAGGGAAGGCAGAAGATGATGATATTCTGGAATGATAGATCTAAGGTCAAACACTGTGGTAAAAGTTGTATCTGTTTTCTATATGCTATTCAAAATTTCTTTTGAAAGGATTAAGGAGGACATCACTGGGGCTTGATTTGTCACTGGAAATAGACTTTTGGCAAAACGTTACTGTGGCTTAGTCACCTGCGGCATAAAAATCCAGTCCATGAGGAATTGGTACCCCTCAGGCTGTCCTGCCAGTCAGTATCTTTCTCTAGGGGGAACCTGATTCAAACTCCAAAAGAGAAGATCAGAATCCGCTGGAAAAAGTGATGATATCCTTTTAAAATCTTGCTGTTAAGAAACTTTTTAATTGTATTTTATAGTAATCATGAATGTCTCTTTACATTCAAATCTCCCACCTAATTCAGTGGACTAGTCTTAATTGTGCTGGCCCAGAACAATCAGAAGGAATAATAGAGAAGATGGCAAAGTAAAGGCAGCCACTCAGTTGTTCAGCTAACAACTTTCTCTTTCTTTAATTAATTAATTAATTAATTTTTAGTTTTCAACATTCATTTACATAAGCTTTTGAGTTTTAATTTTTTTTTCTTTCCCTCCTCTCCTGCCCCCCCAAGACAGTGTCCAATCTCATACAGGCTCTACTTAATACATTCATATTAAACATATTTTCACATTAGTCATATTATAAAGAAGAATTAGGACCAATGGGAGGAACTACAAGAAAGAAGAAACAAAACAAAACAGTAACAACAGAAAAGAGATCAAATAGCATGCTTCAAATTGCATTCAAACTCCATAGTTCTTTCTCTGAAAGTGGACAGTATTTTCCATCATGAGTCTTCTGGAGTTGTTTTAGATCCTTCCATTGCTGAGAAAAGCCAAGTCTATGAAGTTAGTCATCACACAAAGTGGCTGTTACTATGTACAGTGTTTTCCTGGTTCTGCTAACTTTACTCAGCATCAGTCCATATAAGTCTTTTCAGTTTTTTCTGAAGTCCACCTGCTCATAATTTCTTAGGCACAATAGTATTTGGTTATATTCATATACCACAACTTGTTTAGCCATTCCCTAGTTGAAGAGTATCTCCTCAATTTCCAATTCTTGGCCACTACAAAGAGAGCTGCTGTTCAGCTAACAATTTTAAAATTCCTCAAATTAAATTAAATTTAAATTTAAACTAAATTAAAATTCCTCAAATCAAATTCTGGAGTAACACAGCCAACAAAATGTCAAAGTGAAACAGTTTTCCAGCCCAAGACAACTTAGGAGGTCAGAAGGAAAGGTCTGTGACACTGGGGTGGTGGTTCAAAGCGCAACTCATGAAGATCCAACCCTGCAGCAGGCTTGGGGGGCAGATACAACAGCACCAGCAGTAGTTTTGGGAGCTCTCAGATCAAAAAGTAAGGTGTTTTGACAACTGATCAGAAAAAAAGACGACAGGGGATACTTTGCTGGCACTGTGTTCAGGGCCCTGTTTTTTTTTTTTAATTTAATTTATTTATTTTTAGTTTTCAACAATCACTTCCATAGGATTTTGAGTTTTAAATTTTCTTCCCCTCCCTCTTCTCCCCACCCAAGATGGTGTACAATCTGATATAGGCTCTACATATACATTCATGTTAAGCATATTTTCCCATTAATCATGATGTAAAGAACAATTAGAACCAATGGGAGGAATCATGAGAATGAAGCAATAAAACAAAACAACAAAGGAAAAGGAGAGCAAATAGTTTGCTTCCATCTGTATTTAGACTCCATATTTCTTACTCTGGGTGTGGATAGCAATTTCCATCATGAATCTTTTGGAGTTGTCTTAGACTATTGTGTTGCTGTGAAGAGCCAAGTTTATCAATGTCAGTCATCCCATAACGTGGCTTCAATATTGCAAGGGGCAATAGCATTATTGGCCACAGAGGAGTAGAGGTCCTAGTCACAATTCCAAGGCCAAGAAAAGTAGTAGCATTTACAACTACAGGTGAACAAAGTCCTTTCATGAGTGAGCCCTAATTTAACAAAGAATGAAATGCCAAGAAATAGGCTGGGAAAATGAGCAAACAACAGAAAAAAAATCTGACCATAGAAAGATACTCTGATGAAAAGGAAGATCAAAACACACACTCAGAAGCAGATAACAGTCAAACCTGCTACATCCAAACCTCCAAGTAAAATATGAATTGGTGTTACAAATCATTTTAGCCTATCTTTCCTTGACCTGTTATTATATGTAATTTTTTATTTAATCATGATCTGAAAAGGATGCATTTAATATTTCTGCCTTTCTATACTGGATTGCGAGGTTTTTGTGCCCTAAGACATGGTCAATTTTTGTGCAGGTCCCATGTACTCCTGAGAATATGGTATATTCCTTTCTATCCCCGTTCAATTTTCTCCAGAGTTCTATCGTATCTATTTTTTTTTCTAAAATTCTATTGACCTCCTTAACTTCCTTCTTGTTTATTTTATGGTTATTTTCATCTAGTTTTGAGAACAGGAGGTTGAGGTCCCCTGCTACTTTAATTTTGCTATTTCTTCCCATAAGCCACTTAACTTCTCTAAGAATTTAGAAGCTATACCCCTTTATGAATGTATGTTTATTATTTATGTGACTTCATTATCTATGGTACCTTCTTACCAAGATGTAATTTTCATCTTCATTGCTTTTACTTAGATCATTTTTGCTTTTGCTTTTTCTGAGATCAGGATTTCTTCCCCTGCTTTTTTTAAACTTCAGCTGAAGCTTCAAATGCTTCAAATATGTTTCTTGTAAACAACAAACTGTAGGATTATAGTTTCAATCCATTCTGATATCTGTTTCTGTTTTATGGGAGAGTTCATCCCATTCACCTTTGCAGTTATGGTTACTAACTATGTATTTCCCCTATTTGTTCTTTCATTTCTTATTTCATCCTGTTCCTCCTCACCAAAGTTTCGCTTCTGACCACCACCTCCCTCAATCTGCCCTCCCTTATCTCAGCCCCAACCTTTCCATTTTCTTTTCCCTCCTTCTTCCTTATAGGGTAAGATAAATTTCTATACCCAACTGAGTGTATATGCCATTCCCTCTGAACCAAATCTGATGAAAATAAGGTTCAAATAATGTTTTCCTCCCTCCCTGCTTTCCCTCTGCTCTTATAGGTCTTTTGCACCTCTTCAAGTGATGTAATTTACCCTATTTTGCTTCTTCATTTCCTATTCTCCCAGTACAATCTTTTTTAACCTTGCTTTTTTTTTTAAAATCATTACATCAAAGTCAACTTCTATCCAAACCCTTTGCCTATGTATACTCCTTATAACTGCCCTATTAGAGATATAATTCTCAAGAATTACAAATATCATCTCCCTCTGTAGAGAAAACAGTTTAAATCTTATTGAATAACACATTTTTTCCCTTCCTGTTTATCTTTAAGTGATTTTCTTGAGTCTTGTATTTGAAGATTGAATTTTCTGTTCAGCTCTGGTCTTTTCATCAGGTAAGTTTGAAAGTCCCCTATTTCATTGAAGATCCATCTTTTCCCCTGAAAGATTAGGCTCAATTTTTCTGGGCAGTTGATTCTTGGTTATAATTCAAGCTGCTTTGACTTCCAAAAGATCATATTCAAAGCCCTCCAGTTCTTTGATGTAGAATCTGCTAAGTCCTATGTAATCCTGATGATGGCTCCTTAATATTTGATTTGTTTCTTTCTGGATGCTTGCAGCATTTTTTCCTTGTTCTCACAATTCAAAATTTGGCTACAATATGCCTTGAAGTTTTCATCTTTGGATTTCTTTCAGGAGGTAATCGTAGATTCTTCCAATCTTTATTTTACCTTCTTGTTTTAGAGTATCAGAACAGTTTTCCTTGATAATTTCTTGAAAGATGCTATCCAGGCTCTTTTATTTGCCATAGCCTTCAGGTAGTCCAACAATTCCTAAATTATTTCTCCTGTATCTATTTTCCAGGTCATTTTTTTTCAATGAGGTACTATACAGTTTCTTCTACTGTTTCATGCTTTTGATTTTGTTTGACTGATTCTTACTGTCTCATAGAATCATTAGCTTCCACTTGCCCAATTCTAATTTTTAAGGAATTATTTTCTTCAAGTAGCTTTTGTACCTCCTTTTTCTACTTTTAAAGCAATTGCTTGTTTCTGTGGATTTTACCCCCATTTGACCAATTCTAAATGTTAAGGAGTTGTTTTCTTCAGTCAATTTTTGTGCTTCTTTTTCCAAGCTGTTGACTCCTTTTTTTTCATAATTTTCCTGTGTAACTCTCATTTTTCTTCCAAATTTTTCTTCTACATCTCTTACTTGATTTTTAAGATCCTTTTCAAAAACTTCCAAGTGGACTTTTTTGTCCTTTAGACCAGTTAATATTCCCCTTTGAGGTTTCATATGTAGGCATTTTGATATTGTACTGTTCTGAGTTTGTGTTTTGATCCTCCCTGTCACCTTAGAATTTTTCCATGTGAAGGTCTTTTTTTTAGTTTCTTATTAATTTTTCAGCCTATTATGTGACTTTGAGAGCTGAGCTCTGCTCCTGGAGCACAGGGGCACTATCCCAAGGTTCTTTTTTCCCACTTAATTGATTTTGTTTTTTCCAATTACAGAGAATAAATAAATTAATACTTTGCAGGATTTTCAGTAATATACTCTTTCATTGACTTTTTTCTAAATCAATTAGAATAGTCATGCAGTTTTAAACATTTTGGTTTAACATGATTATATTGCTTACTTTCCTAATTATGAACTGTACTTATATCCCTGGTATAAAAACAACTTGGTCAAAACAATAATTTAATTGAAAAAATGTTTTAAGTCTATATTATTAGATTTTATTTAAAAATAATATATACCTTAATAATATAAATCTATCATTTTATTTTTTATTACCTTTATTTGTTTCAATACTGGAGGATGTTTGTCCAATAAAGACAGAATGATAGATATATTTCCCAATTTATAGGAATAATTTATGTAATATTGGTATTGATTATCGTTAAAATTCCCAAAATTTTTCTAAATCAATGAGGACCAGGGAGTTACTTTTATAAGTTTATTTTTCCTTTAGCAGTTCCTTTATGACTAATTCTAATTATTTTTTTTCTAAAATTGAATTACTTAAAATTTCTATTTGGTGTTGCATTAGATTGGCTATGTTACATTTTTTAAAAGCTAATTATCAAGGCAGCTAGGTGTTGCATTGGATAGAGCACCAGCCCTGGAGTCAGGAGGACCTGAGTTCAAATTCGACCTCAGACACATAACACTTACTAGCTGTGTGACCCTTGGCAGCTCACTTTAACCCACTGCCAAAAAAGAAAAAGATAATTATCATTTACTTTGTGTTCTCAGATTGTTCTGTACCTGGTTCATAGATAGCAAATGTGCTTTAGTTTTACATCTTTAGTTTTGATTTCACATTATCCATTTAACATTTGTTAATTTTGTCCCATTTTTAAACAGATTTTTCAAGTTGAATATTTCAAAGAGTCAGTTTCTCATTTTGTTTATCAGTTACACTGTCTTTTTTAGGTTCAAATTTGTTTATTTCCCCTCTACTTTTCAAGTTTTCTTCTTTTCTTATTTTTAATCTATTTATTAATTTGCTCTCCAGTTAATTAAGTCACTAGTTATCTCTTGGTTAGATAGGTGGACAAATAGAGGTATAGGCAGATTTTTCTTTGAAGATTTTATAACATCTTCCTAAAAATTTTTTGTATTTTGCATACTTATTAACTATTTCTATGATTTATTCTTTTGCCCACTCATGTTTTAGGATTTAGTTAGTAAATTTAAATTTAATTTTGTGTCTTTGGTTTGTCTCTGTTAAATTGATTGCTTTTTCTAATGTGCCACTTTCTTCAGAGGATGTGTTTTGTATGTGTACCATGAAGCCATATTTTAATTTTCTTTCTACCCTGGTCAATTGTCACTTTTTGTAAAAATGACAGATAGTACTGAGATATACATATATTTAAATGGTCCCATTCAGAAAATTCTATAATTCTTTCACTCAAATTTCTCTTCCCAAAATTTCACTTCCATGTATCAAATCATATCCTTCTATTGCAGGGAAAATCTTAGTTTAGACAATTATAGATAAGAAAGTAAGCAGCTTAATATAACAGGAAGGACATGTAATTATGGTTTAGGTCACCTGAGTATTAAATGTGGTCCCACATCTTACTAGTTATGTTATCTTGATCAAGTCACTTAATCTCTCTCTTATTTTTAGTTTCTTCTTTTAAAAATAGAAAAATGAAACTATTAATATTGCCCTTTGTGATCCATTCTAATATTTAACTCACTGTCAGGCAAGTATTTTATATATTAATAATCACACCTGGCATAAAGCTCTCCTGAAGAAGTTAAGGATTTTGCGTTATTTTTCTAAGCTGATGAAATAAAGAATGGCTGATTATTGTCCTATGAGAAACAATTAAGACTCAAACAGCTTTTTTCTGAAGATAGTTTTTCTCTTTATCCAATTTTGTTTCTCACCACAGGGACTATGGGTTTGATAATCATGGTCAGAACCTCAAGAAAAAAGGGGTAAAAAAAGTAGACCTTAAACGACACAATGGGGTGGAATATCTGAGGTCATCCAATCCATCTCCCTCATGTTACAAGTAAGGAAATTTAAATTACTTATGAAGAATTTCTAAGGAATCATTATTTTTGTCTTCAAGTATCTGAAAAGCTTTCACATTGGTTGAAGGTGTTCTGGTAGCCCACAGTGGTCAGACCTAAGGATAAGAGGTGAAAGATTCAGAGGAGAAATTTTAAGTTGATGAAAGAGAAACACATGATATATAGAGCTATCCAGAAGTAAAATAATTTGCCTATTTTTGAGTGCTGGAATGTAGTATCATATTTAAAGCTGGAAGTCATTTCAGAGTCCAAGATGTCCAAGTTTTCCTTTAAAAAATGAATCATAGGAAATTAATCTAAATGATTGACCTAGGGTGCCATGGAGCAGGGCGTACATCTAAGAGAGGATAAGATCTCAGTTCTATGTGACTCCAAATTGGGTTTCTTATCTGTTATGCCTGTTGGTGTATGAGGGTCCTACATTAGTTAACATCTTCAAGCAAAGGCTGGAGGATCAATTGTTGAATATTCATAGAAAGAATTTTTTTTTACAGGTATGGGCAATGGCTGCTGAATTCCCTTTCAGTATAGAATTCTGTGATTTAGTCAAAAGATTACATATCCAACTAATGCTTAGGGGTTGGGGAGGGGGAAGGAAAAAGGTGATCAAGTCTCTAGATTCCCAATTCAGTTGACCTTTTTAATACCCTCTTCTATTTCTAAAGATAATTTAAGAAATCTAGTCCTCTACTCTGGAACAGAGCAAGTTGCTGTTAATATTTTGTGCAAAATACACATAGGAAACAATTTTTGTTTCTGCTTCATTATTTCAAATTAGGCCTAGAAGTTATCTGAAAGCAGTAATATACTTTTATTTTCCCCTACGCCCCTCCTCAATGACCGCTCCTCCAACCAATGAAAGCTGACATTGGAAGTGTCTATTGAAAGCCAAGGAGCAAAGAGAACAATACAACAGACCCAAAGATTTGGTTCCCAGGTCTCTGTTGTATGACACATTTGAATGGTAATTAATATAGCCAAGCTTTCAATTAGCTCTTTATATACTTCTCTGAGGGTCTCCAAAGAAACATTTTTTTTTCTCCAGGTTTGAATGGCTTTTCATATGTTTGCTAATTTCAGTTAGGTCGACAAATGTTCCCAACAATGAGACCCTTTGCCATTATTTTGATGTGAGATAAAATTGGCCTTACACAATGCTTCCCTGTCCTCACAACCTAGACATATTTTTGAAAAAACATTAATTTGCTGCTTCCTAGACACACTGCACACAGAAATGAAAATCATTTTAATTATTACTATCCTCAATGCCCAAACATAATAAAAATTCCATAGCAGAGGGAATTAAACACAGGAAAACTGATTACTAGTAGACAACATCAGTTTTTATTTGCTTATTCCCAAATTGGCTGTATAGACAGGGTAAAAATCTCAATAGCATGATGCATTCAATGAAACCTTTCATTAAAATCTGGCATGCTTTAGGGACTGCTGACATTGTTAATAAGTGAAAGCCATGTTTTCTTTGATACTGGAGTTATCTTTCTCTTTTTTCCTCCTCTTCTTTTGCTTATATTGACCAATCTTTATAATAAGAAGTTTTATCTTTGTATGAGATCATTCCTTTTGAAGGACACACAACTCTCAAGAAATAGATGTTGACTGCCAGCATCCTCAAAAATGCCCCATTTCCAAAACTCTGTTTCTAATTAAGTTTGAAACCTATAACATGAAGCCCTCCTTTCACCATCACCAAAATGCTAGAAGAACTATTTCCTTTTTTATGCATAACCTTACTTAAAAGACTCACAAAATGTAGAAATGTCACCACACAAAAATACCAACTTGAGTGAAATTACTTTCTTAACCTGATATCCCATTGTGAAAAAAGAAAATATAATTTGTAACTCACAGGGGAAGCTATTATCTTTGGGTGAAATCTGAAGTTCATTGGAAGCACAGGTGGAAAAAGTCTAATTCACCAGTATAAAGGATATGCAGCAGATTAGAATAACAACATAAAACAGCAAAAACAATAACAGACTAAAGAACAACTGTCTCCTTAAAAAGTTAGCTTTCAATAGGGTCCTTCCTAAGTGTCATGTTTTAGATAATTTTGTAAAAATTCCTCATCAGTATTAGCAGGAGAAATGCAAAGCTTTAAAAGTAAGGTAAAGGTCATCTAGTCTAACCTAACATTACAAAGGAAGGAAATTATGTCCACTAAATTGTCTGATATCAAACAGGTAGCTAGTGGCAAGGCCTAAGTATAAACTAAGATATTCTAACAACTTAATACAGTGTACTCTATGCTGTGACACACTTACTCTCTGATTTCACATAAAACTTGTAAAGAGAATGCATGTTGAGATGATGACTTTCCCAGATTCATGTTTGACTCTTAGGAGAATAGTGTAAGTTGAATACCATTTTCTAATTTTAGAATTCATATGAGTAATAGAAACTGACTTTGAGGCTATTAAAAATAATTAACACAGGTGGTTACTTGCACTAACAAAAATTGTTAGGAGCAAAATATTTTGCATATGACATTTGGTTATAGAGCAAGATTATTGAATGAACTTGCTCTGATCTGATGCAGTAACCTAGACACAACAAGAAGACTGAATTTCCATGTGATATATTCTAACAATACATAGTTCCAAAATCAATTTTTCTCACATATAAAGTTATCCATGATATCAGTGGGAAGGCTTAGTCCATTGATTGATTCTTTCATTAAAATGTATGCATATTCCTGCTGTAGACAAGGTGAATAATTCTAGTTTGAAACAATGTTATTGTTGTTGTTATCTCCTCTGTCTCATTTTTTAAAAATGTTGTCTGAAGCTGATATGTGGCTCTCACTTTTCACTTAGAAACAATGTTTGTATTGGAATTAACTACTATTTTTCCTTTCAGGCGAAAAAGAATAAGTCATCTCCAAAATTAAGTTTTTATTAAATCTGAGATATGATTTTCTTCCTAGTCTAGGACCATAAACTTCAAAAAAGGACACTGATATCTTTTAGTATTTTTATTAAAGTCATAAGAAAATGATTTTCTTTAGATATGAAGTTTAAAAACAGGTTTGTTGTATTGTTAACCCAGGCTTTATTATTATTTTATTATTAAGCTTAATACATCATTTAATCAATAACTTCATTATTAATTAATTAACTTGGGTTTTATTAGAATTTGGATCTACCACCTCTACTTTAATTATTTTTATAATTAAAATGGATAGGAAAATGTACATTAATTCAAAAAAAGCCTTTTTATAGCCAACTTTTCAGTAAATAATGGATCTACAAAATAAAGTACATTTACAGCTGAGGATTTTTCTCAAATACCAATAATACTTTTAATAAGTTTTTTGAATGAATGTATATATACCCTGAGCATGTTTAAAAGCATATAGGTATAAGGTGGAATGTTTTGTATAGAGAATGTAAAATTGGTTAGTTTAACTGGAACTTAGGGTGCATAAGGGAAAATTACATGAGGTTAGTTCTGTGAGCTTAGTCTAAAACAGATAAAAATGGCCTTGTGTAAAGAACTTTAAATATTAACTAAAGGAGTTTATATAATATTTGATCATGGAGGTAAGAAAGATACTGTAATTTAATGAACAGGGAATTACTATGGTCAGAACTACGCTTTAGCATCTTTGTAAAGTATGGATTAAATTGAGGAGGAGCTTGAGAGAGGAAGATTATTACAATAGTCAAGGCAAGAGGGGATTAGGCCATGTGAGTGGAAAGAAAAAGGCAAATACATACATACAAGAGGTGTATTGTAGATACAATTGACAAGATTTAGTAGCAAACTGGATTTGAGTGCTGAGGGTAAGCAAAGGGTAGAGGATGCCTGATGTTATGTAGTTAGATTAAAGGAAGGGTGATGATCCCACCTATGAAAAGTAAGAAAAGTAGGTTTTGGAGGAAAACAAAGATTATGTTTGGCACACTGAGTGTGAGTTGCCTATTGGACAGCCACTTTTGTAATAGAGTAAGAGCTACAAAAGTGGAGATCAGGAAAGATAGTAGAACTGGATATTTGGATCCAGGTGTTATGTATAGGTGTAGAAAGTAGAGAACATTTATTATTAATTCTCTCTTCTCCTGTATTCTAGATATAAAAAACCATCAATATTCTTTCCTATCTACACTCCAAATAAAAAGAAAGACCTACCCTCAACAAGACCAATATTTCTACTTCTATCTATCTTTAATCTCATCCCTTCCTGTGTCTATACTTTTTTTAAAATTTCATTTTATTTTTAGTTTATGGAATAAAAATTATTTTCATAATATAATATAATAAAAATTATCATACATGAAACTGTAAACCAACTATGCATGACTTATTATTTCTTTTGAATATACAACAAAATAATCGTGTATATTTCTTTCCTTCCTTTTGTTCTCCCCCTGCCCTTGAGACGGCTACCATTAGACACAAATATCTATATCTATATCTATATCTATCTATATCTATATCTATATCTATATCTATATCTATATCTACACATATAGAGATATATGCATACACATACATAGATATACACACATAAAATATGCATGTATATAAATAAATATGCATATGTTTATGTGTCTATGTATACACATACATATATATATATGTATAGATGTGTGTGTGTGTAAAATTTTTCTATACATATTTCTATTCACCAGTTCTTGCTCTGGGTGAAGATAGTATCTTTCTTCATATGTATTTTATAATTAATTTGGGTATTTATAATTGACAAAATAACTTATTCCCTTGAAGTTGTTCTTAAAACAATATTGCTGTTACTATATGCAATGTTCTCTTGGTTTTGCTTATTTTGCTCTTCATTATTTTATTCAAGTCTTTCCATGTTTTTTATAAAATCATGTCTATGTCTCAGCAGATTCCTCTTCCTCTCTCTCAATCTCTCTCTGTCTCTCTCTGTCTCTGTCTCTGTGCCTCTCTCTCTGTCTCTGTCTGTCTCTGTCTCATCTTCAATCTCTTCCTATTTCCTGCTTTGCTTCCTCTGCCTACAAACACGTTCAGCTCTCCTCAATCTTAAAAAAAATAAAAACCAATAAATAAATAAATAAATGAAATGTCACGTGTCTCTACTATCTCCTCCACAAATTCCTCTCCCTCATACTTCTGCTCCTAAAAATAGCCAGACTCATAAAAAGCTATCTAAACACATTCTTGCCAGTTTTCTACTCTTATAACCAAATCAAGGCCTTGCATGTCATCATTCAAATTACAGATACTACTCTTTGTAATTGCTAAATATCATAGCCTTTTCTCAATCCTCATAATACTTAAACCCTGAAAAATTCAACACTTAAACCAAATTGTCCAGGCACTTTCTCCTCTCTGGGTGTTCATGACACTGATCTTTACTTCTCTAATTGCCTGTTCATGTGTACATGCATACACACACACAAACACACACACTCTTCATGTCATGTCCTCTAATTGTGGTTATTATAATTTTCTGGGTAAGATGTGAAAGGTTTTGTAAAGTTAAAATTAATGAGACTTGGAAATTGATTTCACATGTGGTATGAGTGAGAGTGAAGGTTTAAGAATTACCCTGAGGGAAAACTATCCAAAATGGCAGAATAGGAGGAAGCAGTTCAACTCAGGTCTCTAATATCTCAGGTGAATATCAAACCAAGTAGTGATTTGGCACCTAAGAAAAACCCCATTGACTCCTTTAGTAGGTAAATGATAAATACATCATTTTTATCAATGTTAATGCTATAAAACATGCTTGCTCTTAAACTTGGCCTGGTATGTTAGAAGACTTTAAAAAAAAATGAGCTATGTCACATACTAGAAATGATAACCCAAAATACAGAAAATATAGGTTGTAAGGATGAAGAAAAGGTTTCTATGAGTTGAAGAAGATAGAGTATGAGCCAGAAAAGTTCCAAGATGAGACTAAAGTTGTGATGATATTAATTGATACAACAGAAGAAAGGGGAGAGCTGTATAAGGACTTGGGAGGAAGAGAGCTTCAAGAAAGAGGGAAATGGGCAATAGGCCCAATAATGGAGAGCCCTTCATAATTTACACTTCATATTGGAGTCTTATTTCCCCTTAATAATATGATTAATATGAAGCTTGGAGATTATTGATGGTGATGGCTAGCACAGGATGGAAGTGGTTTTCACTTAGGTGATTAGTAATTCTGAAATACCAGGATTAGGAAAGGAAAAAGGTATGAGTTTTCTATCCATAGATAGAAATGTAACCTTTAATAGAGGAACCAATGCTCAAGATTCTTGTGATGATAGAGAAGATTAGTTCTCTTTTAAGCACATGGGAAGCAAGGAGAATTGTTGTCAAAGGTCAAATTTTTAAATTAGAATCTAATGCTGTATGGTCTGGTGTCTGTTGCTCTGCATTTAGGCTAATAGACAAGTCCTAACTGTTAAGAGAAGTCTTGGCCTTGGTTTTAGAGACAAGTGCCTTGTTTTTAGCACTCTTATCTTAGAGGTAAAGGTTCTGATACTTAAGTCTTTGAGTGCTGTCCAGGGACAGAAACTTTATACTGGTATATAACTTTTGCATTGTTGTAGCAAATTCGGACTAAGAACTAGTAGATTCCAGAGTGGTATTGCAGGTTAGCAATGGAAAAGAGTAGACAAAGCCTAGTCCATGAAGAATGTATATCTACTCTCTATTATGACTTATTTCATAAATAATTGTTGGGTGCCTCTCAGTATGATATTTTGCCTACTGAGGACATCTCAGATTTGCTTTTCTGACCACCTATAAGAGGTGATGTTTACTCTGTCATTGGTACCATGGTAAAGAATTTTATTTTAATCCTTATCTGACACATACATCAACTTCCTATACAATAACCATGAAAAATGTTCATTAACTTTGTTGGAAAACCTTCAGTTATGACATAGGAACTTTAAATTCTTTTCCTGATGATTATTTAGGGGTAACTTTATTTTTATTTATATTGAGCTAAATTATACTTCATAGTAATTTCCATCTATTGGTCCCAGTTCTGCCTTTTGAATCATAAGAAGCATAAATTTGATGCCTCTTAAACTACTTTCTTATTGACTACTTAACTCACTTCCCACTGCAACTATTTCTAGCCTTTCCTCCTCTTGATGCTCAGTTGTATCTATCTATATCTAACTAGCTAGTCTATAGCTTTATAATCTCTCTGTACATATATATATACATATATATATGTATACACATATACACTCATACATACATACATACATACATACATAGATTAGGATTATCTTAGATAGATAGATACCTTTCTTAACACAGATAACCTACTATCCTTTCTTATTGAAGACATTCAATACAAAGTCCCTCAACTCCCACACACAATTCCTTAAAACTCATAAGAAATTTTCTTTTCCTTTCCTCCCTTTTTTCCTAAGAGGAGGAAGTAGTCTTGGTTTTTGGTTTGATTCAGTTTATATTCCCTCACATTTCTTCCAATATATAAATATAATAACTATGCTCTCATTTTCATATATCTTCAGTTTCTAACTGGTTCCCTTCTCCATCAACACACATGGTCAATTACATAAAGTTCTTTAAAAATAAAACTCCCTCCCCTCTTAAAAAATCTTGTTTTAGTGTCCACTTTTCTCCTTCATGGTTGACATTTTATCCAATTTTCAACTCCAGTTACAATATTATTTTTCTCCTCCCCTTCAAATTCAAATTTCTTGAAAGTATTTGCTATGCATAATGCCTTCATTTCCTTAGCATATACTCTCACCTTTAAAAGAGCACTAATGATAGAGAGATAGGATTTTAAACCAGATTTTGAAGGAATGAGTTGTTCAATGTTCGATAAGATGAATCAAAAATTCCTGAATGGAAACAAAATCTTGTTTTGTTGTTGTTGTTGTTGTTTACAACATTGGTCACTCTTTCCCTTTAGATTTAGAGTCAACTACTTTGACATCAACTCTCCTGGTTCCCTTTCTCTGACAAACATTTTTCATCCTTTTCTTAAAGGTTTAAGACAGATGCTTCCTAAGGGTCTACCTTTGGCCTACTCTTCTTCATGAACAGTCTACCCGTAGGCAGTACCATTTTCTCTCATTGTTTCAATAGTCATAACTTTAAAGCATACATTTTAAAGCTATGACCTCCTTCCTAACTTCTGGCCTTTAATTTTCAATCACCAAGAGGATATTTCTAGCTGAATTTCTCACTTGAACCTTAAAATACGTAATTTTAAAATCATGCTTATTAATTTTTCCTTCAAAATATCATCCTTCTGACTTCACCATTCCCACCACTGGCACTGTAATTTGTACAAATTCTCATTATAAAATATTTAGTATTATTCTTGACTATTCCCATTGTCTCACTTCTCATATCCAATTTTGAAATCATATTTATGTTAACTTTACAATATCTCTCACATCCACTCATTTTCTTTACTCTTATTGATACCAGCCTATTAAAAAATATTATAATCTACTTGACTATTTCAATATTATCCTGATAGTTCACCTATAACCAGTTTGCCCCACCAAATAAAACCATTCTTCAAAATGATGTTATGCTTATCTTTCTTCTATATAGATTGTGTTATGTCACTGAGCTCAAGAATCTTCAATGGTTCCCTTCTGCTGATTGAGTAAAAATTAGCTATTTCTTAATGGATGTTCATTATATACATTATTTCACAAAATTAACAAATATTTCTTCAGGAAAATCAAGACCCCACAGTCACCATTTTAACTTTCCTCTTTTATGATACCATTCTATTTCATTATTATACACAAAAGTAAAAATGGAATACTTGTGATCCTCATTATGTACCTTCATGGCTTTGGTCACAATGTTCTCTATGTTTAGAATGCCTTCTCCTTCCTAAATATTAAACTAACGTGCTACTTCCTCCATAAAACATTTGCTAATCCTTAGACATAGCCTAATAAAGAGTTCAATGAAATGTGACTACATTAATTATTGAGGATAGATGGTAATAATTTATGCAGTTTCTTTCCTTGGACTTCACATATCACATACTACAGTAGTTCTCTGAAATATTTATTGTACATTATAATTCTATTGTGCAATATAGGTATTGGTACACACAAAATGTCTCTATGAAAAATTTTAAGTTCTGTGAGGACAAGGATCATAACGATGCTATATTTTATATCTCAACTACATCATTTTATTTTGCTTGCAAACAGTAAAAGCTTAATAATTAAATACTTACTGAATAGAATCCACATGATACATTTCTGGCAAGAAGACTGTGTGAGTATTCATGATGAATTCAACACAAAAGAGTAAGAAATACTCATGATCAAATAGAAAAACAGCAAGGTTTGATTGGAAAAGATAGGAACACTCATAGGGAAATTAACAAAGACAAAAACAAAGAAAAAAGAGGAGAATGATTTTGAGAACAGGGAGGAAGAAGGAGAAGAGAAGGAGGAGAAAGAGTAAAGAAAACAAAAAAAGCAACACACAAAACACTAAGTATAATGAGCAAATATTTCAAGTCAAAATAAAGTGAGGACAAATACATTTTTGAAAGAACGTAATAATCAGTACCTCTAGAAGAAAGGATGACAACCACTAGAGATCACAACAAAACATTATAGTGGTAATATGGTATCTATAAAACTAAAAATTACTACTATGAGAAATGATTCATTTGGACCCCTGCTCTAGTACAATCAGAATTAATAAGTTTGATATGATTCCATGAGGGGTAGTAATTATAAGTTCTGTATATTAGGCACCTGAGCCGTGAACTGCAGATTCTAAGTTCACTTGCTTAGTCACAGGAAGCTAACTAGAGGCCCTTCCTCATTGTTTTTCCTTATTATGGTGACCAAACACAGAATGGTAAAGGTGACTCAAATACATGAAAAGTCCTCCAACTTATTTTTTATTTCTGGATCACTCTCTCTTGTCTACCATGAGCAGGTGATCATCTTATCATCACTTAGTTAGAGGATATACTTCATCCTTCACTCAACCCCAGAAACCGTGCTGATAATACAATTTTGGCAGATGCATAATTTTTTGGCCCTCAAAGCAAGGACTATCAATCATAGGCATTCTGTATTTTGTGTAGCTCCTCTAGAGTTTCAGGTATTGAACCTAGTAAAAATGAGGCCCAGGAGGAAGGGAGCATCTCAGATGGTGAGGAAGATCTGAGGTTCATTCATTAGAGGGGAACATGGACCCTTTAATAAAGTACCGTTGTCTCAGAGCTCTACCTCAGTTTCTTTTATTGTAGATTAGACAATTTTAAACTCCACACTATTAAAGGCAAAAATGCAAATAAAGAATTGTAAATGTAGATTAGATAATACCTATAAACTCTTAAATAGCCTGAACAACAAAATGATTCAAGTAGAGTAAAAAATTATTTGACTAATAACAGAAAAAAATGAAATTAATAAAATTGAAGGATGACTTCAATTCTCTATAAAACAAATCAGCAAAGTTAGAAGAAAAAAGTTTGAAGAGATAGTCTGTAAATTATTAGTATTATAGATAAACAATAAAAAAGAGAGAGGGTATTACATTTCAGAAAATTAAACAAGAAATATTCTGAGAAAAATAGAGGTGAGAGATAAATAGAACTTATCAAATCCACAATATTCTTAAAGAGAATTCCAATTTTAATTCATTTACAGTGTAGTTATCAAATTTAGAAAAGTCAAAGATAAAATGTCAAAAGCAGCTAGAAGGAGGATGTTCAGATTGCAGGAAACACAAATTTAAATAAGATTACTCAGTGTCAAAATATTTTTAAACAAGACAAATAGTACAATACTCTAAAATTATATATCTTTAAATACTGAGCATATTTCACCATGAACAGTGACACTTATTGAATGAGATTGCAAAAACTAAACCAAAAAAAAACATAAAAACAAATAATAAGAATCATTTTCAAACAAGTAATAAGAAATCCTGGACTTTAAAATTTTAGACATGCAGATTCACAAGCAACTGAAACTTAGTAAGATAAACTAGAATAGGAAGTAATTAGAATTAGTGACTCAATGTTTTTATTCTCTAAGGAGGAATCACAATAAATGATGTAGAAAACATAGAAGGGAACTTTTACCCTAGAGTATAGAGGGGGATAGTTAACTAAAAATAGTGAGAATGATTGCTGATCCAATCACTTTGCCCCTGAAACCAAGATAATTCTACCAGTCCCTGTATTTAGCCTTGTTTACCCTTTTTGTAATAGGTATATTTGAAGGAACCCTAGATCTGTTCATTTATAAAAGAATTCACCTACTTTTGTCTACCTCAAGGTAAAGCTATAAATATAAACAGTAATAGATTCCAGTCATTCTCAATTGGTCTCTAGTCCTTATAGAGTCAAGGTCCTGAGTTGCAGTTGTGTACACACACACACACACACACACACACACACACACACACACACACACACGTGAGATTTCTTTTCCCAGAACCACCTTGGGATGGAAATTCAGGAGCTGAATTAAAGCAAAAGCTTATGCCTTCTTGTTTCAGTTATTTTGAGTCTGCAAACATGAATGGTTTGTGTGTTATTAATAAACCCCTAAGTTATATTTGAAGTAGGTAGGCTATGTTTCACATTGTTGAGGAACAGAACCTCAGTCACATATCTAAATTATGGTTAAAAAAGTTCACAGATGCAGAAATTTGGAGGGAAAATCCTTTGAAAAGGAAAAAATAGTGTGTAGGGGGAGTACTTAAATATTTTTTAATATGGGCATGATACGCAAAATAATCCCAGGATCTATGTCTGGATTGTGTGGAAATGAGAGGTAGGTGATTCTGTTACAGGGTAAAGATTGGAGTGCTACAAAGTAAGATAAGATTTATCTGGTTTTTGTGTGAATGAGGCCAGGAAGTAAATGGTCTGTTAAAAACAGAAAAGACAATGTACCTTATTCTGAAAGAAAAGATGGGAGGTGGGGTGGAAGGAGAGAATCCCATAAAAGAAAAGGAACACCAAATTTTTCGAAGTATACCTTGAATGTTAATAGGCTGAATTTCCCAATTTAAAAAAGAAATGAATTGCCGAATAGATGAGCAAATAACATTCAAAAATTTGCTACTTATAATAAAGATGCATAAAGCATAACCATTCTTTCATGTTAAAAGTGAATGAAATTCTACTGTGCTATAAGAAATGATGAGTTTGATGTCTTTAGAAAAACATGGATAGACTTGCACAAATAATGAAGAGTGAAATAAGCGGAACCAAGAAAAACGTATATAATAATAGTAATATTGTTTTATGAACAAACTCGAGTGGATAAGTCATTTTGACACTTATAAATGCCCAAATTAACTACAAAGGTCATATGAAAGAATATGCTATCTACATCCAGAGAAAGAATTGATAAATAGAAATTTGTATGAATGATTTTACATATCTACGCATATTTGTATCTACTAGTAGCTGTCTCTAAGGCAGAGAAGGAGGGAAGAAAAAAATTTAAAAGATAATTATATAATATATTTTAAAAGATTAACAAGTTGTAGATAATAGATTTGCAGTTTCATGTGAATTTTTTTATTATACTATGTTATGGAAATACTTGTCTTATCCCATAAATTAAAACTGAATAAATAAAAATTTAAAAAAAATAAGTAATCAGCAGTACTATCTAAAAAATTGATTTTAGAAAATTGGGGGTGGGGAGTGAAATAATGGATAAAAGCAATTATACTTTTGCTGAATTTGAATAAAAAGAATTTGCAATCATAATTTTAGATAAGACAATAGCAAAAACAGTATCAAGAAAGACAATCAGAGATGTTTTGACTTTATTCAATTAATGTTTGTCAAAACATAAAACATTTTAAACATCATAGTAAATTTTGGCCATCAAATTAAACATGTGGCAGTCAGGGTGGGGGAGGTGAGGAGAAAGAAAAAAGGAAAGAAAGGAAGAAAAAAAGGAAGGAAGGAATGAAGAAAGAAAGAAAGAAAGAAAGAAAGAAAGAAAGAAAGAAAGAAAGAAAGAAAGAAAGAAAGAAAGAAAGAAAGAAAGAAAGAAAGAAAGAAAAAAGAAGGAAGGAGGGAGGGAATAAAGGAGTAAGGGAAGGAGAGAGTAAGTGAAAGAAAACAGAAAGAAAGATTAGAGGGACCATTCATCATTATCATCATCACAATCAATATATCCTCATCATCATTATCATCATTATCATCAACATCATCATCATTATCAATATCCTAACATTTACATGGTTGCAAAATGTTGTACATATGTTATCTCATCTCAAAGTAACAATAACACTGGCATGTAAGTGCTATTATTATGCTCATATTACAGATAGGGAAACTGAGTCTAAAAGCAATTAAGTGAGTTGTCCAGGATCACACAAGTAATCGGTTTCTAAAGCAAGGATTTAAATTCAAATCACAATAACTTCAAGCCAGGCACACACTCTTACCCACTGTTCCAATTAGTTGTCTCATTCCAGTAACATTTGTTCCTAAGTCAAATCTTCTTGAACTATTTAAATGCACAGAGTCTAATTTTGTTCCATGATGGAAAACATGTTGAGGCTGAAGGCACAAAGGTGACTGATTATACCTTTACCTTGTCCCAGGTTGTTGTCCCAGGTTAATATTACTGCTTGTAATATCATCAGTGTCTGCTTTACCAGCAAGTCCAATGTCGGGAGATAATTGTCAATCAATAGGATATGGGCTAACACTCTGCTGGTTTCCCTAAAATCTCTTTTGAATTTAGTGTTAAAATTACAGAAGCCCATATGCATTGGACTGGAATTCATACATTGGATAAAATTGTAGCCTAATTTCCATTTCCTTTTTCACAGAGTTACCATTCAAATATTTGGCAAGGTTATCTGGTTTTGGGTTCTGCTTAATTCTCTTCCTCACTGAGAAGATGGTGATAGTGTCAAAACAAATCTGATTATACAGCTACTAAATTAATCTTATGAACCACCTTTCTTATACTCACTGACTCAGCCATTGGCAGCAAGTTCACTCTATTGATATATAGGAGCTACAGCTTTCAATACTGATTCTTTGAGGGAATAGTCAGCTATTTCTTGATACATTAAAAAAAATGTACCATTCCAGGGACAAAGGGCACTCTTAAGGACCACACGATTCTTAAAATGAAAAATGACACACTTTAAAATGAAAGTATTAACTGCAGCTAGTTTCTTCCAGGGTATTCAATTTCACTACTTACATTATGATTTGAGTATAATGAAATACCACTACAATTTACTATTTATTATTTACAATTTAATATTGTAAATGAGGGGCATACCAGAAAAATATTTGAAATAAAAGCTAATTAAAATGAATTATTTTAAAAAGCTAGATAGCAAGACATGCTGTATAATGTCCAATTGCTCAGAAATTTTAATACATATGTGTATATTATATAGCTTAAAAATCTATTGGAAAGATAAATAGGAAATTACATAAGAATATATGTCAAATTAACTAGAATTGATAGATCTTTGGAGAATCTCTAATAATATACATATTTTTCAGGCTCCCAAGGGAATTAAAAGCTATTGCATTATTTTGTGTAAAAACATCCCACATGACAATAATTCACATATTTCAAAACATACATAATACCTCTTTTATCTTGGTCTTTTTTTTCACATGAATTGCTGTTAGTCACTCCAGTTTCCATTTAGAGTACCACTTGGTTTTAACTCCAAAGAACAAGATGCCTTTCCTAGGATAAGCAGATCACTTTAGATCTCATCACTATGCTGTTGCTGTTGTTTGTCCTTTATTTTTGGAGAGCACCAATCACATCATGATGTGATATCTTGACTCATGCCTGAATTGAATTTAAGGGAGGTAGAGCTGCACAGACATCAGCCTCACTCTCTTTTCCAGTCATCAAAGTCCACTAGTAAGACAAAAGTGAAGATAATTGGGAATGGTTCAGGATGCAGAGGATGACCTTGATATCTTTCATGCCTGACCAAGGCATTATTCATCTGTCTTTATGACCATTGGAACAAATTGTTCTCATTAGCCAATTCAGCTAGGGAAAGTCTTCACTTGCTGGGGGTGAATACTTCCCTAATTCACTAACAGATGTGAGGCCTGTTTGTTGCCCTCAACCTGGTTTAACCGATCTGCTGAGATGGCTTTACTATAGTGAGGTTACAATGTATGCTAAGTTCCTTGGAGCACCTGAGGTTTAAATACTAGGTAGACATCAAAAGTGGATGATCTGCCCTTAAAGGGTTCCATAAATCCTTACAAAGGAGGTGCTAGTCCTCCTTGAATACCCCATACACCCTGCTGTTAACTCACACTAGGATATTTAACATTTCTCTCCTCCCTATGCCTTTACTCCCCTCTGATTGAAGGATTGGATGCAGGACCAATAAAATCCACCCAAAACTTTCCTTTAGAGAGGGCAGAATCTGTACTTTGGAGCTTATTCCATTTCACATCTGCTGCCCTGCCCACTTTAAATTCCACAGAAGATGTCCTGAAACTCCCAGACCAGACCTTTCCAAATTCCTTTTGTATTTTGTGTTCACCCATTAGATTTGTATCTCCAATGAAGTGCTGGCATATAATTAGGGCTTAATAAATGTTTACTGAATTGATTTGAGTCCAGTTATTCCCCAGTAGATTTTATTTTTCTAATTTTTAAAAATTCTGAATTAAAAAATACCAAATAAAATAAGCATTTCCATATTTCCAGAAATATAAGATTGTACATGAAATTCTAAAGCTTTATTACATATATATATTTCTTCTTTAAATGCATAAATTAAACATGCATCTTTTAAACTTTTCTTACATATTTCTGATTATTTTGTACATTTCTGTTCTTTTAAAACTCTTTCAAAGGCTTTTTTGTTTCTACAGATGAATTTTATTATCAACATTTCTAAGTTTACAGAGTAATATGTTGGTGGCTTGATGGGTATGGCACTGGGTTAAAATAATTAATTTAGTTTTATTGAAATCAGGTAAATTTAATTAATATTACCATTTCATCATGTGGGTAAGAGCTACCCATGAATAATTTGTATATAAAAAATTATTTGTGTTTGTTACTGTAAATAACCTTTCATAGCCTCATAAAGTTTCTGTGTGCCTTCATAGATCCCACATTTTTATAGAATCTGTAGGTATTTTGAGTGGAATTTTTCTTTATTTTTCTGCTGGATATTGTGGGTAATGGAAATGCTGAAAATTTGCATAGATTTAGTCTGTATAATTGAATTTTATTGAACTATTTAATTACTTTAATTTTAGTTGTTTCAAATATTTTTATAAGGATATCAGCATAACAAATCCATTAAAAAAAAGATTGCCTTTGTGCTTTCTTTGCCCACACTTTTCTCCCCCTTCAACTTAGTTCCTTTTTCTTATTAGGAAAGCTAGCATTTTTTTTGGGAGGGGCAATTGGGGTTAAGTGACTTGCCCAGGGTCCCACAGCTAGTAAGTGTCAAGTGTTTGGTCTGAGGCCGAATTTAACTCAGGTCCTCCTGACTTCAGGACCAGTGCTCTATCCACTGTGCCACCTAGCTGCCTCTAAAAGCTAGCATTTTTTGCATTGTGTTAAATAATAGCAGTAATAAGACTCTCATTACCTTCTGATCTTTTTAAAAATGCCCCTAGTTTCTCCATTCTATACAATTCTGGCTCAGTTTTAGGTAGATACTTACTTCTATGATTAAAAAAATAAAATTTACATGCTTGTTAGAGTTTGTTAAGAGCTTTTCTCAATATCTATTAATAGCATGGTGATTTAAAAATTGTTTTGTCATTAATTTGACCTATTATGGCCTTTTTAAATATTGGACCACTCTTACATTCTTGCTATCAGTGCAAGAAAGTCATAGTGTTTCATATTTTAATATATTATTGCTGCCTTTCTTAATCTGTTATTAATCTATCTTCTATCTATATATTTATGTTTTTATTTATCAACTGATTTATTTATGTATTGGGTATGCTTATTAGGGAATGAAATATTGCCTATAATTTTCCTTTTCTCTCACTCCTGATCTTAGGAATCAAAATCATATTTAGAAAAAAAGTTTGGAAAGAGTTTCCTTTCATATTTTTGGGGAAAAAGTTATGAAAATTTTTTTCAATGTTTAGTAGAATTCTCTTGTAAATCTGCATGATAGTTTCATTTCCCTTTATGATACCATTTATGGGGCAATCAATTTGTTGTTGTTGTTTTTTGTTAGATTATCTAAACCTATTGTTCTATTAAGCTAGCTGTGTGTGTTTGTATGTATGTGTGTGTATTTATGTGTAGAACCATTTTGACTACTTATTAGTTTGAATGATGGGTATTGTCCAAAATTATATGTAATGGTTTCTCTTATTCCATTTCATTCTTTCTTTCTTTTTTTTGTAAAAAGTATTTTATTTTTTCCAATTACATATAAACTAGTTTTCAACACTCATTTTTATAAGATTTTGAGTTTCAAATTTCTTCTTCCTCATTTCCTCCCTCAAATTTCCTCTCCCCAAGATCGTAGGCAATCTGATATACCTTATACATGTGCAATCATGTAAACATATTTCCACATTAGTGATATTGTGAAAGAAGAAACAGAAGTGAAAAGTGACAAAAAAGAGTTGCGTATGCACAGGTTGGTGCCCAAAACTGCCTTCCTGAGGCCTACTATGGAGGAATCACTGTCAGACCTGAAACCCCCTCTGAGCTAGGAAACCTCCTCAGATATGTGGAATTTACAATGGAACAGTATGCTAGATGATTTATTGAATATAGATGATATACAATTTTCTTCACCAGACAATATGAGCTGGCTGGGAAATGTGGAAGAAAATCCTGGAGTTCAGATGTCTGTTCCCCCAGTTAACCTGACCATATCATTTCTATCCCAAAAGGACTATCTTGGGGAGTATGGCTTCAGGCTTGGTTTTCTACACTCTGGAACAGCCAAGTCTGTCACCTGCACACAGTGCTCCTCTGAGCTGAACGAGCTATTTTGCCAGCTGGCTA
The DNA here is from genome assembly GCF_900497805.2 of Vombatus ursinus. Lineage (NCBI taxonomy): Eukaryota > Metazoa > Chordata > Mammalia > Diprotodontia > Vombatidae > Vombatus > Vombatus ursinus. The sequence goes on from NW_020947238.1 coordinate 1,336,603, forward strand.
AAACCTGCCCTGTCTAGCTCTGAGTCACCTCACCAACACCTGCTGTTGCCAGATTCCAAGCTGCTGCTATTTATAAGAAGTCAGAACACATGACCGAGGTGGTTAAGCGCTGTCCCCATAATGAATGATGCACTGAGCACATGGATGCCCTGGCACTTCCACAGCACCTGAACCAGGTGGAAGGAAACCTACAGGCTGAATACCTCAATGATGCCACCACCATGTGACAGAGTGCGTCCATCCCTTAGGAGTCGCTGGATGTTGGCTCTGATTGTACTACAATTCATTACATTTATATGTGCAACAGTTGCTGCATGGGGGGCATGAACTGGCGCCCAATCCTCACCATCATAACCCTGGATGACTCCAGCAGTCAGCTAATTCAACATTGAAGCTTTGAAGTACATTTATTTGCCTGTCTTGGAAGAGACCAAAGGACTGAAGAGGAAAATTTTCGCAAGAAGGGAGGTCACAAACAAGCCATCTTCTGAGAGCAATAAGTGTGCATTGCCCACAACACCCCCAAGGCTAAAAAGAAGCTAATGGATGGAGAATATTTTACCCTCCAGATCTGAGGTTGCCACCTCTATGAACTGCTCCTGAAGTTGAATCAAACCTTGGAACTGAAAGATGCTCACAGTGGGAAAGATACTGGAGTGGTTTGCCATTTCCTTCTACAGTGGATTAAGGCAAACAGAACTTAAGTGATTTGGTCACACAACTACTAAGTGACTGAAGCCAATTTGGGCTCAGGTCTTCCTGATTCCAGGCACTACTTTATATCTACTGAGCCACCCAGATGCCTTCCCTCACTTTAGTGTCTCTCTAAAAGAGAGGGTAATGCTGTCTGGGAAAAGTGTTCTGAATAAAAAAAAATATATTAGGAGCATTGGAATCAGAGACTTAGAACTGAAGGAAGAGGCCGCCTTGTTTTATAGGTGAGGAAACTAAAGGCCACAGAGAGACTTACTAAGGTCAGAGATAGTTAAGTGAGAAACAGGATTTAAATCCAGAACTCCAAAGTGATGGGTATGCTTCCATTGTGCCATACTGCCTTCCAAGACTAAAGGCATTGCTTAGAGCCATGATGGTTTCTTGAAACTGCTATATGTGTTTCTGCCATTTGGAAAAGTGTGTGCACATTCACTTAGGTATGTGTTCCTGGTAAGGTGTGGGAGCATGATGGAAGGATGTCAGGAAAGTGGGTGGTCACAAATAGTTGTTGATGGGTTGACATTTGTGATGAAATGAGCTGTCTTCTCCACACTCGCAGGATTTAGTAACTGAAACACCCACTGGAATGTGCTTCTACCAAAATGGTTTGTATCCTCTATCCTTAAGATAATTCTGAAGTTTTATTTTCACTCACCTCATAGGCAACAAACATTTTGAAAAGGGAGCCATAAGTTTCACCAGACTGCCAAAGGAGTTGGACATAAAAATGGTTAAGTACCCCAGCTCTAGCCCCAGATTCTCAGGAACACACTAAAATGAGATGAACTTTCTCCACCCCCACAGATTCCTCCTCCATCATTTTTTCCCACAAACTCTTAAACCCTTTTTTTAACCTTTTTTGCAATTTTTATAGAATTTATTATTTTCAAATAGTTAATACTAAAAAAAAGAAAATTGACAAAAAAGAAAAAAAGGGAAAATCATGTGCTTTGCAGCTCCACCACAATGCATTTGTGTCTCAATTTGCTCACATCGCCAACATTTATCATTTTCCTTTACTGTCACATTAGTCATTCTGATGGGTGTGTGGTGGTACCTCAAAATTTTTTAAAATTGTATTTCTCTAATCAATAGTGATTTGGGGCATTTTCTCATATGACTATAGAAAGCTTTAATTTCTTCATCTAGAAACATCCTGTTCATATCTTTTGACCATTTAACAGTTGGGAAATGACTTGTATTCATATATATGTGACTCAGTTATTTATATATTTTCCACTTAATAAAATTTTATTTTTTTCAGTTATTTATAAAGATAGTTTTCAACATTCACTGTTATAAGATTTTGCATTCCAATTTTCTTCTCTCCTCCCTTCCCTCCTCTCCCCCATCCCCTCTTACCAAGGCAGCAACCATGTCCCAGGGCTAGAGATGATTACAAAAATTAAGCTATTACTACAAAAAATACAAAGGAAAAGGAGAAATAATCCAACCATAGAAAGCTATTATGGGAATAGAGAAGACTGTGGTTCATGTTCACAGGAGGATATTGAAGCTAAGAAATCCCCTTCTACCTCAAAGAGTAATGTCAAATTGTCCAACCTGTTCAAAAAGAATTCATAGAAGAACTCAAAAAAGACTTTAAATATCAAATGAGAGAGACAGAGAAAAAACTAAAAAAAAAGAAAGAAAAATTGAAGAAAAACAAAAAAGACTGTGAAAGGAAAGTCTATCAGTAAGAGAGCCAGAATTTTTTTTTAAATTTATTTTTTTGAGTTTTCAACATTCACTTCCACAAGATCCTGATTTCCATTTTTTCTCCCCATCTTTCCCCTCACCTCACCCCAAGATAGCATGCATTCTGAAAACCCTTTTTCCCTGATCTGCCCTCCCTTCTATCACTTCCCCTTCTCTTATCACCTCCCTTTTCTATTTTCCTGTAGGGCAGGATAGATTTCTATATCCCATTTCCTGTATAATTTATTTCCCAATTGTATATAAAAACAATTTTTAACATTTGTTTTTAAAACTTTGGGTTCCAAATTCTCTCCCTTCCTCCCTCCCCACCCATCCTTATTGAGAAGGTGAGCAAATCCAGTTATACATGTGTAGTCATGCAAAACACTTCCATAATAGCCATGTTGTGAAAAACTAACTATATTTCCCTTCATCCTATCCCACCCCCATTTATTCTATTCTCTCCTTTGACCTTGTCCCTCCTCAAAAGTGTTTGCTTCTGATTACCCCTTCCCCCAATCTGCCCTTCCTTCTATCATTTCCCCCTTTCTTATCCCCTTCACCCTTATTTTCCTGTAGGGTAAGATAGATTTCCATACCCTATTCAGTGTGCATGTTATTCCCTTCTTAAGCCAAATCAAATGAGAGTAAGATTCATTCATTCCCCCTCACGTGCCCCCTGTACAGTGAATGCTTTTCCCCCCTTTTACATGAGATAATTTACCCCATTCTACCTCTCCCTTTCTCCTTCTCTCTGTACAATCCTCTCTCACCCCTTAATTTTATTTTTTTAGATATCATCCTTTCATCTTCAACTCATCCTGTGCCCTCTGTCTATATGTATATATTTCCTCCTACTACCCTAATACTGAGAAAGGTCTCATGAGTTACAAATATCATCTCCATATAGGAATGTAAACAGTTCAACTTTAATAAGTTTCTTATGACTTCTCTTTCCTATTTATCTTTTCATGCTTCTTTTGAGTCATGTATTTGAAAGTTGATTTTTCTATTCAGCTCTGGTCTTTTCATTAAGAATGCTTGAAAGTCCTCTATTTCACTGAAAATCCATTTTTTCCCCTGAAAGATTATACTCATTTTGGCTGGGTAGGTGATTCTTGGTTGTAATCCTAGTTCCTTTGGCCTCCAGAATATCATATTCTAAGCTCTCTGGTCCCTTAATACAGATGCTGCTAAATCTTGTGTTATCCTAATTGTGTTTCCATAATACTTAAATTGTTTCTTTCTGGCTGCTCGCAATATTTTCTCCTTGACTTGAGAACTCTGGAATTTGGGTATACTATTCCCAAGAGTTTTCCTTTGGGGATCTCTTTCAGGAGTTGATCAGTGGGTTCTCTCCATTTCTATTTTACCCTCTGGTTCTAGAATATCAGGGCAGTTTTCCTTGACAATTTCTTGAAAAATTATGCCTAGGCTCTTTTTGTGATCATGGCTTTCAGGTAGTTTAATAATTTTTAAGTTCTCCCTCCTGCATCTATTTTCCAGGTCAGTTGTTTTTCCAGTGAGATATTTCACATTGTCTTCTATTTTTTCATCCTTTTGGTTTTGTTTTATAATGTCTTGATTTCTCATAAAGTCATTAGCTTCCATTTGCTCCATTCTAATTCTTAAGGACTTATTTTCTTTAGTGAGCTTTTGGACTTCCTTTTCCATTTGACCAATTCTATTTTTTAAGGCGTTCTTCTCCTCATTGATTTTTTTGGACCTCTTTTGCCATTTGGGTTGGTCTATTTTTTAAGGTATTATTTTCTTCAGTATTGTTTTGGGTCTCCTTTAGCAAGCTATTGACTTGTTTTTCATGATTTTTTTGCATCACTCTCATTTCTCTTCCCAGTTTTCCTCTACTTCTCTTACTTGCTCCCCAAAATTGTTTTTGATCTCTTCCATTATCTGAGACCAATTCAAATTTTTTTTGGAAGCTTTGAATATTTGACTTTGTTATCTTCTTCTGGTTATATGTTTCAATCTTTTTGTCACCAAAGTAAGATTCTATGGTCTGAGTTTTTGGTTGCTGTTTACTCCTGTTCCCATGAGTAAAACTCAATTGCTTGAGTTTTAAACTCTTTATTAAAGTAGAGGCCTGCTTCCAGTGTGGATAATGTACTGTGCCAAGTTTTGGGGGTTCTGTGCAGCTGTTTTCAGAGAAACTTCTAGGAACCTATAAATATTCAGTTCTTCCAAGATGGTATGATCAAAGGTGAGGTGTTTATTACTTTCCTGGCCTGTGCTCTGGTCTCTGAGTGACCACTAGCACTATTTTCTGCCTTGGAACTGTGAGGAGGATTCCCTCTCCACTTCTGCCACAAGATCAACCAAATTAGAGCTCCTACTCTTCCCAGGTCCCCCACCTAAGACTGCAACTCAGATCCAAGCACAGGCAAAACCAGACAATCCTTCCTCAGCACCAGTAAAGAGATCCCTGCAATCCCTCTCTAATCAGCCACTCAACCCTTCTTCTGTATGTGGGCTGGGAGCTCTGGAAACAGCCGCTGCCCTATGTCTGCACTGAAACTAGGGCTGGGACCATGCTCTTCACTCATGGCTGTTCCAACACTCCTTTCCTGCTGACGTTCTAAGTTGTCTTTGGCATTTGTGGGTTGAGAAGTCTGGGAACCACTATAGCTCCCTTTGATTCAGTCCCCTTTAGTCCTGCTCCAGGTTTTCTGAGGCCCCATCTTTGCCTGTGTGGCCCATGCAGAACCGTGCCCCTCTCCCAGCCCTGTGCAACAGACCTTTTCCATTAACAGTAGTCTTGGCCTGTAAATTTGTTTCACTCTGTCTTTTTGTGTTTTCTGCTGCTCTAGAATTTGTTTACAGCAATTTTTGCAGGTTTATGGAGGGGTTTGGGGGAGAGTTCAAGCAAGTCATTGCTTTTTCTCTGCTATCTTGGCTCTGTCCCAAGAAAGAGAATCTTAAGGAAGAAAATGACATTTTGAAAATTAGAATTGGTTGGGGGGCAGTTAGGTTGCACAGTGGATAGAGCTCTGGCCTTGGAGCCAAGAGGACCTGAGTTCAAATCCAGCCTCAGACACTTGACACTTACTAGCTGTGTGACCCTGGGCAGTCACTTAATCCCAATTGTCTCACAAAAAAAAATAGAATTGGTTAAGACAAAGCCAGTGAAATTATAAGAGATTAAGAAATAATTAAACAAAATATGAATCATTAAACAAAATATGAATAATGAAAAATAGAATAGAAAATGAAACATAAGAAAAACAACAGATCTAGAGAAAAGATCAGAAGAGAAAATATAAAAATAATCAGATTAACTGAAAGCTATGATAAAAAAAGAATCTTGATATAATAGTGGAAAAAAAATAAAGAAAATTATCCAAAAGCATTAGAATGTGGGGGGAAAGTAGAAATAGAAAAAAAATCCATTGATCACCACTTGCAAGACATCATATGAGGAAAACTCATAGGAATATTATAGTCAAATCCTGAAACCCCCAGCTCAAGGATAAAATATTAAAAGCAACAAGAAAAAAATATGATGATGGCACAATTAGAATTACATAAGACCTAGCAGCAGAGATATTAAAGGACTGTAGGTCCTGCAATACTATATATAAAAGAGCAAAAGAAATGGGACTCTGGCCAAAAATATCATACTCACCAAAGTTAAGCATAATCCTGAATGAAACAACATGGACATTTGATCAACTGTCAGACTTTCAAGATTTTGTTTTAAAAAAAAAGACCTGAACTTACTAGAAGATTTGACATATCAGAGCCAAGAGAAAAATAAAGTACATACTACAGACTGATTACAAAGGATTCAATAAGGACAGACCATTTACTTTTTATATAAGTAAAATGCAAAACGTATGTCTAGGATTCTTATTAATTATTGGGTAGTTCATAAGAAAGATAGGGAAAGACCTCAGTATATGATTTTAAAAAGTAAAACCACTTAAGAACAGCTAAAAAGAATAATTATTTTATACAAATGGGGTGCAAAAGGAAGAACTGATACAAGGGAATTAGATGTGGGAGGAGAACTGGTAATTCTGGTAACCTCCTTTCATCAGAAATGGATTTAAGAGGGAACAATACATATATATTTAGAAGAGCATAAAAGTCTTCTGAATTTAGAAGAAATAAAACAGTGAGGGGATAGAAAGTGGGGAGGGGACAAGGGAGGGATCTCCAGAGAGGAAGTTGAGGTAATAGGTTATAAGGGGCTATAAAAGGGTATTTAGATTCATGGGAATGGCAGGTTAGATGAGGGATCCTTGAAGTGGGGTAGACTAAGTAATAGAAGGGCAAGGTAGTGAGTAGAAGCAAAGTAGAAGAGTCAGGAGGGATAGGAAACAAGAGATATGCACAAACATAAAAACAAAGATCAGAGTAGAATTTGTTTGAGAAAGTATATGTCTATATATGTAAGTATATATGTGTATATATTTATTTATGTATGTATACCTATAGAAAAATATATCTGCACTCAGTTGTAGCCTTTTGTGGGGGGAGAGAGGGGAAAAAGAGCAAAGTAAACACAAGTGTACAGCAGAGAACAAAAGAAAACTTACAATAAAGCAAAGATGGACAGCTCTCGACACAACATGTAGCATTTATCATACAGGCTTTCTTGAAATGAAAATTTATTGTTACACATTTTGAATCCTCTCTTATGTTCTGCTATGCACATGTCATGCTTGTTTTTCTTTTCCTACTTTGTAATTAAGATTCAAATTTAAGTTTATGACATGTTTGTTTTTTTTTCCTTTTCTCTATTCTCTATTTGTGTTCTGGTATTTGAATCTAAAATAAAATTCAATTAAAAAAATAAGCACTAGGGCTAGCAGTTAGAAGGGAAAAAAAAGTCCTTTTTGACCTCTTCCAAGAGGACTTTTTGGTCTTGAGACCTATACATATTCCTCTTTGAGGCTTCACATGTAGGTATTTTGAAATTGTTGTCCTCTTCTGAGATTGTGTTTTGATCTTCCCAATCACCATAATGGCTTTCTATAGTCAGGGCTTTTTTTTTGTTTTTGCTCTTTTTTTTTTTGAAGTTGAGCTCTCCTGTTGGAACATAGAGGTAATTGTCCCAAGCTTATTGTACTGGGGGCTAGGGGCCTAGTCACTGACTTTCTGTGCTAGGGCATATGGAGCTGGTGGCTCACCCACTGCTCTAGGTTGGCCCATCCTAGCTGTACCTGTTGCACCCTGATTTCCAGGGGTAGCAATTTGCTCACCTGTGCTGAAGCCAAGAGCCTCCCCTTGGCTTGCCTGGACACTTCCTGTGCTGGGCCAGGTTTCCCTTTTACCGAAGTGAGACAGAGCTTTCCTGAAATCCTAAATAATCCTGGACTTGAAAATTTATTTTACTCCATTTTTTTTTTTGTGGATTCTGTCACTCTAGAATTATTTTAAAAACTTGATTTAAAATTGTTTCTGGGGGAAAATGGGGAGTGTTCAGAAAACTTCCTGACTTCTATCCACCATCTTGGTTTTGCTCTCCATGCAATTTGTAATTGCTATAAATTTCATTATTTTAAGTTTGCAGTAGAAATAATTTAGTTTTCCTCTTTATTTAAGTAATATTGTTCATCATTTTTGGTAGTTTTTAAACACTATTCCTGTTTTCATTTATCAATTCATTGTTTTATTTTTGTTTACAATATTGTGAATCTCCTCTTTGATTTTCAGAATTTCTACTTTGATGTTTAGTTGTGACTTTTTGTTCATTTCATTGCCTTATTTTTAATTGCCTGCTGCTTTTATTTCACTACTATTTTATTTCTCTCTTTTACCACAGAACAATTCAATGAAAATGTATCTTCCACAGAGAAATAGCTTTAATAAATTTGACTGCTAATCACAAAGGATGAAGTAAATAGCTTTTAGAAAGGACAGTCTTGTTATATGTCCTCCATGCCTACAGTGGAAATGGACAACAAAGGCATTGGAGAGGGAATATCTGTGTTCTAGTCAAAGACCATGAAGCCCTCTAAGTTTGACCTTGTTTATCATTTTAGAAAAAGAGAGTATGATACCAGTAAGAGTTTGTCCTCATACATAGGAGTAGTGAAATAATGGAATTCTGTAAATTATCTAATAATGATATTAGAATATAGAGTAGAGACGTAGTAATGAAGAAGAAGGAAGCAAGAAATTTAATTCTAATAGTGCCATTTCAATGGGATGCTAAAAGGAATCATTGACATAATAGCAGCCAAATTGTGGTTCACTAGGTCATATCTCCTTCATTTATGAAAGTGTTTAGAGATTTTTCTTAAGAAATACTTAAGCTACAGTGAATAAAGTTTTTTTTATTATTATAATTTTCTTTGATAAATTTTTCTATTGTTTTTATGATTTGTTCATTGACCCACCAATTCATATCATTAAATTATTTAGTCTCCAATTAATTTTAATTCTTTCTTTCAAGACCTTTAATTGCATATAAGATGTCTACTTTTTTGCAATCTTTTTTGAGTTTTTAAATTCTTCAACATATGATCAAGTATTTGAGAAAGTGTTATTTTTAACTGAGAAATAAATGAACTCTTTACTTCTTTCTCAAAAAAATCACCTTAAAATGATGTGTAATTTATGGAAACATTTTTCAACTGTTTCCCAAAATTAACTTTATGAATTAGGCTAGTGCCAGGAAAAATTAATAATGATCTCATTTCATGTAAGTGGACTTGCTACCAGGCCATCTGCTGCACATGTATCTGAATTTTATGAGACTGGCTTTAAGCCATCTATTCACCGAGATCCCATAGGAGACTTTTCTTTTTACCTGCCAGAAAGAACTGATCCTTACTTACAATTAAAAAAAATCTAAATCAATAATATGTTGGTTGTATTGGCCCATCTGACAGAAACTTATAAAAAATACATTTCTGAAGTTCCATTTTGGGAACAAAAACAATAATAACACAGTGTTAAAGCATGGCACCATTTCTTAAAATGCTTTCCAAACAATACTGTGAAATATGTAGGGAAAAAATACTGTTTCATACATATACACATATGTGTGTATTATACATATATATGTATAATATATGTGTGTGCATAGTATATATGTATCTACATATATACAAATATACATATTATGTGTATATATGTGTGTATGTAAATATATATATGTATAACTGACATTACAAATTTTAAAGGACATGTTAATTAAGTGGAGAGAAAAATTGTACACTAAAATAATAATTTCAAATCTTTATCTCCAGTGATAAAATAGCACTTTTAATATTTGGGGTTTTCTATTTTTTTATTTTGCTAATAAAATTGTGTCAATTCTCATTAAGCAGTATTAACACATCAAAATAAACTATTTTTTAAAAGTGCAGAGTGGCTCAAGAAAAAAAATTGCCAATTTCAGAGAAATTATTTATCTTTCATTATACTAACTTTTTAAAAAAATGAGAACACCATTCTTTTAGAAAATAAAACACATTATTGTATACTTTAAAAAAGTCAGATATTCAAAGGCATATTCACTTTTTTTAAAAAATAGAAAATATCTAATGTGGCTACTTTCCAAACCAAATAGGCTTGAACTATTTCATAATTTGTCTGTGAATATTTTAACAATGTTAGGATTCCATTAAGTACACAAAGATATCCATGTAAAAAACATTTTTCCATATGTATCCTATATTTTAACTTTTGAAACTGAAATTATTATAACAAACAATAAAAAGGAAACTATGAAACATTCTGGAATGCTAAAATAATAAAATGAGAGTTGGACTTTCTGTTCTCTAAGATTCTTTTAGCTCTAACATTCTATATTGAAATATCCAGGAAAATAAATATTGCTTATTATCTCAATTGCATATCTCTCCCACCTGTAAGATAGTGTTCTCTCTGCACATAGTAGCTAGTTAATAAATAGTTTTTTAAAGGAATGTGGAAAAATGTCTTTGGAGAATTTTTATGTTCTTTGTGAAGCATGACTAAGTTCATCAAATTTGATGACATCACAATGTAATCTAATTAATATTGGGTTTCTTTGTTATTCAAGTATTATTTTACAGAGACTGCTGAAGGGTTTGGAAGGAGAACAGTCTTTGTTATCAAGTTTCCTTCATATTGATTGAAAGGGTTGAATAAGGAAAAATACTTTTTTCATTTTTGTGGCTATTTTCTTTGTCCTCTTAGCCTATACACAACATGGCACATTAAAAGGCAAAGAAGAAGGAAGAAAGCCAACAGATAAAAACAACATAAATACATATATACAACTTTTGGCAACATCCCAAGTCTTTTAAAAAGACAGATATCTAAGACATGGAGATCAAAGATGTCATCAATTGGATTTGATTCCTTTATTGTCAGACCATCTTTAAAGCTATTAGTTGAATTCATCTTTATACGTTACCCAGAATTACTGTTTCTTTTTCAAATTATTTTTATTTTTTTTATTTTTTTTATTTTTTTGGCTAGGCAATGTGCCAGGGTCACACAGCTAGTAAGTGTTATATATCTGAGGCTGGATTTGAACTCAGGTCCTCCTGAATCCAGAGCTGGTGCTCTATGCACTATGCCAACTAGCTGCCCCCTCAAGCTATTCTTTATCTTTTCTGTTAAAAAGATCAAATGATCAACCACAATGTCATTAAATGCAATAAGGTGATTTTGATTACCCCCTACTGCAGGATACTTTGAGTTCTCAATGATGAGGAAAATATTATTCTTTACTTTCACAAAGTTAGTCACATTCTCCAATTTTTTTAAAGGAAAAGTCAACCTCCAGGATGGGAGCCCTGAAATGTGATTATTTCTCATCTAATTATTTAATCAATGATTTTATCCTGTTATATATTATCTAAATTGCAGTCTTTCTTGGAAAAAAAAATAAAGCAAGAGACATGTCCAGAAGAATGTTCAGATTCACATATATAAATGTTTATTATAAATGTACTTGGTTAGCATCACTATAGTAAACTCAGTGGGTCCAAAGGGTATTACCTTATGGAAATTTATTCATACATACATGAAACATGTACAATACATTTTGTATCACTTATATATTAAATGTGTGGTGCCAAAATTGGGAAATGTTTAATAAAATAAATTAAAATGAAATACAGCTTAGATAATGTTAATTTATAGTTTTTAAAGTCAATATCTGTTTTACAGGTATCTTTTTTTAGTTTTGTTTGTTTGTTTGTTTTTTAAGTTTTACACTACTGATATACAGCACCTAGCAGAGTGCAAGATGTATTGGCAGAAATTATAAATCCATAATCACATAAAGCAGGACTTCTGAAAGTGGTGAGCTAGCTTCAAGAAAATACTGCAGGCAGAATCATATTACTTTGGAATTGGAAGAGAACCTAATCATTGATTCAGCTCAACTTCCTAGTCAGCATAGGAATCTTCTTTACAACATTTTACAGCATCTCCAAGAATGGTTTTCTACCCTCAGCTTGAAATATTTCAGTAAAATTAAACTCTATCTCACAATTAATTTACTACTTTCATAATACCAAATTCTACCTTATAGGTCCTTTGTCTGTTGGGAAATACATAAATTGTTATGTTTGCCTTTTAAAGTTTTTCAAAATATTGCACCAACCTACCTTTCCAGACTCTTTATAAATTACTTCCTCACTGTATGGTTCAGCCAACTTGATTTTCTTGAAGTACACATAACAGTTCATTCTCCATTTCTGTTCTTTTGCCCTGCTGTTCCCTCAGGCCTGAAATCTTCTTCCTCTTCTTAGACTCTTATAATTTCTAGTTTCCTTCAACACTCAGCTCCAGCAGCATTTTATAAATGTAGTATTTCCTTATCTTTCCAGATGCAAGTGCCATTTATCTCCCCAAACTAATTTGTATATATACATATATTTACATATGTGTGTATATATATTCATATTACATATATGTGTGTTTATTTGTATTGTACATGCATGTGTATATATGTGCATCTGTATGTGCATATATACATCTACATAACACATGTGTGCTCAATGTCTAACAGATTGACTTATCAATAGTATGTAGTTATTTCATGCTTTTCAAATGTAACTTTAATTTAATCCTGCAAATTCTACACATCTTTTCCACTGAGTAGAAGATAACACAGTGAATAGAATTCTGTGCCTAGAGTCAGGAGGAAATGAGTTAAAATCTGGCCTTAAATACTTACTAACTATATGACTCTGGGAGAGTCACTTAAACTTCCTGTCTCAGTTTCTTCAACTCTAAAATAGGGATACTAACAGTACCTAAGTCTCAAGGTTGTTGTGAAGAATAAATTACATTAGTGAAGAGATTACATTAGTGAAGCACTTTATTCAGTGACTGGAACATCAAACTCTGTAAACTCCTCATGTGCATGGATATCTTTCCTTTCTTCCTTCCATTTTAAAATTATATATACTTAGAGATTACTCCCATTTTGTGAGAGATCTCTTATAGCAAGTAAAACGATTAAGTAAAAAGAATGACATAGTGATGTCTTCTGAAAATGCACATAATATTAATTTCCACAGGGGTTCCTTCACAGGATGACAGCTACAAACATTAGGCTAGATGCATTGTTATTCTGAAAACCCTTGGATTCAGTATCATAGCTATTCTCTATCAACACTGGAGGCAAGATAATGATCAAAGCAGTGGTTCAACTTGCTTTACACATGCTGCATCCTCTTTTTCCTTCAGGGTAACCCTCTGTTTTAGACAGTTTTGCCCTTTTGGTGATATTTGATTGACATTTATAGGGGATGTCTTTCCCCTTTTTCACACATGTTGCTCACACAGAGCAGGGCATTGAGGACTGAGCTAGGAGTACCAGTGGTGTGGGGGTAGGAGGTGTGGGAGTGTTTCTCTCTGGGCTTCTGTGTCAATCTGCCTATTGGTGGCCATTGGTCAGGAGTTGTTGGTGGAGGTGATGAAGAAAGTGGGTCTCTTCTACACATTGTTTTTCCCCTCAGTGATGGATATAGGGGCTGGATTAAAAACATGTTTGACAATTTGGAGGACACTTCTATTCCCAAATAGAAGGCACTGAGGGTCATAGGGACTTTCCATTAAGTACTGTGGGGAGATGCTGGTCAAGGTAGTGGTGATGGTTTAACCCATTGGCACTTGCTATTTCCCATCTTTCCTTACAAGTGCTTTCCTGCTTTAGCTAGGCTGACTTTTCTACTCTGGGACTTGTTTATTAATCTTCATGAATTCATTCAAAAAACATTGAATAAGGTTCTACGCTACCTAAGAAAACAACTGTGTGACAGTACTCAAAAATATAAACCAAAACTAAGGATGGTTATCCAGCTAAAATTAATAAATGATCATTCAACTAAAAGTTCTCTCTTTTGCCAAATTTTAGGTGAAAGTATTTCTAGATGCAGCACATAAAAGAAAGAGACCTCACTGCTTTTAAAAACATTTTTTTGAAAATAGAGACTACCAATTCTCAAAAGCTACATGCAGTGCTTATGAAAAATAAAAGAATAGCTACTTCAGGGCCATTAACCTGTATGGTTGCTACTTGGAGATGTAGAAAAAGATCCAATCAGTTCATTTCTTCTACATAGTAAAATTGAAAATGACGGAAGTCTAATTTTCATACAGTTGATTGTTGTAAGAATAAACATTTTTAACCTGACCTATTCTTCCCCTCTGACAGATAATTTCAGAAGCAAATCTAAATTCATTTAAAGAAGAGTAGTTATTTACATTTATGTCTGCTTTGACAAGGATAACTTGTTTAAAAATTAAGTAACAACATTCATGAGCTTGAATCTCTTCTCAGTCCCTAAAAATTCATTTATTGAACAGAAATTACAAATGAGAGTTGAATTGGTATTATTGTGTGAAAATAGAGTGCCTTTGTAAGGATCCTGAATAATTTTTAAGATGTCTACTTGAATTGTATTGAAAAGCCTGTCATTGGAAATTTTGGATTGCCCAAAGGTCTCTCTGAAATCCAATGAATCTTTAGGCTCAAAATAAGCTCATGCAGTTTTGTTTCCTGGAGGGGATAGTGCAATAGTGTTACCTGTGGGACACTCTTTCTTGCTGATCTTTGAAAAATCATGACAAACAGATGAGGTGCTGTGGGGCTGCAGATGAGCTCCTGGTTTCATTTTTATTTTAAAGATGGATTCTTTGTGCTGTAGACTGACGAGTTTGACTTTGATTCCTGGAAAAAAGTGTACAATAAATTAGTAATAAAAGTGACAAGAAAGTAGAAAAGGAAATAATAATTAATACAAGACAGAATAGTTTTGTCAAGAACAAGTCAATCCAGGTTAACTTAATTTCCTTTATTAATAGTTTTTAAACTGTTAAGTTAGGAAGATGCTATAGACATAGTATGCCAATAAAGGATTTGTCAGTTATCTCAACTAAGCCTTATGGTCAAAGTGTAGTGATATGGGCTAGATGATAGCAGATATGTTGATTTTGATGTAGTCAAATGAAAGTATTCAAAAAACTTTCTTTAATAAGTTATTGCCAAAGAGAAGTCATTCCTCTAGTTGAGTGTTCAAAGGATCTAATTCTGGCCAAGTTTTTTTTTTCCCAACATTTTAATCTGTATTCAGGTGAATGTATAGATGTCATGCTTGTCAAATTTGAAGGTTACAAAATTGGAAGTGATAGTAATTAATTGATATCTGGCTACATAAAGACTTTTATGTGTAAAATCTATCAAGATTGTGTGTATGTGTGTTTTGTTTCTTTGTTTTATCAGACCTGTGATTTCATCAGCACAGAGCTCTCTACCAAAGCATATTAGCACCTTCCTGAGACTTAAGAATATTGGAGTGTCCTATTTTTCACTGAATGGTTAAGTAACGCACATTGGAAGTATGTATCAAATGTCAGATTCGAACCCAAGTCATCCTAACTTCAAGTCCACTATATCACATTGCCTAAATAGAAATTTAAGAGAAACAAATGTGAATTCCATGTGTGTGTGTGAAAAATCTTGGCTTAAAAAGGCCAAGGTCTCCCACCACATCTGGTGCCATCTCCAGTCATTCTGATCTATATCTTGCCACTGGACCCAGATGGCTCCAGAGAAAGTGAGGCTGATGACTTTGCATAGCCCTTCCTCTCTTAAATCCAATTCACTTGAAAGTCATGGCATCACCTTCCTGATGTCATGGTCCTGTTTGAAAATGAAGGACAAACAACAACAACAGTGTGTGTGTGTGTGTGTGTGTGTGTGTGTGTTTTCCAAGAGCATAGCAATAATAAAGGAGAGATTTCAGTCTTTATGTTCTCAGGGAAGTAAGAGGGAATATAATAGGAAGGGATAAAAAAAACTGCCTTGATGCAGGGTCAGAATTGTGTATGTATAGTAGGATAGGGCTCTTCTAGGTGGGAGTATTTGAGCTGTAAAATGAGTTAGGGGTTTTAATTAATTAAGGTGAATAAGAAATTAGTTCCAAGCATAGTGAATGGGGGAGGGCAAGTGGAGGAATACGGTTCATGAGAAAATATATAGATAGGAGATGGAGGTCATGCACAAGCAGCTACGAGGAAGCCAGTTTGCTTTTGAAACAGACCTTCACATTTCTTACATTTTCCTTTGTATACATAGAGAGACATAGCAGTATAACTAGTGGACCATTTATCTTCCTCTCCTCTATGTTTCCCATGGCTTAATCACCCTGTTCACAGACGCACAGTCTCATAAGAAATAAAGTCCTGAGTACTTCAGGTTTCTCCTTTTGGGTCCAGAGCATTGTAAGGATATTAATCTTTTCCCCATTGAATGTACTACAGTTCTAGATGTTTATTCAAATGCTCATTTCCTCTATTATATTTTACTTTCCTTTTGTGTAGAAATCAAATATTAATGAATACTGGATTTAGAGACATATGTCAAAGGCAAGTGATACTACCTATTTTTGAGATGACCTTAGACAAGGTTACTTTACTTCCCTGGACTTAAGTTACTAATTTAATTTTCAAACTGGAGATAATAATAACACCTACTTCACAGGTTGTTGTGAAGGTCAAATGATAAATCTAAAGTATTTTGCAAATCTTAAAAGGTTAAATAGATGCTTATTATTATTATTATTACTCATCTGCAAAATGAGGGTATTAGACTAGATCATCTCCAAGGTTTCTGCTAGCTCTAAAATCTAAATCCATGATCCTATCATTTATCATTTATCCATCCTAGTAACCAACAGAATATCTCATAATAGTAATTTTAATACATATTTACTGAATTAAAATGAATAACTGACATCTCTGTGAAGATGATGAAGTTTTTGAAAGCAGGGACCTTGTCTAATTTATCTTTGTATCTCTCCAAGCTTAGCACAGTGCAATATACATCATAAGTCCTTAATATTTGCTTAATATTGAGAAAATAAGCAACAAAGACAGGAATCTGGGTAGTATCTGTTTCTCATTCAACTGTTTGTTAGGTTTTTTCTTCTATTTCCCATGTTATAAATTTTCTTTGAGGGCAAGGATGTTGTTAACTAAAACAGTCTTAAATGGAATCATGAAGAAACCAATAGCTGCAAAGCAATTTTTGTAACATATTGAAGAAATGAATTAGGTGGAAAAGCTGCATGAAATTTAATATGTGCATAAAAATAGATGCCTTTTAAAATTAAAGAGATATTTTGCCCTTGGATATTGCTGAAGACTCCAAGTGAAGCATGGTTTACAGGAACACTAATTTTTCTCTTGGAAGAGATTCACTGCACATGTCCAATTATGACTTTTTTTTTAACTAAAATCCACCTTGGCAATTCAACATTTTAACACATAGCAGCATAATCATTGTGCATGAAAGTCTAATGCTGTAATTGTTTGATTTCTTCACAGAGGAAAATAAAGTGGTAGAATCTCAATAAATGAGTATGGAATAAATATGACCTATGAAGGGCAGCTTCTCATTGGAAACTTAGGAGCTCTATGAACCACTCACAACCCCCTACTCCTTCAGAAACATCAATAACAAATTATAAGGATAATTGCTTCTCCTATTTACTTCATTCTGACTCCTCAACTAACCAGCTATAAAAATAAGCATTAGTTCAATTCCTATTAAGATATACTGGTGGATTTTGAAAGCATTGTTATGATTCACAAAAGTTGTAAAATTTTGTACTTATGAACAGTATATATCCACTTTAAGATGAAGTGAAAACAGAAGAATTTAATTCAATAAATTATTCATTGTGAAGAAATGAGCATCTGGATGGAGGTATTGGTATCATAAAAACAGTAAGAGATAATCATAGTAAGTAATTAATATAATAATTAGACAACAAAAATACCTCATTTTGATATTATAATTTTTAGTTTATTAATTAATCCAAAGTCATTGTTTTCCTTAATAGCAAGTGATTTACTAGATATAAATGCCAGAAGTCTGCTTTTCCTTTAAGAAAAATTTACATTGCTATTCCATCTTGTGTAGCCACAAGCAGAGTGACTTCATAGCTTGGTGAAAAAAGAGGATTAGAGATTTTCTGAGGAAAGACTGGATATGATTGAAGTGCTAGATTAGTCAGTGAGGGACACAGTGTTACAAACATTTTATCAACATTATTTGCTGAATTCTTATTGTATGCAGAGTATTGAACTATACATCAAATGTTCTTCTGTTGTCCTATACATATTAATTAGAACTATAGAAATAGAACCAAAGGCATAGATACTATCTCATTATTCCTCCTCTCTGTGTTGAGGAAGAAATGGGATTCCCAGATATTTGCTAGCTAAAACCTAGAATAGGCTAATCCCAAATCCTGACCATTAAATTACTATAAAGTTTGAGGCATGAATGATCACTCAACCAATATCTTATGCTGTAGCAACAACAGAAACCAATATGATTTGTTGTTAGGAAAAAAATGCATTACAATTAGAGCTACTCGAACATGGAATAGACTTACCTTGGAAGGAATGGGATCCCTCAATCAATGCATGTCTTCCAGAAACGACATCTACAATGACTTCCTTGTCAAGTATTCTTTAAGGAAACTTTACATTCAGTCACAAAATGCATAAAATGGCATTTGATCTCTTAGTGGATACTGATCTTGTCCATAGGACCCCCTAAAGGCAATTTTACTTCCTCTTTAACTAGATTTGTTAAATATATTTTTTCTTATGTTATGAGTTAGGTAATATTTTTAAGACTAACAAATAATATAAATAGTAATGGACATTCTTGATTTTCAATTCATCTAATTGAAAAAACTACTAATGTTCTTCCATTCTAAAAAAACAAGTATTTTTATATTTCAGATGAATGTGTATCCTATTGAGAAAAATTCCATATTTTCCTGGACATTTTAGTGTTATTATGATAAACACATGCTGTATTTTATTAAAGGCTTTTTTCCTGAACTAATCCAAAAAATCATGTGATTTCTGTGAGTTTGTTATTAATATGATTTATATTTAATTTTCCTAATGTTGAAGAATTTCTATATTTTACTGTCATCTCATCATGATGAATATTTTTTAATATATTAGTTGTAAAATTATAGTAATATTTCATTGTGTATTTTTGTATCAATGTTCGTTAGTGATGCTGGCTAAAAGATGTCTTTCTCTGGTTAATATATCTCTGGTATTAAAATCAGGACTATTAGTTTCATAGAAATTTTAGTAAGGTGCCTCTATTTTTGCAAACAATTTGTGTCACATAGGATTTAATTGTTCTTTGAAAGTTTGATAATATTAGTTGATAAATCCTTCTGACTGCAGACATTGATAATGTGTGTATGTGTGTGTGTGTGTGTGTGTGTATGTGTGTATTTTCCCAGAATCCAGCATAATAGCTGACATTGCATAAGCACTTAAATGGTTCATTGGATTTAGAAATGCTCTCTGGTTTTACCCTCATGAATACAAACTTAAGTAAATTTAGAAAGAGCTATAAACTGTATATCTGTGAAATATAACAACCTCATAATGCTTTAGACATGTCTTCTTTGATATGGAGGAACTTTCAGCCAGGAGAAAAACCTGCTATATCATATGGAATCAGCAAAAAATATCTAGATTTTTCCCATTTGATACCTTTTGGGTATGCTATCCAGTGTTCTACCTCATTTTATTTTATTTTTCCAATTTTCTTTTCCTTTTTTTGTTTTGCCTTTCACTATGTCATTGCTAATTAATTTTCAAAAAATTGAAAATAATTTTAAAATCTTTAAAATCATTTATTGTTCAATATCCACAGTCAATTCTTTATGTTAAATATAATAACTTTTGTTTAAGATAATATACTTATATGGAGAAAGAGAGAGAGAGTGAAAGGATACAAATATAGACATAAATACATACATACACATATACATTATACAATCATCATCATCATCATTATTGTAACCATTTTTAGTGCCAAGTAAGATAAAGTGGGTGTTTTAAAGAAGAGAGTGTTCAGGGAGGAGTGAGAAAAGAATGTTTCTAAGTTCCTTCAGTTATGTTACAATGCAAAGAACCTTAAAGTTGGAGTTAATGATCATCAGAAAGTCATTTTAGGAGTGGATAGAGCACCAGCCTTGGAGTAAGGAGGACCTGAGTTCAAATCTGGTCTCAGAGAGACACTTGACACTTACTTGCTGTTTGACCCTGGGCAAGTCACTTAACCCCAGTTGCCTCGGGAAAAAAAAGTCATTTTACACTGCTACTAATGACTTTATGCTCTAATGACTTTGTCATTTTCTTGCTAGTCTATATGGATTGATTTGGTATTGTGAAATGTATTGTTCATACATGCACTTTTATGTATGTAACAGTGCCTGGCAAATAGTAGATAGATAGGCTGGCAGATAGGTAGATATAGATAGATGGATAGATAGATAGATAGATAAAAGACATAGACAGGAAGGAGGATAGATAGCTAAAACATTTATTAAATGCTCATTATGTATCAGATAAAGTAAGCACTTAATAAATATTTGTTGATTGATGCATGTTTTTGGCAAATTCTATTAAGTTAAACAGATGCTATGCTTTTCTAAACATATTTTCAAATAAGTGGCATGTGTGTGTTTGTGTTTGTGTATGTGTGTGCATGCACAATATTAGTAGTAGCACTTTTGTTTTTAGCAATACCCTTTCTCATTGAGTATGCTGATGCAAGAAGAATATATGATAAGTAAAGCTGGCTGCTTTGGGGCTGGATTCACTAAAACCTCATTTGGGAAAATATAGGTCCATTACAAAGTGTGTGCCAAAGTGAAACAGATTTTTCAGGCCTCTGAGTAAGGAATTTATGTACACATCTCAAGGCAAGGATTCATTCATTCTTCCACACTGTAATGTGGAAATAAATATTCCACTGTGATTTTAAAGTCTGTAAAATTATCCGGGTGGAGATTGAAATATAACTAGATTTATTAGACTGATTTCAAATTCATCTATGTAATAGGCCACTGCAATTCCCATCATGTAAAAAATGGTGTTCAAAATATAAATAACCATTTCTTTATTTGGAACCATTTCATAGATCTTACACTATTTCACCTTAGATACCCCACATAAACTTCTGTTAGGAATATTCCAAGTCTATATTCCTCATTAATTTATCCATTATCAAATACACAAATTGTTAATCACAGTTCCTTTTTCTTTGTATTTGTATGTGTTTGTGTGTGTGTGTGTGTGTGTGTGTGTGTGTGTGTTTTATTGGTAGAGGAAACTCCACCAATTAATGAAGATCATTACCTACTTTTCAATTTACAGTCTCAGAAGGAGCTGCCTTAGGCCACTGAGAGGTTACATGACTTTTTCAGGGTCATACTGTGTGTGTACAAGGAGGAACTTGAACCCAGAACTTCTTGATTCTGAATTTGCCTCGCTATGCACTATGTCAGTCAATGTTCAGTCAATAAACATTTATCAGGTGCTTACCATGTGCCAGGCATTGTGCAAAACACTAGGAACAAAAATATAAGCAAAACAAAGAAAGAAAGAAAGACAAAACAGTCCCTGCCTTCAAGGAACTGAAATTCAATTTATTTTACTTTCTGTTCCAAATTCTCTCCTTTCTCCATTCATAGAGAAAGCAAAAAACAAACAAAACACATTGAAAATATCTATAGTCATGCAAAACAAATTGCCACATTAGCCATGTCTCAAAAAGAGAAAAAAAATGTTTCCTATCAAAGGAACTTATATTATCATGAAGATGGGGAACGGTAAAGCACAGAGGTGGGAAAGAAGGCAGTATGGTCATGATGGCTAAGTCCAGAGAATAGGGAATGGCAAGTCTGACACCTTTCTACAAAATTGATGTTCTAGGAAGAGTTACCAGTAGGAGAAGGCCACCACAGGGACTGAGTTGAGGGAGACAGCTTAAAGATGGTGACTAAATCTTGCATAATCTCTCAATGTTCTGATAGTAGAAAATCATAGAAATTGTTCAGGAAGATCAGGAAGAAGGTACTCAGGCTCTATTCCCACATTAAAAGTGCAGAAAGGTAAGTAGGTGTGCAAGAACATAATTGTCAAATGCAATTAGAATTCTAGCTGATTATAATTATAGGCCATTGTTTGTTGCTTTGGAGATAAAAGGAGTGGAAAGGAAGTGAAAGAAAACTGTTCACACTCCTAATTATACCAAAATAGACAACAATGTAACAGGTGCACCAGGTGCAGCTACATCCCCAGTCCCCATTCATATTTTCCACTTGGGTGAGTTTTCCCACACAACACAAAGATTAAAGTATTAGGAGTTGAAAGAAAAGACATTATCAAGTATGCATATACAGGTATTTTCCAAAGTAAAGCTAAACAGGGAAAAGAGATGCAAAATGATAGAGAGCTCGTGGAGAATGTAACTCATGGATACAAGAAGTGACATAGATCCAGGACTCAAAGGTACAGCAGAGCTTATCTAGTCCAAACAGCTTATTTCACAGATGAGGAAACTGAGGCTTAAGGAGTTTAAGCGATTTTTCAGGGTGCTATAAAATATTTGTCTTCTTAAAGTAATATTAGGCATGTCCAGTATGCTATAGACTACATTGTCGTCATTGTTTATAGCATTTACACTAGGCATTTTCCCCAAAATATGAATTATCTAGTCTCTAGGTACTGTCAATTCACATTTTACAAATGAAAAAACTGACGCTTAGGGAAATTATGTAACCCATAGTAGGTTACACTACTGCAAATTGTTTGAGCTAGGATTCAAACCTAAGTCTCTTGGTTCAAGAGTCTTCCCACTAAAATGCAGCTGTCCCTCTGCTTAGCTACAATAGTATTTTCATATTATCTATGAAAAGAAAAAATGCAAATTGCACGCATATGCATAGTTTGCTAGGTAGAAGCAGCTATAATAGGAGGCATAATAATATTGTATGATTACAAATTTAGATTCAGAAAGAACTTAGAAACCAGTTTACCCTACCTCCTTATTTTACAAATGAGGAAACTGAGGTCCAGAATATTTAAATGACTTGTTCAAGGACACAATGGTAGGATTATTAATTTAAAAGTGGAACAGAACCTTAGGTGTCATCCAATCCAACTACCTCATGTTTATGAAATTGAGACTCAGAGAGGGAAAGGTACTTACAAAAAAGCCCAGACTGTGTTGGGAACTAGAGCTGGATTTCAAACTCAAATCCTCTGATTCCAAATCCACCACTTTTCCTCCTATACTAAATTTCCAATAACAGAATCAAGGTTCAATATTTGATGTCAGACAATATGATGCATAGTATGAGGGAAAGGAAAAAAAAATGCTGCATTTGGAGTAAAAGGACATGGGTTTGAATACTAGCCCTACATTTACTATCTATTTGACTTTTAGGTAGTCACTAAACTTCTCTGGGGTTCAGGTTCCTCATTTCTAAAAGAAATATTTTGGACCTCAAAGATTCCTTCCCTTCCCTTCCCTTCCCTTCCCTTCCCTTCCCTTCCCAAAATTTGCACCCTATACTAATTGTTCCCAGGGCTTTCGGGAAAATCACATAGATGTGGAAGGAAGTCAGGGGGTACAACTTCTAGGTATTCCTTGGAATCTATTTACCAAGGGATTAGCAGTTAATTCCAGGATTAAAGATAAAAATAAAATGCACATTCCCCTGGGATAGGGAAAGCCTTTATTTATGTTAGTCCATACAAATCTGTAAATGATTAATAATCGAACCTTTATAGTAAAGAGTTTTTCATGAGGGAAAGGCACTAGGAGCATGAATGGAAGTATCACTAAGACTGGACAAGTACCAGAAAGGATTTTGGCAGATGGACAAAAGAAAAAAAGATGACTTAATTGACAATTTTATTTAGGGACATTTCAGATTACTATCGTTATTTTAAGTGAGGAATAAGCCCAGGCTCTAAGGCATTTACAGAGAAATCAGAAGAATCAGGATGAGTATCAATCAAACAATAAATCAATCAAATCAAAGAAATACAAATAAAATAAAAATAAAGAAATAGATAAAAATAATAAACTATAAAGAAATAAAAGAATAAAGAAATATATATCAAAGATGTAAAAGAAAACCATTCATAGTCATATTAATAAGTCCAAACTGAAGAGGTCTATCATTGAAAGTGCTGGGGTGATGTAATATTAAAATAATATGGGCTTGGTGGATATCCGTATTTATTAGAATTGAATATCTCTTGTAGTCTATGTGTATTAATTCTGTTCTAAGTGCAACTATTCACCTTCCTGTCCAGTGCATGTCATAGTTAACCTTGATGGAGAAAGGGATTCTACATCCCTGAATTTCTATCAGATCATCCATAGATTCACTAGTTACACCTGGATTTACTGCTCTGGAGCACTATTAACACATCCATTTAGAATATCAGGAAGGAAAAAAAACCTCTAATTTGTGAGTGTAGTCTTGGCCAAGACAAATTAAAACTCATCTTGTCCAAATCTTTATCCATGAATGCAGCTTAATCTTTGGATATACCAGAGCACTGCATATATATACACAAAACATTCACTGAAAAAATAAATAAATTTGAGCCATTAATTTAATGATTTCTGATAAATTGAACAAGTCAGTATGGAAAATGTAGCTATAAAACAGATATAAAATCCAGTTTATAGTTTTGTAAGAGATTATTTTTTTTTCTGGATTTGGAGTCAGAGGACCTGAGTTTAAATTCCATCTCTGACATTTACTACCTAACTTACTAACTTTTGATAAGGTATTCAATTGTCTGGGCTTTAGGTACCTCATTTGTAGAATGAAACTGATTTTAGACTAGATGACCTCAAAGATTCCTTCTGGCTCTAAATCTGTTGTACTTTCATAAGCGAACAACAATTCAACAAGGATCTGTAAAAAGTGCCTGTTAGGTGCCATGCTCTCTGCTAGATGTTTGACATACAAATGCAATAAATTAAGGAAGTTCTTATGCATAAGAAATTTATAACTAACTCAAATTTGGGCTTTATTTTTGCCTGTTTTGACATAATCACAGCACTCGCACATTATCCAACCCATTTTGCACATGTTTAACCATTGACTCTATTTTGATTAATTTGGTAGGGGACCCTATTTCATGAAGAAAATCAACCAAAAAGCCTTTTTAATTTACAATAGAATAACTAGAAATCTGAGTTGACTTGGCCATGAGTTTTTATAAAACTTCAATCGACAGAGCATTGTATTTTAATTTGATTCCATACCCATAGTAAATTATACATGAATAAAGGAATGGTAGAGATGATTTTGGAATGCCTTAACAATATCACTTTCTCCATCTCCTAAATTTTAACCACAATTTCCTCTCTTCCAGGTCACATCATGGACACAAGTCTTACCTGGTGTCTACCTTCAGTCAGACTCTGAGAATTTTTACCTCTCTGCCTCATCTATATCTTACAGGTACTATCAGAGTCATATAATCATAGAACCTTCGAGCTGGAATAAAACTCACAATAGATACATCTCTCTCCAAGTCATTAAGTTCTTCAGTCCTGGATCTGTTCTACCTAGCCAAAGACCTCTTCATCCTCTGGAAAGCAATTTCACAAAATTCATCCATCATCTTCTGCTCAATTAGGGAGACCAGTTACATTCAATAAATCTAGAG
The DNA here is from genome assembly GCF_900497805.2 of Vombatus ursinus. Taxonomy (NCBI): domain Eukaryota; kingdom Metazoa; phylum Chordata; class Mammalia; order Diprotodontia; family Vombatidae; genus Vombatus; species Vombatus ursinus. Next base: position 1,362,028 of record NW_020947238.1, read on the forward strand.
CTTGTTATTTCCTCTAACAGAAAAGCAAAGAGAGTATAGCACTATTCAATCAATTAAACAATTTTCTCTTGGTTTCTTCTCCCAGATTTCTGACTTTCACTCACAATTTGCTGTCACCTATGCCTTGGTCTCATAGTCTTTTTAGCTTTGATATTTCTGAAATTTTCATATTCCAAATTATTTTGCTATTTATATAGCTAGAAAATTTTCTTTCCCAATCTATCTATATGTTCCATTACAGTTTTGAAAACTTCAAGTTATTGAAAATTTACTATATTCTACAAACTATTTAGAATTCACCAAGCAGCACATAATAGTTTCAATTTGTCTGAAGACTGCACTGACCCAGGGACAATTTTCTGCTCAGTGTAAGTCAGAAAAAAATGACAACTATACTGATTGAACCAAAGTAAATGTCATCATGCTAGTCATAAGCTCACAAAGCTTAGAAAATCTCCTGTCCAGAAACTAAAATCTGGCATGTTAAAATAGAATTTCTCTGAGTCCAAGTTTCATGACTTTTTTAATTCCTTGAGAATAGGGATTGTTTTACTTTCTATTTGTATCCTCACTGCTAAACACACAGTAAGTCCTTAAATGCTTTATTCATTCATGGGCTAAGCATTTTTTCATACTAGCAAACCATAGTCTATTAAGCAAAGTTAATAATTTTGGATGATGCCCAGGACAACTCTGCTTCCTACTGGATCAAGAGTAGAAAATTGGAACCTTTGTGGCACATTAAAATAATGCAAATATTCAATGCTGTCCAGGAATAGCCTCTTCACCAGAAGAATAAAATCTTTCTCCAACTCACTGTTAAAGGGCTCCTGAACTTGTTTTCTTGAGCTGCCATATATTCCAGAATTGTGATTTTCTGGTTGACACCACTGTGCAACAAGACTTAGTAAAGAAGAAAATGAATTTTGTCTTTGACAAGATACATCCATCTTTATTTAATACGTTATTTCATGGTGTTTTACAGTGCTTTGTTTTTAGTAAGTTGTAGAAGAGCATAGTACAAAAGAAAGATTTCAAGACAGAGCTCCTGATTTAAATCCTGGCTTTGCCATGCAACTACTTGTGTGATGTTAAGTAAGTGACTTTGACTGCATTTTCTTCATCTGTAAAATGACATGGTTGGACTAGATGGACTCTGAGCTCTCTCTCTCTCTCTCTTTTTTTTAACACTAAATCTGAGATCTTATTAACCAAACAGCAAAAATACCAAAACAATAAATCTAAGTCTCTCCTTCATTGCTTGCTTTCCTATTACTTTTGTGGGTCTCATCTTTTCCATATGTAGATCTAGTTAGACAATGTATTTTGGATTAAATAATAGCTTACATAAGTTCAGCATGAATATAGATTTCACTAAATCTCCAATTCAATGATATCTCCATTATAAAATTTCATTTTTCAAGGTATTTCCCCCCAGTACCATTGAATGAAATGAAAGAATGACATGAACTTGGAACTTTTGGGGAATGGTTTCTTTCTGTCTCTTTTATTCGTACTCACAGACAGTTTGGCATTGTGATGCACTAGCCATTTATTCTTCTAAAAACTTGAGACTTGCTTTCTTACAGACACTGGATTTACATTATATATTACACAAGTTTGAACTTATTTCTTTCTTCTAAACATGATAGTTGAAAAATAAAACTAGTTCTTATATTCTGATAAGTATTGACATTCAAGGATCGGGGAGACAAGATGAAAGGTTTTCTGAGGACATACAAGAAAAGAACAGGAGTGTTTAGAATAGATTTTAAAAACTAATTTTATTCTTTTTTCTAATGAACATATGTTCTCTCCCTCCAAATACACAAATTGAAAAGAAGTAAAAAAAAAAGGGACAATAAAGAAGAAAGGAAGAAAAGAAGAAAGAAAAGAAAGAAAAATAAAACCCTGATAACAAATATGCTTAATTAAGCAAAGTAAAACAAATTCCTCATTAGTCATTTCCATAGTTAGTTAGTTAGATAGATAGATAGATGATAGATAGATAGATAGATAGATAGATAGATAGATAGATAGATAGGTAGGTAGATAGATAGATAGATATCGATATAGATGTGGGTGTGTATTTTATCATTTTACATTTTGATTCTATTGCCTCTCTGTCAGGACGTAGATAGCTCCTTCATCTTTCATCATCTGGAATTGAAGTTTGTTACTGCATTGATCAGGGTTCCAAAATTTTTCAAATGTTTTACTACAATGTTGTTATTGTATAAATTATACTCCTGGCTCTATTCACGTGACTTTGTATCATTTCAGACAGCTCTCTAAATTTCCTGTGAAAGTATCCATATCATCATTTCTCATGATAAAATATTATTCTATTACAGTGAAGTATATTAATTTGTCCAAGTTTCCCTGATAGGCCAAATAAATTGGCTTCCCAGATTAGGAAAGAATTGTTAAACCACAGTTTGTTACGAAAAAAAATCCTCTGGTTTTAGTGGGCTACAAGTTTTATATGAGCTAACAGTATGATTTAGAAGTCATTAAAAGAATCATAGTTTCTAGAAATAAGGAGTTAAAATCCCTCAGTATTCTGACTTTGAAAGGAAATAAATAAAAGATGAATAAAAGTGGTTGGGAATTTAAAAGGATGCTAGGAATCATTGCAACCCAACTTATCCTAAGTCACATACCTTGTTGTAGAGAAAAGAATAGTTTTCTGAGTTTTCTGTCTAGTTTGTTTTATAATAAAAGATGCTGGTTAATTAGGAACAAGGAAATCCTTTGCAAAAATTTTTAAATCAGTTTAGATTCTTAAAATCTAGCCACTGCTCTGATTCTTACAATCTAGCCAATAGCTCATTGATGTTCAGACTCCTTAAGAGTCTGCCCAATATAATCGATGTTCTAATAAACCTTGTGTTTAGCTGAAAGAAGGCTTGGGTCGAATTCTTTCAGGCAGGACCTTCATGTTGTGATTTTGGGTCCCAACACCCCTAAAACCCTAAACCTCAACATTTTGGTGGCCTGTATGGGGAAACTGCCTAACCTCAAGTTCTTCTCCAGCCAAGATTGAAAGGTATGTAAGCCTCTCCCCACCTCCTTTCTTGCTCTACAGTTGGGGTTGCTCTCCAAACATCAAGGCTTGGAGGTGCTTTTCAGGCAGACAGTTATGAGGCTGTCTTGCACTCAGCCTGACTTCTCAGGCTCTCAGTACACTGGGTCGGTTTAAAGCCGTGGACCTGGGTATACCTTCTGCGTCATAGAAGACAAGGACAGACACCTTATCTGGAAGTATATGCACAATTCTGTCAATTCTCGTGGCACTAGGGAATTGGGGAAAACTGCAGTTGCTTTTTGGTTCCCTGAGGCTTACTTAGTTTCTTCCCTCTACACTCCTGAATCCTCCTTCATGGAGGTTACAGGGAAAAGTTAGAACAGATAAAATTATCTTGGCAGATTCTGGAGATTTTGTGATTGATCCTTAAGGAGTTTTGAAACTCCTCCTTAAAATCCTGGTCACTCCTTTCCCCCACTCCCTTCCCTTGAGTCAAGAAGGATATCGGTTAACCCCTTTCATAGGAGAAGAGAGTTTCACCCTTTCCCCTCACCTTTGATTTTGCCCTCCCCCACCTGGGGATCTAGTTCAGCTTCATCATCAACAGGTCATGTCGGGTTAACTTTATTTTCTTTTTTTTGATAGGATTACCAAATTGGTAGAGGAACAGAATGCTAGAGATAATTTCCCTAAATTTTAGCATATGAATTGATAAAGTGTCTCATACTTCATTTTTGTAGGGCAGATGAAGAGATGAAAACTAGATAGATTTAGAACTATGGCTTCCCCCCCTCAAAGAAAAAACAACAACAGCAACAACAGGACGGAAAAACACCAAAGAGAAGAGAAATAGTTAAAAAGTATACAAGAAAAAAAGCCAGCCAAAAGAGAAAATAAAACCCAATGATGATACAATTAATAGTGTAGAACAACCAAATTAGCTAAAATACTAGATCAACAGACATGAAAAAGCAACCACTTGAAACATCATAAGAAACATACTCTGGTTGATAAATGACACATTTCCACACATTAAGTAGGAACTAGAAATGCTAAGAGAATCAGAAGATCAAATAAAAGAAATAATTAAAGAGAGGAGAAAATCAAATGAGAAAATTCAGTGAGAATTGAGATTTGGAAATAGAATGAGAGGAAATAAAAAAGAAAATGATGAATATAATAGAAAAACTTTAGGATTTACCGAAGTAACAATTAGCAACATTGTGAGAAGGGAGGGAATATCACTATTATTGCTTGTGGATGTAAGACTTGTCTCAGTCCTTTGGACAGCATTGGGTAGTAGAGAAGAAGGCACCTAAGCATGCTTTTGACATATGAGTCCAGTTTCCACTATGTAGAGATACGCATGAGGAACCTCAATTTCTGTGGGGGAGGGGAATTGTTTTCAGTGCAATAGGGATGATTTTGTACTGTTATTCCTTCTTTTTTTTGCTTTCGGTTTGGTAGCTCACTTCTTAGCCATAGTAATTAATCAATCAATAAACATTAGCAACAATTCTGAGTTCTATCCCCACTGCAATAGAACTCTTTCAATTCCCCTCAGTACCAAAGAAAAATCTCTTATGAATTGTTTTCATGTGTTCCTTTTTGCTCCGCACGCCTCCACACCCCATTCCTGACTTCCAATTCTAGGTCAAAATTGCATTCCTCCCACCCACCTGACATATTTATCAGATTGATGTTTGCTTCTTGAAACCCTAATCCAGTGACTCCACTGATAATAATCTCTCTGTCAGGAAATTCAGGATAAGGTCCAAAAAAGGTGTTTCTGCCCTCTTTGAATCAGGGATTTTCCATTTGGGCTATATCCAAGGTCAGGTCCTCTAAATTCTCACTCTTCTAAGTTTGGTTCTTCCTATTCTCTCTCCAATTCTGTGCCTAAAAAAACCCCAAGCCAAAACGAACAGCAATCCTTTAATCTCTTTCTTCTAGTCTTATACTTATTCATACTTCATACCCTGTCTTTCTTCTAAATCCCTAAATTATGTTTAACATTAATATGTATAATATTGGTCTGTCTTTACAATATCAGCATTTTCAAAAGCTACATAATACAACATCTTTTTTTTTGGTTTATAGTAAAGCTGGAATTACAATTCAATTTTGAGCAAAAAAAAATTGTAATACTTCTAATGGCTATGATGCCATTGATTAACAGGAAAAAAATATTTCTTCAGTTAATAGTTACCTAGGTAACTTTTTAAGAGTCTTGGACCATTGAATCCATGTTTCAAGTACCCTTATAAATCTAAGTAACTATATAAAATTAATGTTAATGCAATTTTTGATGATTATTTAACACCCCCTCTGAAAAAGCTATTATTCCAGAGTTCAGGAACTTTGTTTACTTGAAAATCTAAAACTATAGCTCTGATTCCCTGCAGATGAGTTTTACTTTAATAGTCACTCAGTTGACACAGTTAGCTGAAAGGTGTGAGGGCAGGGAACAATCATTTATTAGGTACCTACTACATTACAGGTCTTATGCTAAGCAATTTACAATTTGACCTCACACATCAACCTTCTGATGTAAATGCTGTTATTATCCTCATCATGTAGTTGAGCAAACTGAGGCAGACAGAAGTTAAATGACTTGCACAGGGTTATATTGCTAGTAAGTGTCTGAGGCCAGAATTGAACTCAGGTCTTTCTGATTACAGGTCCAACCATTGTGTAACCTAGCTACCTCAAGGCACAGGCTTTTACTTAAATGAAAAAAAAATATTATCCCATAAACCTGAGGCACACTTTCCCACAAATGAAGGGAGAATCAATGGGAAGAGCTGACTCATAGATAGAGTAAACTAGTAGAGGGACACATACATAGGGAAAACATGTTTCATATTTACAATACAATACAACTATTTGCACCTCTGGCACTTCAGGACACTGAAAACTTTTTTTTTTTGTTGTGTCCTCAAATTTCTCTCCCAGACTAGAATGTTTTGCTCAGCATGTTACTTATCTGGGTTCCTTAGAAAATAAACCCTCTCTATTATCTGCAGACGTAGTGAGTTTGTTTTTAAAAGTTCACCTGAAGTGTGCCTGATCCTTTATTCAACATAAAACCTTATAATTTCATCAAGCCTCATTGGGATACTTCTTCACAAGTTTGCTCCCAAAGGAACAAGGATTGTATAAATACTTTCTTGCTTACTTTACAAGCTGTGAGTGGGCTACTCTGTAACTGGAGTACAATAGTCTTTCAGCCATACTTATTTTATATCGTATGTATATTGTGTGTGTATTGTTCTTCATTTCTATTTCTATGCTCCATCAGGACATGCCTTGTTTCTGTGAATTAATCATAATTATTGATTATTCTTTTATAGTTATATGATATTTCATTCATATACCTCAATTTGTAAGTAAGATCTGCCTAACAATTAGAATTGTCTCAAAGTGTGAGGTACTGCCTCATGAGAATGTTAGTTGCCCATCACAAGAAGTATTTAAGCAGAGAATGTATGATAATTTGTCAAATATAGTATTTGGGGGATTCAAGTTTAAAGTTGCAGTCTTACTAAATGACCTCTAAGCACATTCTAATTTTAAGTTTCTCTTATTATAAAAAGTCAAGAAAAGTGAACAATAGTTTTAGGTGGTTACATACTTTCTCTCTAAAAACTAAACAATGATCCAGTTCATTTTCCCCTAAAATCAAGAGAAGCAGTGAATAAAATTTCTAATATACCCAAGATGTTAAATTCCATGAAGTCAGATATAATTTTTATGTTATATGTGTTAGTAATGCTTTATTAAAGCTAAAATGACACACAAAACTACTATACTGGTAACTTTGGTTTCACCCTAAATTATTCCACAATTCTCAATTGCATCATTCTTTTCAGCTTTATAAAGGGAAAATAATTTGTCTTTTACTTGAAATTCAGCTCCACAAAGATTTCTTACTATAGACTCCGACTATATGCAGTGTACTAAGAGAATAAAAGGACAAAAAATTAAAAAAAAGTAGATTTTGTTTTCAAAAGGGTTATTGATTATTATTTAATTGGATACATAAGATATGAATAAATAAGTATTTAATGAGTAGAATTTGATAAGAGTAAAGGTGTGTTTTAAGCAAAGCATTATTAAAAATTGGAAGGAGAGGGCACTTCTAACCTGGCTAATAAATAAAAGGATTATAAAACAGGGTGTGCCTAAATAGCCCTTAAGGAAGAAAGATTCAAGAGGAGCAGATAAAGAAAGTATGTATACCAGGCTTTGGGGCAGCCTGTGAAAATACATGCAAGGTAAAAAAAAACAAAAACAAAAACAAAAACAGATGATATGAAAGGGTAGCTGGTAGTCTAGTGTGCCTGGAGCATAGAAAGCAAGAATAGAGTGAAATAAGGGTGGAAAATATGGTTAATATAGAGTTGTGAAGAGCCTTCCAAGTAAACTCTGGAGAATTTTTTTTTTAGTTTTATAATATGAACAATGGGGAGCCACTAAAGTTGTTCAAGCAAAGAATGGCTGCCATGCTTTTATCAAAATCTCATCTTATTCTTGTGTTTAAAAGAAGAAGTCAGTAGGCACTACTGTAGAGAGAATGCTGAGTCTGGAATCAGAGCAGACCTGAGTTCAAATCTGTCCTCAGATATATACTAAGCTGTGTGACTCTGGATAAATCACTTAACTGCTTTCTGCTCCAGTTTCTTTATCTGCAAAAATGAGGATAATAATATCACCTACCTCTAAAGGTTGTTGTGAGGATTAAATTTTTTAAAAAAAGATTATTTTTGTAAAAGCACCTTGCAAATTTTAAAGTGGCATATAAATGCTAGCTGTAGATTATAGCAAAATTATACTTACTCAAAAGTGATTGATTGACTGGATCTAAGAGTGAGTCTGTCATATTGGAAGATGTCTAGGGCAATGTATCAGGGATCTATGGATGTTCTTTTGATTTGTACTACTTTGATCAATGACTTAGGAAAAGGTAAAAGTGTATTCTTGTTAGATTAGCTCACAGGGCTAGCTCCCATATTGGACAGCAGAGTCAGGATTCAATAACTTCTTAACATCTTATAGTTTCAATCTTCCCCGAAGTAGACACATTAAACATCTGGAATGAAAGTACAAATTAACTACTTCATGGCAACTCTATATACTTAGAAATTATCTATCAAACACAGAAAAATAAATTTAAATCAAGAAAACTTTTCCCCCATTTCCATGTCTTTAGGTATACAGGCAGGGCAGCATCATGCTGGTAGAAAACAAATGACGTTATATACAAATTTAATAAGATAGATTACCAGTTTTACTATTTCAAATCATTTTATCACGTTCTCCTCTAGTGAGTAGTTATTGTGTAATTTTGTACATAATAGAAAGCTTCTACAGAAGATAAGTTTATAGACCATCGAATCCTATTATGTACTACATGGGGAAATGACATGACCAGCACAAGGCAGAACTTCTAAGTGTTCAAAAGATTATCCAGGAAGGGTCACTGACCTAACTTTTAGTGATATAACATGCCAAGTTTAGTGATATATAAATTTCTTTTTGTGTGAGTAAAAAAAAAAAAAATTCACCTGAAGATAAAATTAGTTACTTTAAGTTATTTTAAGAAGGGATCATGGTCGAAGTTATTTTTTTTCTTTTTTTGCAGCCAAACACAAGGTTTATTAAAGATCTGCCATGTTAGTCAGACTCTTAAGGAACTGAGCATCTGTGAGGTATTGGCTACATTGTAAAAATCTGAGCAGTGGCTAGATTCTAAGAATCTGAGCACTTTAACAGAGACAAGATGGACCTTATATACAGAAAGAGTGTGGGATGGATCCAGGAGTGGCCAAGTAGTTTGGGGTGACTGGAGGAGGGGATCTAAAGAGATCTGGATGGGAGTGGCCAGTAAGGGGGGGGAGAAAAGAACACTTGGGACCTGGACCACATGGCCAAGGGAGAATGGAGCCTAGCTAGGATGAAGGGAAATGGCCTGGGGCCATAGGGAGGTAAGACAATCTAGGGGTAAGGTAGGTAAAGGGTAACAGAATTGGGAGATTGGGTGTAGCCACAATGAAAGGCCAGTTGATGGGATTATAGCCTCAGGCGAATGCCAGAGATTTGGCCATGTGGGAAAATCCAGGGTTTTTCCTTTCTGGGGTCCAGATCCCAACCTCATCATTCCCCCTCAAACAAATGGGACTCAGATTATTTTGGAGTAAGGGGTGAAGGTCTTGGCTTCTGAAACTGGCAAGGGGCATAGAGCTGTCCCTGCCTCGAGGGGTTCCCAAAGAGGTGGTTGACTGGAACTGAGCACATGCTGCATCGAGGGAACGATGGGGGGGACACTGGCTGGTACACGCTGTTTGTTATCAACTGTAGGTAGATGACCTGTAGTCTGGAAGACACAAATCTGACAGAAAAGACTGCAGGGCTCAGATATGACAGGATAAAACATCCTTAGCTCGGTTGGGATTCAGATAATTCAGTTTTCCAACCATGCAGTATCAAATCCACTTCATAGCCAGACTCAGGAATAGCCAGATGGGTAACATTCCTTTTCAAAGGAACATAATGGGGAAACTGGGCCAGGAGGATCCCATCTTAGACTGAGGCTAAAATTGTCCTCTCAGCTTTTCCAGATGCTGACTTTTCACCAGTATCACATTCTCTCTGAGTAGCTTGCGGCATTTCTCTCAGATGGTGGATTATTTATTATCAATAGATTACTATGATTCATCAGACAACTTAAAATAAAATCCCATGAGATTTTGCACCTCAATCAGCAAGTTTCACCAATCACAATTTAGGAAAAACTTTTCCAGGATTTACATCTCAAATTTAAATTTGTCATGGTGTAAAAATCCAATCTTTAGAGATTTCTCTATACTTGCAAATTCTCAGCAAATCAAAACCCAAACAAGTTTTTTGGCAAGTTTACACATTAAAACAATAACCAACAATAGCCAAATTATTTCAGCGGTAACCAAATTATGAAAAGTTGCTTGAGATAACTAATACAAAAAATTCACCAATTTGAAACTTAAAACAAACCCATTACTAATCTGGTGACTTCAGTTTTGTTAAATACATTTCCAAATTACTTTGCAAAGAGAATCAACATCTCATCATTAACAGTCAAAACTACAACTTTAAGAAGAGCATGCTTACCCAAGTTTAGAGGCTAGCTGCTTTACCTTGAGAAGAATGTGCTGGACCTGGGTGATGCTTCCAGGCAAAGGTTGCCCCAGGACCCAAGGCCATTACCAGTGGGGCCCATGCTGTAGCTGCTGCCCCTCCCCCCTCCTTCCTTTCCCTGGTTGGGGAGGGTGAAATCAAAGGTTAGGGGAAAGGGTGAAACTCTCTTCTCCTATGAAAGGGGTTAACAGATACCCTTCTTGACTCAAGGGAAGGGAGTGACCAGGGTTGTAAGGAGGTGTTTCAAAACTCCTTAATGATCAACCACAAAACCTCCAGAATCTGCCAAGATAGTTTTAGCTGTTCTAACTTTTCCCTGTAACCTCCATGAAGGAGTGTAGAGGGAAGGGAGTAAGTAAGCCTGACTCTTAAGGAATCTGAGCTTCTGTGAGGTTTTGGCTAGATTGTAAAAATCTGAGCAGTGGCTAGACTCTAAGAATCTGAGCCTTTTTTTTTTTTCTTATTTCATTACAACTTTTTGTTTGTTTGTTTGTTTGTTTCTTTTTACTCCCCAGTATCTATAAAATTAAGATTTTCTTAGAAGCCACAAAACCAAAGTGGTATTAATTAACTTCCTGGCTAAAAGAATTCTGTAAAATGAAAATATAAACCTTTAATGGATATCATCAAAACATTTTTGTTATTGTTACTCAAAAATTTGGAAATCTCAAAGAAAACTATTCAAACTCAATGAATCAAATTTTCATTTTCTCAGAGATGAGATGCAATTATGTATTTGATACTTTGTGTGTTACTATGTTCTGAAAGACTTTTAGGACTTTTCTACTACAAATACTTCCCCACAATCTCCTTGAAAACTGGCCAGTGCAGTAATGCACTTTTTAACTTGAATTTTGCCTAGTCTAGCCAATGTTGGATAATAATAGAAAAAAAAATGGATGAAGGAGAGAAAAGTAGTGACTGAGAGTGGCCTGGTACCTTTTGGTTGCAGAATGGGTAGGGGTAGAGTAGACACTTAAGTGAAAGGAGCCTTGAAAAATATACTGGAATGTGTATTTATTCCCAATTTGGAAAAGGAGGAGCTAATATAAGATCAAAATTAGATAGTAGAGAAACAAAGCTATCACATAAGATGCCAAAAAAATGCAAAAAGACAACATACAAAGAAACAAAATAAAACAAAATAGCTAAATTTTCTCAAGATTCCCCACCAAACAATTTCAAAATAATGCCTCAAATCAAATTTAGAGTGATAGAGTTAAAAAGATCAGGATGAGACATTTTTCAAGCCTAAGAAAACTTAGGCAGTCAGCAGGAAAGTCCTGTGACACCAGGGTGGAGGTAAATCCTAAGTGTGTATACCACAGCACCAGCAGTGAGGATTGGAAGCAGCTGTAACACAGCAGCTTCAGGAGCTCTTAGCAGAGTGATAGTAAGGGAGGTGGACAACTGGTCAGAAAGGGATTACAGGGAAAACTTTTCTGTTACTCAGTTCAGTTGATGCTGATTGGCAACTCTATTACTCATACAGAGTTCTTGGTTATAGTTCCGGGGCAATCCTAATCTCAGAAAAAGCAAAAGCAAAAATAGCTCTAATTAAAAGAGATAAAGAAGGAAAGTACATACTTCTAAAAGGTACCATAGACAATAAAGTAGTATCAATATTAAACATATATGTACCAAGTGGTATAGCATCCAAATTCTTAGAAGTAAAGTGAGTTATAGGAAGAAACAGACAGCAAAACAATACGAATGAGGGACCTCAGCCTCCCCCTCTCAGAACCATATAAATCTAACCACAAAATAAACAAGAAAGAAGTTTAAAATGTGAGTAGAATTTTAGAAAAGTTAGATATGTGAAACCTCTGGAGAAAATTGAATGGGGATAGAAAGAAATATACTTTTTTTCTCGGTGGTACAAGGCACCTGCATAAAAATTGACCACTTACTAAGGCATAAAAACCTTACAATACAATGCAGAAAGGCAGAAATACTAAATGTGTCCTTTTCAGATCGTGATGCAATAAAAATTACATGTAATAAAGGGCCGTGGAAAAACAGACTAAAAACTAATTGGAAAATAAATAACCTAATCCTTAAAAAAATGAGTGGATCAAACAACAAATTATAGAAACAATCGGTAACTTCATCCAAGAGAATGACAATAATGAGACAACATACCAACCTGATAAGTGTGAGGTGGTCCCTCAGAGTTGTTTTAATTTGCTTTTCTCTAATCAATTCTGATTTAGAGCACTTTTTTATGAGGATTTTTATGTGACTATAGATAGCTTTAATTTCTTTACCCAAAAACTGCCTATTCATGGGGCAGCTAGGTGGCACAGTAGATAGAGCACTGGCCCTGAAGTAAGGGAGGACCTGAGTTCAAATCCGGCCTCAGACCGAATACTTAACACTTACTAGCTGTGTGACCCTGGGCAAGACACTTAACCCCAATTGCCTAAAAAACAAAACAAAAAAGAAACTGCCCATTCATAACCTTTGACCATTTATCAATTGGGGAAAGACCTGTATTGTTATAGATTTGACAAAGATTGGCTAACATGACAGAACCGGAAAATTATAAATGTTGGAGAAGATGTAAAGTTTGAATGCAGATGGAAGCATACTATTTTCTCCTTTTTGTTGCTGCTTTTTTTTTTTTACCCTTTCATTCTGATTCTTCTTTCACAGCATGACCAATGTGGAAATGTTTTTAATATGATAATACATGTATGGCCTATAACAGGTTGCATGCCATCTTGGGGAGGGGGTAGTGTAGGGAGGGAGAAAATTTAGAACTCAAAATCTAATAAAGGGAATGTTGAAAACCAAAATTAGATAGATAGATAGATACATAGAGTTTTTTTAAAAGGACAATCTCTGATCAAGGAACTTACACTGTAATATAAGAAGACAACACAGAAAACAATATCCAACATTATATTGTGCTTTAAGATTTGCAAAGTGGAAAAGATATGACATCAGGGACTGGCTTCTGAAGGAGACTCAGGACATGGATACAGTCCCTTCCAGCTCCATCTGCAGCTGGCCAACAGCCTCTCCACTGACACAGCTCCTGCCCCATGCAGAAAACGCTTGCTGTCTTTTCCTGCCAGCTGATGGGCACCTCCCAAAAACCAGGAGCTGCTACTGAGACTGGAAGAGTGCTATTGGCAGCCTGTAACTTTGCAAGTGATGCTTCATTTGATGTTAAGCAATGTAACGTTCTTCAACTTGGGGAAGGCCTTCCCACCACAGTGGTTCTCACTAGAGGGGAAGGACTAAAGTACTGTAAGATCATGCAGACTATCCATTGGAGGGAATTGAAAGCACACCAACTGTATAAGCAAAAGATCATCAGTGGTTTATGCCACTTGTATGATGGCCAAGAAGCTTGTTGTATGGAGCTTGAAGCTGGCATAATTCCTATAGATCATGTGATTACAGCCTTTGGAGCTCATGGCTTTATCTATATTAGTGGACTTCCCATTCAAGAAATTCTGGCGGAGCTTACTTGATGAAGAGGGGGATATGTTAAAGGAAAGTGAGGTTCTATGCACATTTATGCTAATAACTTTTATGGTAGCAATAGCATTGCTGGAGCTCAGGTACTTTTGGGAGCTGGTATTGCCCAGGCTGTAAGTACAATGAAAAAGATGAGATCTCTTTGACTTTTGTACAGAGATGGTGCTGCTAATCAGGGTCAGATATGTGAAGCTTACAATATGGCAGTTTGGGCTGTTCTGCTTCTGGGAGCCAAGATGGCAGAGTAAGAAGTAAATCGTTCTTATCTTCCAGTTTTAACCTCTGAAAGCCCAGAAAATATAGCCCTAGGAAAAACCCTGGAACAACTGAACCAGAAAACAGACAGGGTGCAGCAGTCAGGTAGCACAGGTAGCTTGAGAGATTAACAGGAAAGGTCCCTCTTGCCCAGGGGGAAGGGCAGCAATACAGAATGTGAGGTATTCCAGCTAGCTAGTGGAAAGCTCCACCTCAGCATACCAGGAGGAGATCATGAAACCTAGGTGGTGAAGCAGGCGAACATCAACACCTGGACCTCCAAGTGACTCAATGAGGGCTGGGGAACTGGTGGAAACTAGCGTGGAAAACCACCAGGTGCCTCAGCATTCTATAGCAACTGGCTTTCCCAATGCCTCAGCAAAACTAAGGGAAGCAGTTCTCCAAGGGGCCCTAGGTGGATAAACACCCTGCAACATCCATCTAAAAGGAGATGGAGAAAATGAAAGGAAGGAAAGGCCAAGGTGAGCAGACAACTTCCAGGGGCCAGACTACCCAATCCTACCCCTAGAGTTTCAGTGTTGCTGATTCCAGTCCAACACTAGATAAGCTGCCAGAACCCTACAGCCTCCAATGGCCAGCATCACAGGCCTCAGCACACAAAGCCAGTGAGCAGGCCCTAGGCTCCCAACACAAGAAGCTTGGGTCAGTGCCCCCTGCTCCCCAACAGAAGAGCTCAATCTCTTTAAAGGTCAGGAAATAAGCAAACACCATGAGCAAAAAGAAACGTACCATAGATTCATATTATGAGAACAGTGAAGATCAAGGCAGAAATTTGAAGAGGGCAACATTGTCAACAAACCCACATCTGCAACCTCAAAAGGGAATATGAACTGGTCTAAAGCCCAAAAAGCCTTCTTAGAAGAGCTCAAGAAGGATTTTAAAAGTCAAATGAGAGAAATAGAAGAAAAAATGGGAAAAGAAATGAGAGGTATGCAAGAGAGAGTCAATAGCTTGGAAAATGAAAGACAAAAATTAACTGTAGAAAACAAGTCCTTAAAAAATACAATTGGCCAACTGGAAAAAAAAGTGCACTGAAGAAAACAATCCCTAAAAAATACAATTGGCCAAATGGGGAAGGAAGTACAAAATCTAATAGAAAAAAGCAATTTGCTAAAAATTAGAGTTGGACAAATGGAAGCTAATGACTCTATAAGATAATAAGAATCAGTCAAATGGAAACAAAAGAATGAAAAAGTAGATGAAAATGTAAAATACAATATGGCAGTTTGTGGAAATTGTCTTGTATTTTCATTTGTGAGATAAGGCATGGGAACTTTTGTAGAGAGAGAAACAGCCAGCATTGACTATTACAAAAGGGGAGACTTTATTCTAAGAATAAGTGTAGATGGTATGGATACTTTCTGTGTCCATGAGGCAACAAAATTTGTAGGTGCCTACTGTAGATCAGGAAAGGGCCTCGTGCTGATGGACATATCATTATCATGGACACAGCATACCCTGGTGTCATTTATAGCACTCAGGAAGAAATTCAGGAAGTGAGGAGGAAGAAAGTCACTCTGCCATGCTTCTCAAGGATAGAATGGTGAACAACAACCTTGCCAGTATTAAAGAATTAAAGGAAATTGATGTTGAAGTAAGGAAAAAGATTGAGGATGCTGCCCAGTTTGCTACAACTGATCCAGAGCCACCTTTGGAAGAATTAGGCTAGAGAGCCACCTTTTGAATTTGGAGGTACAAATCAGTGAATCAAATACAAATCTGGTAGCTAAAAGGAAGTATGTGTTGCAACTTATATAAGGCCTTTAATGGAACTTTATCTTATCAACTTCAAGAAACTAATTGTCAGGTTTAAGGAAGGGATGAAACCTCCAAAGACAAACATTTTGAATTATTATTAGAAGATACTAAACATATATGTTAAATTCAAAAGTAACTAGTTACATTCACACTATATTTGTATATTATGTTAATTGTTTTATTAAAAGATCAGAACCAGTTCATTATTTTGTGTGGTAATTTTACAGTTTATGTTGCCGTTTTTAAAGATGGAGATCAGAAAAACTAGGGGAAAAGTAACAGCTGGAAAAAATGTATTTTCTCAAACACACACAAAACCCTTAACTAGACCTACTTACATTTCCTTTTTGTTGACTAGATGGAAACCCCAACTTGCTTGACTCCCTCAAAAAGTTAATAAAATACTCAGAAGGAGAAAAAATATTTTTGTTTCAGCCTGATAAGCTACTGATATCACCAAATGACAAGCACTGTAGGGTGTTAGTCCTTAGTACACAATTTAGAATAATACAATAATAGTGTTAAGATAAAAAATGTCACCGTGAATAATTTTGTTAGAACAATTGTTTAATTGCCATTACCAACCAAATCATGTTTTTAAAAATATAACAAGTGAAAAAATAAAATAATTTACTTTCTGTTTATATATAAATACAAAGCTCTTTTTCTCTTGAAAATTATATATTTACATATAAATTTCAGGTTTTTAAGTACAACAGGAAATATTCTTTTGCTAATTGTTAATTATATGCTAATAGTCTACCTTTGTAAAACTAAAGTACTAAAAATTAGTGGTTATTTTATCATAATAGTATCTTTTCCTGTTTCTCTCTCTTAGCAAGTGTTATAAAAAATAAATGTATATATTTCAATTAGTAAATTAAAATTGTTGTTTTAAAAAAATTTACATTACACTGCCATGTGTAAACATAATTCCTTTAGCTGGATGTGACACAATTATAATTTATAATTTATTATATTATTTATTTTTATTTACATATAATGTTATATAAATATATATTTATATATTACTTATATTTATAAAATATAATATATATAAAACAGTCTACATATTTATTTTAAATGGTTTACATAAATGTATCATTATTATATAAATTCTAAATGACATCCATTTTTGTAAAATAATTATCTGTTTAGAATTAAATTTCTAAGTTGTTAATTGAACAGTAAACAATTGAACAATATTGCATAAAATAGCATAATTTGTATCCATATTTACAAGAAGTTTAACAAAGAAAGATGTGGAATATTTAACTCACTCATTTCCACAGTTTTTTTTGTTTTGTTTTGTTTTGTTTTGTTTTTTTACTGTGATTAAATCTGATGTTGTATTGGTGAGGGCTCACAAAACAAAACAAAAAAAGATTTGCAAAGCACTTTATAAATATTATCTCAATTTATACTTACAACAACCCTGTGAGGTAGGTGCTATTGCTATCCCTATTTTACAGATAAGGAAATTAAGGCAGACAAATGTTAAGTGATTTGTCCACAGTCATACAGCTAAGCAAGTGAACATTCAAAATACAATCCCTAGACCATCTAGTTGAAAGAATGGGCAAGGAAAGCAAGAAGATGAAAGCAGCTTTCACCCAACACAGTTTTGAAGTGTGAAACATCATAAATAGTGCCAGGAGGTAAATGACGGATGGCCATCCTGGTTCCCTCCACAAAACGGAAGGCCTAGGAGAATTCACAAATGGCAGAAGAGAGTGGACTTTGTGGAAGGGTAGGCCAAAGTCTGGAATGCCACAAGGATGGCTGGCTATTCTAGAGCAAGGAGTCCCTACGTTTTGAGAGAAGTCTCAGAATAAGACAGCAGCAACAGAAATATGGTTTTGAATTCTAAAAAATATATTATCTATCTATTTATCTATCTATCTACCTAACTGTCTGTCTGTCTATCTATGTTCATGAATCTCAGGTTAAGCATGCTTAAATATTACAAACAATAAATATATTTCCTTCCTAGCTTTCTATGTTGTAAACCAATGCTAGCTGGTAGATAGAAAATCTTTAAAATTTCTCTCCTCTATTCATTTTCAGATTCTCTGACTGAATGATCACCTGATGCCAGGTTATGACTGAAAAATTAGTCTATTTTATTTTTAATGGAGGAAGAGAGCAAGAGTCACAGAAGAAGAGAGCTACCCCATTGGCTTTCATGTCAACATTCATCAACATTTGGTTATATAGATAATTGAGGCAAATGCAGACAATGTAAAATCTATTTTTTTTTTTTGGCAATTGAGGTTAAGTGACTTGCCCAGGGTCACACAGCTAGTAAGTGTCAAGTGTTTGGTCTGAGGCCAGGATTTGAGCTCAGGTACTCCTGACTTCAGAGCTGGTGTTCTATCCACTGTGCCACCTGGCTGCCCCATAAAATCTATTTTAAAAAAAAATGATCTGGCTAATTGTAGCTGTTCAGACCTGACCTCAAACTATTTCTACATTGGCAAAGTGACTGACATGAAATGAGTCCACACAGGGAATTTTTGCAAAGGCAAACACTGGCAGGAAAGGGATGACAAGGGGATTTAGACCTTTTTTTTTCACATGAGAATTTCCCCACCCCCTGACCTTCAGCGTCTTTCCTTGTCTCATGAGAAACCAGTCAAACCCCACCCTGGCTCTCTTTAGCTACAGAAACATTTGTCTAAGATTTATAGATAGGAATTTGACAGCTTCTTTTGTAGCTTAACACTCACCAACTACTGGTGTCTTATATTTATCAGCTCTCTTTTAATAGTGGATTCCTGAGAAATGCACAATTTAATAGTTACCTTAGTATGATTGAGACAGCTGCCTGATGCACTGACATTTTACTGATGTAGCTTTCCTTGGAAATACATGTTCAAGTTATATCAATAGAAGGATTTTGGAGATTGACACCATACAAATCCCTCTGTTCTGTTCCAGTTTACTTCTGTCTTTGTGTGTGGGCCTGCAGGTTTTTTTCTTGTTTTGTAAAAACAAACAAACAAAAAACAATGATACAGTGGCTTTTCATTTAAGCTATTTTGTTAAGCCCTTTTTCTAAGTTCTGTCTTAGTTGTAATAATAATGGTAGTAACAGTAATAAAAGGTCATATTTATATTTCACTATATAGTATACAGGAAGCTTTACTGACAACAACCTTTTGAAGTAGGTAATACAAATCTTTTCCCTATTTCATAGATTAAGAAATTAAGGACCTCTGAGAAGCCAAAATTTACCTAAATAAAGTCTCATAATAAATGCAAAAGACTGGATTGATCAGGTGACATTAGATGAATTATTATGTGAGCCATGGGATTCTATTTAACTCTAGAGCCTCTTCCACTATAATAAGGAAAGAAAATGAAAAAAACAAACCATAATTGCCTAACAATTTTCCTCATTTTATAAATCATCTTCCTCCTCAATTTAGCCATGTTTAGCAATCATAAAATATGAAGTACAGCTCTTCACCTCTGTTATAGGAAGAGAACAACAGCAGAAGTCAGAAACTGATTCTGGTTCTGACCGTGGCTTCTGGAGCCATGCCTAAAGTACTGTGGGTTGGGAGTGAGAATACTTGGCATAATCACTGCTGCAGGGGCATGCAATGGACTTCATCCAATAGCAGTAGTAGTCTCTCTGGAGCCTGGTAGAAGTGTTGGAGCCTCTCCGTCTAAGCTCAGGACTCCCTGGAGACAGCTGTGGCTGCTGCTTCTGCCAGGGCGCCTGTTAATGTTGTTTGTGGAGATTCCCAGATTCCCAAGAGCAGGCATATGAACAAACCACATAAGCTGGGAAGTGCAAATCATTTCATATGATCAGAGGATTTAGAGCAGAAAAGAAACAAATATTATTCAGCAAAACTTTGTCATCTTATAGATAAGGAAACTGAAGTACAGAGAAGTGATTTCCCCAAGGTCATGCATTAAGTAATAAGCAAACTTGGAATTTGAATCTAAGTCTTTGGCCTCCCAGTTCAGTAGCCTTTCCACTTCACTTTGGGTTACATTCATAAATAAACCAAATACATTTAAAAACAAATCTAATAAAAGGGATATAGCAATAATTTCTAAACAATCCTCTGTAATTAGAAACTTTGTGTTTTTTTTTTCCTCTTTTTGAAGGGGTATTTTATGTATGTAATAGACCAAGGGTGGAGATCCTGCAGCCTAGAGGCCGCATATAGCCTTCTAGGCCTAGGTGCAGACTTTTGACTGATTCCAAGTTTTATAGAACAAATTCTTCTAGTAAGGGAATTTGTTCTGTGAAGTTTGGATTTGGTCAAAGGGTCACACTTGGAGACCTAGAGGGATACATGTGGCCTTGAGGTCACAGGTTCCCCACCCCTGAAATAGACTAATAAATGCATTCTCAGATCTTCACTGTGTCAACTTTTGTAGTTCATGAGATTCTTATAGGCTGAAATAGACTTAAAATAGTTGATTATCCCTCTCCAAGTACCAAGATCATATCAGGAGTTAATAATTTAGTTTATGTTATGAGATAGTGTGACATACTAGAAAGGACACTGAATTATTTGTATGAATAGTTGACTTTCACTTCAGCTTGGCTCTGTGTCTTACAAGGTCACATGAACCAGTCATTAAAATTCTCCAATAATTTCATTCAATGCAATGTGACAAATATTTGTTAAACACCTCATATGTGCTCTTTTAGGGTATACAAAGACAAAAAATGACCCCAAGAAGGTACTTCAGAGAAGATGGGATTAACAATTTAGACCTGGAATGGACCATAGAGTATATCTAATCCAACTTTATCATTTTAAATTTGATGATTTTGAGGACTAGAAAGGTGTAATAGCACCAAAAACGTAAGATGGGAGAGATACCAGAGTCTAACTGTTCAAATAACCTTACTTTACGTAACAGGAAATTGAGATCTAAAGATGAACAAATGACTTGGCCAAAGTCTCACAGTGTGAGAGGCAACATCTGAACCCATGTCGCAGAAACATGGATATAGAGCTGGAAGGTGCCTTTGAAAAAGGAAGTCATGTAATACAAACCCTCCTTTGACAGAGGAGCAATGACAAACAAAAAAAACAAATTGAGATTGTTATTCTTAGGAAGTGAAAATGACAAAGGGAAAGCTAAAAAAGGGGGCAGGGATGTCTTTGAAGCAGCTGGAGATGCAGAATTGAAATGAGGATTGATGTATTATTCCAATAGAGATTACAGTTGAATCCATGGAATTAGATTAGATTAGATTACAAAGAGAATAAGAAAAGCCTTGGGCTAAAGACCAAGCCATGAGAAGGAGGTAATTGATATAAAGAAAGTCCCAATAGAAACAAAATTTTTATAGCAGCACTTTTGTTTTTGGTAGTAGAATTAGAAACAAAGTAGATGTCCATCAATTAGGGAATAGTTAATGAATGGTGATACATTGATGTAGTAATGGAATTACTATTATTTTGTAAGAAATGTTGAATGTATTGAATACGAGGAACTGTGGACTTACATAATATGCAGAATGAAGTAAGGAGAGCCAAGAAAACAATATACAAGATTAAAGTAATGAAAATGAAAATAGCATTCACAAAACAAATGAAAATGATTGTTATAGAATGAAAAACAATAAGCATGACCCCTCAAAAGATATATGATAAGACACTTTGCGTAGCTTCTTTGCAGATGTGGAAGGTACACAGGTTTGTGTTATAACAAATCATTTCACATTTTTGAATGCATTTAACATTTTTTCTTCCTCTTTTTTCTTTAAAAATATTGTCAAATGAGATGCTTTTCTTATGGAAAGATTTCCACATTAGGAGTTTTAAACACTTCTGGAAACATATCTCCTGAACAAAAATGAAAACAAGAAAAGAAATAACAAAATTAAGTGGAAAATCCAAATGCAAAGAATACTAATAAGAAATCTTGGATTTATTAGCATGGAAGCAAAGAGAATGTTGCTGAGACTAACCCTAGTTTATGATTTGGCAATCCCACTTTTTGGAAATCAGTGCATTACATACAAAAAAAAATTTTCATCTAGTTTTTTTTTACTTCTCAATTTTTTTTCCCAGAAAGTTGTTTAGAACCCTAAATAAACCAAAGAACAATTAATACCTCTCAAATAAGATGAGTCTTGAAATAAATTAAAACAAATGAGAAAGACAGAGAGAAGCATAGAGAAAAAAAAACAGACAGGTATAGGCAGATACACACACACACACACACAGGAAAAAAGAGAGAGAAAAAAGAGAGACAGAGAAAGAGAGAGAGAGACAGAGACAGAGACAGAAAGACAGAGAGACAGAGACACAGAAAGAGGTTTTCTTAATTCCTTATATATGTTGGAAACTAAACTTTTACTAGAAAAAATAATATTTTGACTGATTTGACTGTTTATCTTTAAATTTGTGCAAAAGCTTTTCACTTTCTTATAATTAAAGTTATCTGTTTTATCATTTGGTATTGACTCTATCATGTTTGGTTAGATATTCATATCACACTCATAGGTTTGTTTTTTTTTCTCAATTTTAAATAGTATGATCTGTAATATTAAGGACATGTATTCATTTAGAATGAATTGTAGAATATACAGTGAAGTGTTAGTCTAAGTCTCGTTTCTCCCAGACTGTTTTCCAATACTCCCAACAGTTGTTTTTTTCTTAACTAATAAAACTCACACTAAATTTCCAAGTTATTTATGTGTTGTTTTTTTTTTTTTTTCATTTCATCAGGCAATGAGCCACTCAGTTGCTTCATTTATGATTCTTCTTTTCTTGGGGAATGGAGCCAAGATGTTGAATTAAAGAAGAAACTCTCTTAAGCTTTCCCAAATTCCCCTCCAAACAAATTTAAAATCATGTCTCAAAAGGACTCATGCAGAGGGCAGACACAACCAAAAAAAAAAAGGAGAGAAACAATTTTCCACCCCAAGACAAAAAAAAAAGAATATTTCAAGAAATTATTAAGGTAAACTGCCCTGATATCCTAGAACCAGAGGGTAAAATAGGAACTGAAAAAATCCACCAATCACTTCTTGAAAGAGATCCCAAATGAAAACTCCAAAGAATATTATAGCTAAATATGAGAGGTCCCAGGTTAAGATAAAAAGAAAGTAAGCAGCCAAAAAGAGATCATTTAAATAGCACGGAGTCACAATCAGAATAACACAGGATTTAGCACCTTCTTCATTAAAGGATCAGAGGGCTTGGAATATGCTATTACAGAAAACAAAGAAGCTAGGATTACAATCAAGAATCATCTACCCAGAGAAACTAAGTATACAGGGGGAAGGGAGAATGGATATTTAATGAAATTGAGGACTTTCAATAATTCCCAATGAAAAGACCAGAACTGAATAAGAAATATGATTCTTAAACACAAGACTCAAGAAAAACATAAAAAAGGTAAACAGGAAAAAGAAATCATAAGGGATTCAATAAGGTTAAATTGTTTATATTCCTACATGGGAAGATAATACTTGTAACTACTAAGAACTTTATCATTACCAGGGCACTCAGAAGGAGTACACATAGCACATACTTGATGTGAACATGAGTTGATTATGATGTAATGACATCAAAAAATGAAAGGGTAAGAAAGAGTGGTACATTGGGAGGAGGGAGAAGGGAGAGATAAAACAGAGTAAATGATCCCATAACAAAAGATCTGTGAAAGAGCTTTTACAGTGGAGAGCAAGATGGGGGGTGGTCATATTGGAACCTTATTTCACCAAAATTGACTCAAAGAGGAAATAACATACTCAGTTGAGTATAGATATTTATGTCAGCCTGTGAGATATTAGGATGAGAGAGGTATGAAAGGAGTGGGATACAGAAGGTGGGTGAATTCAAGAAGGTGGTGGTCAAAACAAGAGGCACTTGTGAGGAGGCACTGGTTGAAAGGAGAGAGAGAAAGAGAGAGAGAGGAGAGAGAGAGAGAGAGAGAGAGAGAGAGAGAGAGAGAGAGAGAGAGAGAGAGAGAGAGAGAGAGAGAAGGATAAACATGGGGAAAAGAGGATGAAGAGAAATAAACAATAATGATAATTGTGACTGTGAATGGTATGAACTCACCCGTAAAACAGAAGCAGGCAGCATAGTGGATTAAAAATCACAATTTTACAATATGTTGTTTACAAGACGAATATTTGAAGCAGAGACACTCCTAGAATAAAGGTAAGAGGCTGGAGCAAAATCTGTTATGTTTCAGCTGAAGGAAAAAAAAAAGCAGAAATAGCAAGCATGCTCTCAGACAAAGCAAAAGCAAAAATTGATCTCGTTAAAAGAGATAAGCAAGGAGATTATATTTTGCTAAAAGGTACCATAGACAATAAAGTAATATCAATACTAATCATATACACACCAAATGGTATAGCATCCAAATTTTTAAAGGAGAAATTAAATGAGTTACAAGAGGAAACAATTAAATTATATTAATGCAGAAACCTTAAGTTTCCCCTCTCTGAACTAGATAAATCTGACTAAAAATAAATAAGAAGGAATTTAAGGAGCTCAATAGAATTTTAGAAAAGTTAGATAGGATAGACTTTTGGAGAAAATTTAATGGGAATAGAAAAAAATACACATTTTTTCTCAGCAGTTCATGGAAACTACACACAAAATCTCCATGCACCATGGAACAAAACTCACAATGAAATGCAGAAAAGCAGAAATATTAAATACATTCATTTCAGGTCTAATCCAATAAAAATGGATTCAATAGAAGTCTGTGAAAAGATAGATTAAATTATTTGGAAACCAAATAATCTAATCCCAGAAAACAGTATTAGGTCAAAGAACAAATAGTAGAAGCAGTCAGTAATTTCATTAAAGAGAATGACAACAAGGAGACAACATAACAAAATTTATGAGATGCAGACAAAGCAGTATTTAAGGGAAAATGTATGTCTCTAAGGGATTACTACAAGAAAAAAATAGAGAAAGAGCAGATCAATGAATTGGACATGCAACTAAAAAAAAAACCTAGAAAAATGAGAAATTCAAAAAAATCAACACTAAATTGGAAAAAAATGGTTAATTTGATATAAAAAAGAAACAAGAAAATGAAATTACCAATATCAAAAATGAAAATATTTCACCAACAGTTAATATGAAACTAAAGTAATAATTCAGAACTATGTTGGCCAACTATATGCCTACAAATCTGAGAATCTAAGTGAAATGGGTGAATATTTACAGATTAAGAACTCAGATTAAGAAAAGTGGAAAGAGAATACATAAATAACTCTCTTAGAAAAAGAAATTGAATAATCAGTAAATGAGCTCCTTCAGAAAAACATCACCTGGATTACATGGATTTACAAGTAAATTCTGAAAAAAAAAGAAAGGTATTTAAGTACCAATTCATATCAAATAAGAAAAGGTCAAAATATCAAAGAAATATCAATAAAAAATGAAATAAGGCTGCCAAATA
Organism: Vombatus ursinus; assembly: GCF_900497805.2. Taxonomy (NCBI): domain Eukaryota; kingdom Metazoa; phylum Chordata; class Mammalia; order Diprotodontia; family Vombatidae; genus Vombatus; species Vombatus ursinus. The sequence continues at coordinate 1,387,166 of NW_020947238.1, forward strand.
GTACTAGATTTCAAAGTATATTACAAAGCAGTCATCATCAAAAGCATCTTATACTGGCTTAGACATAGATTAGTGAATCAGTAGAATAAATTAGGTACAAAATACACAATAGTAAATGACCATGGTAATTTAGTGTTTGATGCACCCAAAGATCCAAGATTTTGGGATAAGAACTCAACATTTGACAAAAAATAATTGCTGAGAAAATTGATAAATAGTTTGGAAGAATATAGTTACAGGGGAACACCTCACTCCATACTCTGAGATAAAAATGGATAAATGATTTAGACATAAAGGGTGACATCAGAAGTAAACTATGGGAGCATGGACAAATGTACCTGTCATATTTATGGATAAGAGAAGAATTTATTACTAAAGAAGACAGAGATAGGTCATGTAAAATAAAATGGATAATTTTGATTACATGAAAATAAAAATTAAAAAAAGCTTTTGAACAAACAAAACTAATGCAGCCAAAATTAGAAGGAAGAAAGGAAACAGTTAAAAAAAATACAGCAACTTTCTTTAATAATGCCCTCATTTCTCAAATATATAGGGAACTGAGTCAAAATTATTAAAAAAATAAGAGCCATTCTCAAATTGGTAAAGTGTTAAAGTAAATGAAGTTTTCAAAAGAAGAACTCAAAGCTATCAAAGTTACATGAAAAAATGTTCTAAATCAATACTGATTAGAGAAATAAAAATTAAAACAACTTTGAAGTACCACTGATTGGCTAGCATGACAGAAAAGGAAAGTGACAAATGTTCGAGGGAATGTAGAAAATATGGGACACTAATGTACTCTTAGTCAAGATGTAAACTACTCCAATAATTCTTGAGAACAATTTGGCACTCTGTCTAAAAGGCTATAAACTGTACATAACCTTTGACCCAGCAATACCACTATTAGATTTATATATCAGAGATAAAATAAAAGGAAAAATGTCTTATTTGTACCAAAAATATTTATAGAGCTCTTTTTGTGATGGCAAAGTATTGGAAATTGAGCAGCTACCCATCAATTGAGGAACTGCTGATCAAGTTGAGCCATATGGTTGTGATGGAATATGATAGTGGTATAAGAAATAATGAGCAGAATAGTTTCAGGAAATTCTGGGAAGATTTATATGAATTCATTCAAAGTGAAATGAGGAGAACCAGGAGAATATTGTTCATAGTAATAGTAATACTGCATGATAATCAGCTGTGAAAGATTCATCTATTCTCAGCATTAAAATGATTCAAGACAATTCCAAAGGATCCATGATGAAAAATACACCTACCAGATTGACTAAAATGATAGAAGAGGAAAGTGAGAAATGTTGGAAAGGATATGGAAAAAATTAGGACACTAATTAATTGTTGGTGGAATTGTAAAATGAGCCAACCATTCTGGAGAGCAACCTGGAATTATGCCCACAGTTATTAAACTACCTATACACTATGACCCAACAATACCACTACTTGGTCTATTTCTGAAGATAATTAGGGTAAAAGAACCTATGTGTTGTAAAACATTTAAAGCGGCTCTCTTTCTGGTGGGAAAAACTAGAAATTGCAGAGATGCCCATCAATTGGGGAATGGCTGAACAACGTGTGGTATACAATTGCGATTGAATATTACTGTGCTATAAGAAATGATGAGTTCAATGATTTTAGAAAGGAAAAAAATCATAGAAAGACTTGCCCAAAATAATGAAGGGTGAAATGAGCAGAACCTAGAGAACTTTGTGTATAGTAGCAGCAGTATTGTTTTAAGAATGACTTTGAACAAATAAGTTATTTTGTCTATAATAAATATGCAAATTAGTATAAAGAACATATGAAGAAAGATGCTATCTGCATTAAAGGAGAGAACTGATAATTAGAAGTATGTATAGAATAATTTTATCTCTCTCTCGCTCTCTCTCTCTCTCTCTCTATATATATATATACTTATTTGTGTCACTTAGTAGCTGTCTCTATGGTGGGGAGGAAAGAAGATAAAAGGAAATTTACATGATAATTTTGTTGCATATTTGAAAGGAATGGCAAGTTGTGCATGGTAGATTTGTAGTTTCATATTTTTTATCATACCATGTAATGGAAATGCTTGTTTTATTCCATATATGAACACTCCCAAGAAAAAGTTTCACTGGTGTTCTGCACTCTGTGAGATTGAGGATCTTGGGGACCATGCTCCATAGCAATGAAACCAAAGCCACCAATTAAGCAATCAGAAAGCTACAATAATTGAGTACATGATTATTCCTCTTTTCACACATTCTTTGTTTTCTTCTTCCAGAAGTTGGTGGAATTGATTGTTTGATAATCTAACATCTTAAGAAAATAACATCTATAATAGCAACATTATCTGGTGTTTCTTCAACTATGTCCAAATTTGAAAGACTATGTGTATTCCAGGACTGAAAATGATGACTGGAAACTTGAAATTTTATTTCTTGAGATAAAATCTGATCTGTGACATGTGGAATCACTACTGACCAACTGTCTGTTTTGTCCTGTGGCATTTTTGGTGAGAAACATATTTCTTTTCATCCTGTCAGCTGTACAGACTTGGTGATGACTTGGTTTTTCCTTTGATTGTAACTTTTCATCTTCTTTTTAGGGGGTTGGAGGGAGGTCCCTTCCTAAGTTCAGAAGATTGAGTGGTTTCTCACTTAATGTCAGAACATGGGGAGGTGTTTTAATGGCTAGAGTTTGAAGGCTGTTAACTGGATAAAGTAATGGTCTGCTCATGTTGAAGATAGACTATCTTCATTATTACCTGTTATAACCATCCTCTTTGGAATTGTACCATTGGACTAGCATTTGGGACTCCTTCTTGGAATCTTGTCTCCAACTCAGAAGGTAATAAAGCTACTTTTATTTATCTATTTTTTTCTGGAACCCTCATTCTCTTGATAATCCCTTTAGTGTATTCCATCTCTTTGTGGATGTGATTCATTTCTGCCGTATCACCTGTGAGAGAAGGAAATTTTGCCCCACTTATCCTTCCTAAAGGAGTGTCAGTGCTTTATTTTTTGCTCATTTTGGCAATGTATGTGTACCTTTACATAGACTATTCAAACATTACTACCCTGTGGCTCTGTTTATATAATTCCCATACAGGCTTGATTTCTTTTTTCTTTTGAGCTTTAGAAAAGATCATGAACACTACTTTCCCAGAAAAAAAAAATTTCATCTATGTCTTCCTATGTGCACTATCTGCTTCTGAGCTTCATACCAAATTATTGAACTTGTTTCAGCTAAGGTGTTCTATACTTGTTGCTCTCTTCAATGAGGGCTTCTTGGGCAGGTTCCCCTGGTAGGAGACCTCTGGTTGAATACTCTCAGAGGTTGTAGACTAGTCTCATGAAGGCACCAGGGAGAGGCAGTGAAATATAATATGTCCCAGCAATAGCTCTGGAGAGAGCTGATTGACTTTTAAAGGTGTTATTTATTAATGATTTTATTCTCTCACTTTTAAAGCCCTTCACAACTTGGTCCCCCTCTACCTTTCCAATCTTCTTAGATTTGACCATATGATCCAGTTACACTAGCCTTCTTGCTATTCCTCACACATGACACTCCATCTCCTGACTCTGGCTTTTCATATTTTTGCCATGCCTGGAATGCTTCCCCTCTTCAAATTTTCCTTCTGACTTCTCTGACTTCTTTCAGTATAGAAATTAGCCAAAGATACAAACCAGATCTTCATTCATTGTTTTGATGATTCCTTAGCCATAGGATTAAAAAAAAAAGAATATAGATTAAAATGAAAACTTATGGAAATACGGTCATTAACCCTTTGTCCACATATTCCTGCCCCCCCCATCTCCCACTAGTTTCTTCCCTTTCAGATTGCTTTCCATTTACACTGTATATATTTTATTTGAATATAAGTATTTGCAAGTTATCTCTCATTAAAATGTTGTTTTTCTTCATTTCAGAAAAGGATCAATAACATCACAGTTGATGTCTTAACTTGTGAATGAATTGGATTTAAGTAAAGCAGAGTTGCACAAAGTCATCAGCATCATTACTTCTTCCAGAGTCGTCAAAGTCTAGTGGCAAGACAAAGTCAAGGTGAATGGTGATGGCCTGAGATACAGTGGATGATCTTGGTGTCGTTGATGTCTGATCAAGCTCTAAATACTCCACAATTTCTGCTTCAGCTACCTTCACGGCAATTAGAACAAACCTAATATATGTAAGGTATATGAGGTAATATTGTTGTTGTGTTGATCAGTTGGCTAATTTTTTTCTTCTCATCTTCCTCTTTTTCATTTTAAAAGGAAATTCTTTGTTTTAAGGGATAGATCTATTGGAGGAAGGATATGGGGGAAATCTAGATGATGGAAAGTAAAAAATTACAATAAAATATTTTTACAATAATATAAGCTCCTAGATACCAAGGAGTGCCTGATTTCTGTAGTTTTATCCTCGGTACATAGCATGTTCCTTGTCAAGTAGTTGTGTTTAACTTTTTTCCCCCTTCAATTCATTCATACACTCATTCAACCAACACTAGAGACCAGTATATGCTGATCTTTAAAGCTGACAATAATACAAATTTAAAGCTGTCTCTGACCATTCCCCTAAAAGAGTTTTTAATACCAATCTTCTCAGTTTTAGGAGTCTATTTGAAAGCAGTCTCTACTGCACTCACTTATTGATCTTTCTCCTGTAAGTTCTTCTATCCCAAACTCCATCCACATTATTTTCCTAAGAATGTCTACATTTTTTTTAAGTTTTAGAAAATGTTATGTGAATGAGAGAGACAAAGGATGTGTGTAAATTAGGATCAACCAAAATGAGAGGTTCCTTCACACCCCTGAAGTTGTGGTATAGTGAAGAATTCCCACTGATTTCAAAGAGAATTCACTGTATAGATATACTTCACAGGTACACAGAATATGAATGTGCCTAGAAACATCAAGATACTCAGTTTGGGAAAGCAAAAGTTAGAGGCGATCAACAAGGGAAATCACAAGAATGGAAAAATATTGTGGCCAGTAACAAAATAAATTAAGAAGGTGAAATATGTGTTAAGCTTTTCCCCTGTCAGCTGGACTGGAACTAGCATCTAACCTGGGAATGGCCAGAGCCTAACAGAGCAGGCCAGAGGCAGTTGTGTCAGGGATTAAACAGAAGTTTAATTAATTTCAAAGTGAGGAAAATGTTTACAAGTAGAATTACTACCCCACCCTCTGCAACCTCCCCTCCCCCCAAAGGAGGGCTTAACATACTGGAGCAAAGGCAGGTCTTATATACATTAAACACACACACACACACACACACACACACACACACACGTGGTCTGGACCACAACATAATCATTCTTATCAGTTCCCATAGCAGGCTCATGTGTGGACAATGCAAGAGTTCCTGGGTCCTGTGGGAACAGTTCTTAAATTAATTGTCTTAAGTCTTAAAGGTTGTTGAGCCTTGTGATTATTCAGTGTGGTACAGAACCAGAGTTAGCGTGATAGGAACAGGAATACAGTACCTGGTTTGGTTTGCTTGGCTGTTACAAGAAACAAGGATTGTGAGCATGTCAGGAGATGTGATAGATGGCTTTGGGCTGCAGCACATTGGCTCTCAGGTCCCTGGGAAACAGGAGGAGCTCCAACAAATCTAAACAGTTATTGGTTGATATATGAAAATCATAAATCCCTCAGTGAACACTTAGTTTTGGTCAAAGCAATACACTTTGCCAAAGGGTGAGATCATCCAGAGTGCAAAGGATTATTGTTATGCCAAGCTCAGGGCACAGCCTGCTTGCTTGGCCTTAGCTCTGGGAAAAAGACTGTCTCTGATTACCTTGACGTTCCATAAGAATTTTTTTTTCATCAAATGACTGATTCAGTTGAAATCCACAGAATCCTATGTAGGAGACCACCTTCATTGAATGAGGATCTCTACTAATGATTGTATTTTTTTAAACTATTGCTTCTCTCTCTCTCTCTCTCTCTCTCTCTCTCTCTCTCTCTTTCTCTCTCTCTCTCTCTCTCACACACACACACACACACACACACACACACTGGACTCCCTAAATTCATAGATTGCTATCAAAGAAAGTAGTTCTTTATAGACTGAGCAAACATATTTTGCAGTTTATTTAGTCTTTTGGGACTTAGGAGCTGTCTCCAGTTTCCTGTTCTCAAAAGTTCATAATAGTTTTAGATGTTCCTCAATTTTAGCTATGGCTAAAATTGAGTGACACATTTATATTACACCCTCCTTTTATCTATGAGTCTGTAGAGGCATTTACCCACTTAAGTGTCTGAAATCTTATTCCAGAGAGTCAATAAAAACAATTCATTCTAGGTAGTGGTTTAAAGTTTGCTCATTAAATGGAATGTAGTATATCAGTTAAGTCTTTTAATCATGTTGGTTTTTACTCTGGGTCTTTGGTCATCATGAGAGACAACTGACCCAATTTATTGGTTACTGCTAGCCTAACTAATAAATTTATCATGTTCAGGTCAACTGGCTTATTGCTGAAGTTCCAATGTGACATTGTTTTACAAACAGTTCACTGTTAATAGAACAATATCTTGTATTAGAAAAACAAACAAACAAACAAACTGTTTTCAGCATCAGTTTTACTAACTACAGATATTGCAGTTTCAGTTGAAAGGTCCTGGGTTCAAATCATTCTTCCTAGCTATGTGACAATGGACAACTCATTAACCTCTCTGAGCCTCAGTTTCCTCTTACAGAGATAATCATCTCCATGGGACTTATCTAAAAGAGTGATCTTTTAAACCTAGGCACATCTTCCTTCTGATTGGCAATATTGGACCTCCCCTGGCAAAGGCAAGATAATCCCAACTGGTAGACATTTTAATGAAGTAGGTTGAGAATTACCTCACCTCCTTCCAAAAACATCATAATTCTCAAGTGATAAGATTAGTTAGCCACACAGCGAAAGTAGGTTGGCCTTCAGGTGTGGCTGATCATGCCCCTCTGTCAATGGAATGCTTATTGCTATCTCTTAAAGATCTAGCTGCCTGTAGCAATCTTGACTAGGAAAAACAAAAACAACAACAACAACAACAACAACAACAAAAACATCTCAATCAAGTGCTTGCCCTCCGCTTTGGAGACTAAATCATCCTTAATTTTGAAAAGGAAAAGTGTGGTCAGTAGAATCATCCCCTAGAGAGGGCCTAGTTCAAACCGGTTTTCAGTTTACAGGGTAAAAAGAAGGAGGGTATTGCACATTAAACTGGTCAATTAGCAGATGCCCCAGGGGCTAGAAGTAATCATATTCCTCAATCATGCCTTAGTACAGATTGGGAGAGGTCTCCTTTTAGCTAGGCTAAGAGAGGAGTTTTGACAAAATGGGGAAGGGATAGATTATAGAGTAATATTAATTATCAAATGATACAGTATATTATTAATTTTCCTCAGTATCCTATTCATTATGGCAGGTGAACAAAGATACAATTTAATCTTCATCTCATCAAAGGAGATTCAAGAAACTGAACTGTGTGGATAATTTTCCTTAACTCTTTCCCTTCCAACCTCACTGGTGCACTACTCAATTGGCTATCAAACTCTTTGATATATCTGATAGGGTTCCTCTCCAAATATCTTTCCATCAACACAATTTATATAGATGCAATGCCCTGAATTAAATATATTGACATTTTAAGGTCCCTTAGCAAAATAATTATAATAGTAGTAATAATAATAATTTATCTTTTTTTTGCTAAATGGGTAAAGGGACATTTTTATTGTATTGTTATTGTGGAAAGATCATAAGACTATGAATCAGGGGACCTCTGGGATTTACTAGAAGTGTCATCTTGTGCAAATCATCTAGCTTCATTAGATAGATGATAGCTAGCTAGCTCTACTACATTTATTAAGTACTTATTATATGCTAGGCACCATGCTATGCACTGGGAAGCCGAGGGAAAAAACAAACAAACAAACAAAAAACAAGACATTCTTTACACTTAAGGAGCTTCTATCTAATAAGATAACACAGACTATAAAACATACCTATAAAGTTGAGGAGGGAGAAGAGGGAACCGAAGCAGGGGATTGGCTGCTGAGGAAGTGGAGCAGTTCGGAGCAGGGCATGAAGTGAACATACCTGAGGGGAGGGGAAAAAGAACACATATTTATTAATTCCTTACTATGTGTCAGGCACTATTTTATAGTTTAGGAAACTGAGGTTAAGCGCCTTGCCCAGAGTCACACTGGTAGTAAGTGTGTGAAATCTGATCAGAACTCCTACCCATTGAGCTATCCATCCCTTCATGAAATTTCTCTCCTTTCAGACATTCACCAATCAGTAGAGCAGGACAGAGACACTGAAGTCTTACTTTTTATTTTCCAAATCCACAAAGTAAAATTAGAGAAAAAAATTATCTTTAATGCTCTTTGTAACTTTAAAATTCTAATATTCCTTATTTGCCTAACTAAAAAATATCATTATGTTTCCTTCAAGTCAGGAGGTTATATAGAAGTTGAATATGTGTTGCCTCTATTCACCTTCTTTCTCTCTTTGCCTCTCTCTGTATCTCTATATCTCCCTATCTCTGGCTGTTAGTCTGTACTCTGTCTTTCTGTCTCTGTCTTTCTGTCTCTCTCTCTCTCTCTCTCTCTCTCTCTCTCTCTCTCTCTCTCTCTCACACACACACACACACACACACACACACACACACACTGTGAAGTCTTATACAATAAAAAAAAGAGCTCCATAAATGTGATTTATTATTTGGCTTTATTTATTATTATTGCAACTTAATTGCAATTTTTATTACAGCTATAATGCCACAGCTTATATGCCAACATCTGTTGCAGAGGGTGAAGATGCTATTCTATGAAAAATTTTGTAAAAACTCTCAGTCCAACTCAAAATTTATTTGACTGTTAGGTAACTTCAATACATCGATAGACATAGGAAAAGGAAAAGAAAAAATATAATGGAAAATAGTATTCAGAATTATGAAATCTAAGAAATTAAAGCTTATGAACTATTGAGAAGCCTCAGACCTACATTCCCATGTTTAGTTTCCTTGAGAAGAGAATTGGAAAGCATTGAACATGGGAAACACTGAACAACAACACACACATATACAAATCAAATAGACTACATCAGAAGAAACAAGAATTGGCCAATCTGGAAATCATTTCTAAATTAACTGTCTTATATAGTCAGATCATTTCCTCATCAAAATAGTATTTTTAAAAAAAATCATTATCAGATTATAGGGAATAATAAAAATTGAAGACATTTCATATAATTATAACCATTCAAACCTGATTTACTCAAGCTATTGATAATGAAAAATAAAAGACAAATAGAAACTATCATCTTTTATACAGAAGTTTAACAGCTGTGAAGCAATTACCAAAACAAAGAGTTAAAGGGCCTCAGAAACCAACTCAGACAATAGATACTGACTCTTATTGTCACAAAAAGATACATGGCAGGAAAAGGCAGCATTTGCATAGAAGATAGACCCATTAGCAAAATATAAAGAAATGGCATCTCAGAGAATTACAAGTTTTATCACTTTGGAAGGTAGGGAAGAGTTGTGAAGAAAAACATGATTTTTTTGTTCTTATTGGAAACTGAGTCTCACAATTTTCCTCAGGCTGTAAATACAAGTGCTGTTTGTGGCCTCATCTTTATAATGTTCAGCACAGGAAATGTTTCCAATTTGCACCAGATTCCCAGGGCAATGGGGTAGATGGCTGGGACATACCCTGGATCTGCCAGGACCCAGGCAGACCAAATCTGGTAGCTTCACCATTCATTGAAGCAGACCTGAAACCAACACTGACTACCCAGCTGAGGCTGACCTTTTCTCCAGAGATCAACTGAAGTCCTATCCACCCTAATTTTACACTTGGAATACTCTTCACATGCATTGATTAAATAATAAAACAATACATAACTACATTTTTTCTCCTCCTTTTTTTCTGAAATCTTCATTGATAAATTAGCATACCTCATATAGGCCTATGAATTTTATAAGAAAATTTTAATCAAATTTGTTTATAAAGATAGGGTCCCAAAAAAATTATTTGCCATTAGCCCTTCCTTCTCACCCCCTCCTCACCCTAGGGATTGGTGCTGTTAGTAGCAAGAGCAGCAATGGTAGTGGTAAAATTTTATTTGGTTTCAATTTTAGGAAGCAGCAAAGAACAGCAAATATTAAGATATTATTGTTTAGGGGACTGAGAACAGGGAATTATGGTCAAAGTTTGGTGTAATCTGTTGAGTTGAGTCAAGGTGAGTTGTAATATAGATGATGAGCCACAAGAGGAAGCCAAGAAAGACCAGTCAGAGAGATAGGTGGTAATCAAGGACTAGTGTGTCAACAAAATGTAAAGAGGAGATTCTGAAGACTAGAGAGAGGATAGAATAAAGTGAACATGAAAATAGAAGGGTTAGCCTAGGCAAGGAGAATGGCCATTTCTTGGTCAGAAATTCAGAAAAAAGAGGAGGGAAAGGAAGATGATATCAAAGGATTTTAAAATGAAAAGAATGGGGGAAGGAACTTAGTTTGAACCTTTTCATTTTTCTCAGTAAAAGCAAGATCTTCAGCTGAGAAAAAAGGAAAAGGGGAAAGGGATACTTCTTTCTTTTGCTTGCAGAGATAGTGGGCTGAAGCTGTCAAACTGTGCACATTCTGGTAGGCAAATGTGGTTAATGTGTTAGTTTTACTGCACTGCTTTTTTTTTCTCTTTTTATTCTCTCTGTCTCTGTCTCTTTGTCTGTCTGTCTGTCTGTCTACCTGTCTCTTTTTGTCTGTCTCCTTGGACATGAGAACAAGGAGAAATATATTTGAAATATATTTGCAAATAAAGAAACTATAGAAAATGACATCAATAAAATTATTTTGGCAAAAGTTCATTTAATAAACATCAAATTTACCTTACAACTCTTATTTTTGGTGCACCTAATGATCCTAGTCAATAATAAAAGCTCCATGAGTGGAAGAACCATGTCTGATCTAATATTTCTATTTTCTTTAAAGCCAAACACAGTGCTGGTTGCTCTTTACTGTAATTAATAAAAATGAATTTGAATTACCTTGTCCTTTTCTTTAACTTTTTCATTCCAATTCAATAACTATTTTGATATTATATAGATACTTTTAGATACTTAGTGGTGACTGTCTTGAAGTTTGGCTTTTCCTTTTGTATATCATTGACATATATTACTTAATCTGCATATGTTCAGTATATTTTTCAACTGTTTTTCCTTTGCTGACCTAGTAAGATTTCTATTATATGTGTATATGAATATTTCAGTTTATCTTTATGTATCTTGACCTTGTTTTCACTACTATAGTCACATGGCATTTTTATGACTATCTTCCACTGATTGGTATCCGGTAAATCATGTGTGGGTGTGTCAAACTAAGAGAACAAGGAACCTTCATCGGATTTCTAAATTCCCTTCTGTCCTTGACATTACAAATTCACAATAACATGTTCCTAAAGCAAAATGAGTGAAGTAAAATGAACATCACTGAGCAGTTCTCTCTTTGATATCCTAGAACCTTAAATGACCTCTTCTCCAGTCTTTGTCTTTGTGATCTTTAATGTCTTTAGTCCCTTATCTTTGAGAACACTGGCTCTCATATTCCATTCAATACATTCTCTAGAATGAAACTATTGGTGATCAGATTCCTAAAAAAAAAAAAAGTTATCTAATAAAGGGGAGCCCCTTGAATTCTGAAATATAAAGTATTTGTCATAATGATATGAGAAAACTTGAGGATTTTTTTTTAACTAATGATCATGACTTGTTTAGTATTTTTATTTATTTTCAAGACTTAAATCTTTTTATTCTTACAAATAAGGTCATACATGTTAATGCTGGCAATGAGACAAGAGGAACATTAAGATTAAATAGAAAAGTTTTGTTTTGTTTGAGTTATTTTTTGTCATCATATAATGCCAGAATTTATTAGAGGAAAACAGGTTACTCCACCAAACATTAAAAATGATACTATGCTAAATGGTGCAAAGTTAGAATAGTTATTCCCATAGGATGTCATGCCACAGTTATGATCTCATAATTATGATCATATTCAGATGTTTTGTTTTTAAATCTCTCTTGTGGCTTGTTACCTCTTATGACACTTCGCTTTCTCCAAAGTAAGCATATTTTGTAGGTGGTAAATTCTGATACTGAGTTTTTTCCATTGTCTTTTGACATAAGTAATATAATACAGTAAGTGGATTGAAAAAGCAACAAGATTAAGATGAATTTTTAGCTGAGCCTTCCTTTATTTCCCACCACCACCAAAAACAAAACAAAACAAAAAATAAGCAACCTTTCAGGAGCGTAACTTCCTTGTGTCTAATGACATTCCTTGGAACTCTGGCATGCAGCTCTCCGTCAGGAAGCTACATGCATTCATTAGAAACCATCCCTATCAGTTAATCACAACCAGTAGAGCCAGAGACTTAGAGAGAAAGGACAGAAATGCAGTCAAATGATGACAACCCTGCAGATGACATATCAGAAGGATGTTCTATTCAGTTGCCCACTATTAAATAAATAAAAATGGACTTACATATACAAGCACTTTGGACTCTTCTGATATTGGCAATCTGATGGGCCTCTAGTTTAGAGTTACTTAAATTAATATTCTGCTGGAGCCAGAGAGAAAACTTTTGGGGAGTGGGTAGTAGGGCAAACCAGTAGAGTACTTATAGTGGTTAAGGAAATGACCAAGGCAGAGCAAGGTATTTTAGATAGCAACTTAAAGAAGTATAAGCTCAGGGATCACGAAACTGCTCTAGAAGAGACAAAGAACAATAAGACAAAATGATTCAGGAGGACATTCATAAACTAAAGCTTCAGTAAAAGAAATAAAAAACGAAGTGTTGAATATAAGGAAAGATAACCAAATTGGAGGTACAAAAACAAGAAGATACAGAATCTAAATTGACAGAATCAGTTATTTGACACACTTTTCTTTGTTTCATAACCATGCTCCTCCTCAAATTTCTGGCCTTATTGATGACTTTCAGGTATATACTAATATAGTCCTAACATTTTGCAACTGAAAGAATCACATAAGGATAAATAAATCAAATAATTTTCTACTATTAATGAAGCCTTCCTTTAATTGACCTGCTGTATATTTCCCTCCAATTGAGCCCATTTAAGATGTGAATGAATTGAATGTACTGTCTCTGTGTTTATAGGGGAGTGAGGACTGGTTCTAGAATATTTCTTTCTAAGGTAAATAGAGAACTGTCATGACTAATATAACTGTCCAGAGTAATAATGATTTAAAGCTCTCCATTTGCTTTGAAGTATTACTCTCTATTGCTTTTCTCTTGAAAGACATCAACCAAAGGAGCCGAGTGCGGATACACACACATATACAAACACACACACACACACACACACACACACACACACAGACATATGCACAATCTTTTGAAAACAAATGGAAAGAACATTAAGCTGAAAATAAGGATGAGAGGACCTGGGTTTTAATCACAGATATAACACTTACTATCTGTATGACCCAAGTCATGTCACTGATTATTATTTTCTCATTTGAAAAAAAATGGGATTACAAATATTGTACTTGTGAGGAAAGCATTGTATAAATCTTAATATATTGAAAAAAATCAAATCATTATAAATAGGGATTTGATTTTGGAAAAGACAATTAATCAATTTTTTCCTGATTCCTTACTTTTATCATCTATAAAATATGATTATTAACTCATAAAACTTTTTTGAAGATTAAATAAAACAACTGTCATTTCTCCTTACTCAAAATTTATTCTGAAGTATCATGAGCTCTATATGTTCCAAAAGAAGATATCTGTATTAATGTTTTAGGGAGTGGTTTTAGAAGGAACATACTTGGAACAATAAGCTCCCTTCCAAACTTTATGCTGTTATCCAATTGAATGCCACCCTATCCTTTATTCCAGAATCTTGTTTTCTCTTTTATATTACTTTGTCTCAAAACCCACCTATGACACACTCCTGTAATTTCTTCCTCTGCTCCTACTTTTCTACTGCTGAGTTGTCCTGCAGAAAAATCTCTTAATGGGTTCACTACAAGTCTAAATTATCTAATCGCAACTGGGCTGTCAATACTGTAACCCTCCTTATTATATCTTCTATCCACCCAGTACAATAACTATTCTAAACCTAAAACTTTTTGCACCATTCCCTCCCTACCACCTTCACAGCTGAGAATGTTTCCTTATACTAAATCACAAAAGTCCATTCAATATGAGCTTATTCTTCAACTCTTCTCAATACAAAAACTTTTGATATCATCCACAGCCATCTCCACCTTTATTCCTGTCTCTGTTGTAGAATTGATTCTTCTCTGCAGGGCCAAACAATTTACATGTAATCTTCTACATAGGTGCCTTTGATTTCATACCCTTCCAAATTCACTGGGAGATTGCCTCTGGTATCCTCCCCTTTTGCTTTAAAATCTTTATTCTCTGAATACCAGATAAGATGGAAGAGTATGAAGAAGCAACACTACCCAACTTATCCCAAAATTAGCAAAGAACTCAAAAGAGCACAGTACTGAATAGTAATCAGAAACCTAAGGAGAAACCATAATGTGTAATTTATCCATCATAAGACAACAAATATAAGCAAATGACAAAGGAAATAATTATGACATAAGGCTAGGATAGGATAATGGAGCCAATCTCCAAGACCATAACAGTCATAGTGATCTCACTTTAACTCAGAAGAAGAGACTGTGGAACAGACTCAGAGAGCTGAACATGACATCAGTTGCTGTTGATATAACAACATAGAAAAAATCTTGGGCTCAGCCTGAAATATTTTTTCTTTCCTATTTTTTTAACTTGCAATTATTCCTGTTGAGGGATGGAAAGGTTAGAAAGAGCTATTAGAAAGAGAATGAGAGAGTGAGTTGAAAAGGGAGGTATATAGTAGGATTGCCTAACAGAAGTGAGGACCCAGCTGAGATTATATAACATTAATTTATAGAAGACCTAGTCAGAAAACTTGCATGATTCTCTCTATCTTCGGTCATCTGCATATGTGTAAAAGTAAAAGTGACAAATAGCAAGAGTTATCTAAAGCTGAGGGTTTTCTAGGATTAATCAGCAATATGATAATGGAACTAAGCATACAAGAGAAAACTGAAGAACTGGTTTATCAATGTGTCAAGATAGGAAAAAGAGGAGGCAGTGCTTATTGCGGGGAAGATAATCTGAGATAGAATTGAAATTTCAAGGGAATGGAGACCATTGTGTGGATGAAAAGTAAGGCTTTGGTAAAGAATGGAAGAGGAAGGTATGAAAAGTCAATAGATTATGTTTGGATTTCAGAATTCTTGAATTGGAGATATGGTACATTTGTGGGTTATGGAAAGGTCAAAGGTATGACCGTCTTTGGTATGGCTGAGGCAAAGTGGATGAGTATCTCATGAGAGATGAGTACATTAAGGAACTGAGTACGTAGGGCATTTGAGGGAGACTCAGTATGTATGTTGAAGTCCCCCAATAGGAAATGATGTTTCAAAGTTTAATTAGTTCCAATCCCAGTAAGCTTTGCATATCATTCTCCTTACTAAACAGGAAAACAGTAAGAGCCAAGTGACTTAATAGGAGGTATACCACATTTTAGATCTATAGATAGATAATGTAATCTTAGCAGTAATAGTATGTACATGTTAAGTATTTGAGGAGACTTCAGTACTGAGTATAAGGAATTTATTTGAAAAAGAAAGTTGTGTTTAGTTAAACATGCTACGTGTGATGATGTCAATGAATTACTTGCATTGCATAGTTTTCAAAGTTAGTTAAACAAGCCTCTGTATTTGACTTTGTCTGATTTCTGCTATCACATAGCTCAGCATCAATTTAACAGGTATGGACTAACCCAGGGTCATCAATAAGTCAGGAATACCTGAACTGTCTCCACCTTATGGATTGGTGGAGACACAAATGACAGGTCACATTTTCAAAGAGTTGTAATATCATCACTAGTCATTAGAGGGAGAACAATGCCTGAAAGAACATAGCAATGTTGCCAGCAACTTAAATAATTG
Organism: Vombatus ursinus; assembly: GCF_900497805.2. Taxonomy (NCBI): domain Eukaryota; kingdom Metazoa; phylum Chordata; class Mammalia; order Diprotodontia; family Vombatidae; genus Vombatus; species Vombatus ursinus. The sequence goes on from NW_020947238.1 coordinate 1,403,209, forward strand.
CCTCGTTTGGTAAATGAATAGTTGCAATAAATCCCTCCTTTGCATAAAGTACCACTTCTTGAATTTTAGTTTAGGAGATGGATAATTTATTAGTTTAAGGACATACCTGAGGCAGAATTTTCTCTACCAATGTAGATCTGAACTTATTCTGTAATTTACAGTCTTAAGCTATGACACAAAGATTTTAAGTGACTTTCCCTGAGTCAAACAGCCAGCTTATGTCAGAAGATATCTTAAACCCATGTCTTCCTGATTCAGAGGTCAGCTCTGTATCCACTATAAACTATACTCCTTAGATTAAATATTAATATTTTAAAATAGTAATTGCTGCAACATTTTTGGTTGTGACCCCCACCCTACAGTGTAATTTATTTTCTTAGATCCTCTTCTTATTCTCAAATGATTAAAAAAGTGAAGTAGAGATTCACTTCAGCATTAATATACATGAGTATGAAATTGAACAGTCAAATCTTCCTTTCCTACTGAGAAAGGCATTGATATACCTAGTTTTCTTTCTGTTTGCTCTCCCAGAATTCTGTGTGAAAGGGAAAACTCCTTGCACAATATGAGATTCATAGAAGGAGAAAGCAGCTTCCCCACTTCGGCTCACCAGTCTCATTGCCAAACAGAGTTCTGAGAAGTCTAGATAAATGTTGCAGTTGTCTTGAATGACTGAAGGTTAATGGTACTCTCAACAGCAACAAAGAAATTCAGAAAAGATGTGAGTTTTCAAGAATAACCGAATTCAAAGACAACCTCAGACACATTAGCTGTCACTCTAAGTAAGTCAATTAACCACTACTTGCCTCTATTTTCTTATTTGTAAAAGAGATGTTAATAATACCAAACTTGAGGGATTGTTGTTAGGATTAAATGAAATAATATTTATTTAAAAACTCAGAGAATTTAGTATAGTACCTGGCATATGGTAGGTACTATGTAAAGGCTTATTCCCTCTACCCTTTACCTTTCATTTCTCCTCTACTATCCTAACTCAGGACCTCATCATCTTTTGCCTGGACTATTGTAATAGCCTTCTAATTGTTCTTCTAACCTCAATTCTCTTCCCACTCTAATTTATACTCAGCTTCCAAAATAATTGTACTAAAATTCAAGTTTGACCCTATCACCACTCATCCCATTTACTCAATAAATTCTGGTGCCTCCTGGAATTATTACTATCAGGGTCTAATGTCATCATCTGTTTGACATGTAATGTTCTTCAAAACTTGACCCTTCCTACATTTCTAATCTTCTTAAATTCATATCCCCCTAAAGACACTTCATGGTCTAGGTTAATGCCCTACATGCTATTCCTTGAAGATGACATGGCATTTATCTTCTGCTTATCACTGTGCCTGGCACATAGTAATTGCTTAATAAATGTTTGTTATTTGATTGATTGGTTTTTCTTCTTTTCTGTATTCACTGTGTAACTTTATCTTATTTCTTTAATAAAACAGACTCTGAGGGTACAATTTTGTCTTAAGTCGACTTATTAACAACATATATCAATATTGTAAGGACTTGTGATTTCACCCCTGCATCATGCTGATGCAGATCATAGTGCAAGTATAACTTATGCTTTCTTAGAGTTGCCTGAGATTTACATTGGTTAAATGATTTGTCCATGGTCAAAAATGCAGAAGATATCAGAGGCAGGGTTTGATCCAAGGCTTTTCTCAAGTTGGATCCAGAATGCTATTTATGAAACCATGCCACATCTCATATTAATAATATATGCAGTACCTTGTATTACTAATATATCCAGTAAACAATAGCATGTTTCCATTTTATGGGAGATTTAAGATCAACATATTGTCACTTATTGGTAAAATGCCCTACTCACTGCAATTCAACTTAATCAAATGCTATCCAATTCCTCACACTTTGACATGTTGCTTATTCATATGTAGCATTAGACATGTGAAACTCATTATGTACGTCTGGAGAGGTGGGAATGTCAGTCCACTAAATTTGCAAGGGAGGTAATATACAAGAATCAAACAAATAACATAGCCAAAATTATACCCATGTTGCATGTTATTAAAAGGAGACTCTACATTTAATAAAACAAATACAAGTCTCAGTCCAAATCAATGAAAAACTGAAAATAAGCATTAGAACCTCCTCATAAATTATCACAACTATTCATTTTCCAAATGAAGTAAATAATTAAGATTTTATTACAATGTAAAAAATGTAAAAGAAAAAAGTCTGCCAACAGCATGTGCCATAGTGAGCAAAATTAGGGGGAAAAAACCCTCAAATGTTGTTCATGGTATTCCTAATGAGCAAACACAATTAGTGGGATTGCAAATGACATGCCTGTGGAGTCATAAAGTTCAACTGAAAATCTCAGACTTCTAATTAATTGCTCACAAATATCAGAGATTGCATTGAATTTTCTCACTGCAGCCAAAAATCAAAAACAAAAACAAACAAATGAAAACAAATCAGGAATAATCTGTAAAGTCAAAGTTTCTAAAGTTTTGTTTTCTGTGAGCTTTATGGTTTCAGTAGTGTTTTTGGACTATTTCATCCAAGAAAATATAAATTTGCTACTTTCCTATAACATTAAAGAAAAGGGGGGTCAGTGGTCTCTCTGAAAGCCTGTACTGATTCTACAGAAAATAATTTGTATTTACTTTCTATGTATTTTGTAATTATGTTTCAATTGATATCAGTGATTAGAGGGACTTTTGACATAAGCATGGGAGATACTTTGCTAGAAGAGATCCTTTAAGCTAATTTTTGATTTGCAAAATCAAATTTTAAAAAATAGTTAATGAGTAATAAGCACAGAGGCACCTTGTATTTCTCTGTCTTTTAGCCAGTTGTGTGATAGTAAAGATATGCTTTATTGGAGAGTATCAGTTGTTGAACTTATTTGTCCTCCTCCCATTCCTTAATCAAAATATCTCTCAGTCTATGCGTAGATTACTTTTAATTGAAATATATTTTAGCATTGCCTTTATTTTTTTAGTATCCTCATTCCCCTCACCCTACCTAGAGAATGATCCCTTTTAACAAAGATTTTGTAAGAAAAAGAAGAAAGAAGCAATTCATCAAAACCTCCAAATGAGCCAAAACAAATCTGTCAATATGTGCTGTTTAACATAGAGTCATCCAACTCTGTAAAGTTTGCTAGAGGTTCATTTTCTTACCTTTTCTTTGTGACCAAGTCTGGTTGGAGAGTGGGTTTTTGTACTTTGCCCTTTACACTGTTGTAGTCATTGTGCATGTAATTTTTATGGTATCACTTATTTCTCTCTGTATCAGTTCATGTAAGTTTTCTAAATCTTCTCTGAATGCATCCTCTGTGACTATGAGATATTGAACTTTTTTTTTATCAATTAAGTTGTATGTGTGTGTGTTTGATATTTAAAAGTAAAGTCTAAGATGTATTTCATTTAAAATGAAATTGTCTACACACACACACACACACACACACACACCTCCTCCTTATACTATGGCTAAATTAGTTTTTTTTCTGTTTTTTTCAAAACCAGAAGTTATTTTGATGGGTGAGATTCTTAAAACATTTAATATTCTTCCAGGTTGGTTTTTAATTGTTAGCTGCACTTGATTATGTTGTTGCCATCTTCAGAGCTATGTGGTGCAAGCTTTTACGTATTTAACATAGAATTGTCATTTATTTGTATTTCCTTCCTACACAAAGTTTTTCCCCCAACTCAGCAATATCGTAGGACTTCAATCAGTGAAACCCCAAACCCCAGAACATTGAAATCCAGGGAAAAACTGCTTCATTATATCCATAATGGGTCAGCTAAAAGTTGTTGGCCTTTGAGGCTCATCTCACACAAAGGTGGCTACATGATATGGTTTAAAGTATCCCTAAAAGGTATTAGGTTGCCCACACACACACACACTTATGTCAACTAATGTCTGCAATGGTACTCTTAGAATTTCATTTCTAAGGTCAAGCTTTCACAGCTACTTAAAGTCAAAGGCACTTAAAATGGGTCACAGATTTTGTACTTTCAGTCATGTTTACTTAACAGAGAATTGGTTTCCAAGTTTTCAAATGCTTTCCATTAAGGTAAGGCTTGAGAAAGAGAAAATAGACAACTCAACCAAAGGACAAAATAAATGCAAAACTGAACTCTCCCCATTTCCTAATTCCTCTTATTATATATATTCTTCTATCATTAAACTTGTAGTTAAAAATTCTATAATAGCATTCTGCCTCTCTCAGTATTTGGACTTGTTCTACCCTGCTCATTTGAAAACTAAAGGATTGTAGTCCAAAAAGACTGCATGAATTGACCCCAGTTATACAAAAAGTGAGTTGTAAAGACAAAATAAAAATCTGTGCCTTTGGAATACAAATCCCAGTCTCTTTCCATTTGGTCATACTATCAACATTCCTTCCCTTAGTCTTGACCTCATCCTTCACTACCCATTCTCTCTGGGATAGTGCTGTACTCAGTATAAGGCAATTCTCTGGTCAATAGTTCTGGGAAGTCTAATGCCCACATCAGACAAATCTTGAATATTGTCTTAGGTTTTAGGCCACTTTAAGAAGGACATCTCTAAAGTGGAGAGCATTCAAAGTGGAGGAACCAGGGTGGTAAAGGGCCTTGAATTTAAGCCATATGAGAATCAATTGAAGGAACTCTAGATGTTTAACCTAGAGATGAGAAGACTCAAAAGATGGGGAGAGGGAGGTGATAACTGTTATGTATTTGAGAGGCTGACATAGGGAAGAGAGATTAACTTTATTGTGTTTGTTCCCAGGGGTCAGAACCAGGAACAACATGTGAAAATTGCAAATAGGCAAATTTAGGCTTGACATCAGGGTTAAAACAAAACAAAACACAACAACAACAACAACAGCAACAAACCAAACCAAACTTCCTAACAACTTGAACAGAATGAGTTTCTTTGAGAAGGGTTAGATTTCCTCTCCTTGAAGATCTTTAAGCAGAGTCTAGATGACCACTGTCTGGCAGGTTATAGTGGAAGATTTTTTCTGGGTATGTGATTCAAAAAACAACAACCACAATAATCATGATCATGTTGACACAATAGCAAACATTCATACAATGCTTTCAAGTTTGCAAAGTGCTTTAGAAATATTATTTCATTTAATCCTCATAGAAACCCTAGAAACTAGGTGTTATTATTATCCCCCATTTTAAAGATGAGGAAACTAAGGCAGATTGAGTTTGAGTGATTGGTCCAGGGCAAGAGAACTCATAAGTGGCAGAGACTAGATTTGATTTCAGTTCTTTCTGACTCCAGATTCACAATTCTATGTACTGTAGTACTTAGCTACCTAAGAGAAGCTACTGAGGTTCCTTCCTAGCCTCATATTCTGTGATTTGGTATATTTATATTTGAATGTCACTACAAACTTCTAAGCTCTAAGCCATCTCACATTTCTTAGCTCCTTCAAATTTATGAGAATTTATAATTTTTAGAATATAAACATTCACCAACTGTACTGGTTCTGGCAGATGGTGTGTGAGCTTCTGCCTCAAGCAACAAGGGAGTGTCAAATAGGATGCTCTGTAGAAGTTAGAGAAATGCCCATTTATTCAACTGTATGCAAGCACATGCTTGTCAGAGTGGTTTTATCCCCACTCTGTTGGGAGTAGGGAGGATAGATATGGTAAAAGCCAGTGAATTGTATTTGCACCCTCTACCCAACCATATTTTAGACACAATCTGGTGAACTCTCTTCATATCTTATGGGTAAGGGGAAGGCCCTGGGAATCAGAAGGAGTGGAAACCTATCAGAGGATTTATTCAAAAATGATACTCTGCCATCCAAGACTACCACAAGAAAAAGAGGGAAAGGGCAACTTCTGCTCTAGAAATACTCAGGCTCTGGTCTCTGCCCAAGATTTCTCTTTTATTAAGGAGTAATAGAACCCAGGTCAATAAAAATTCAGATAGAGTACAGATCACTGGAGCCTTCTTATTGTTGGAATTAGGTCAGACTTACAGGCCAATATACCCTCCCCCTATTAATATGCAACCCTGCATCTGTATACCCAACCTATTCCTATTTAAAGGTTTAAATATTGAAAGAACTCCATCATTCATATCACTATAATGTTATGCAAAAGAATCACAGAATTTTAGAGTTGGAAGAAGCTCCAGTGTCCATCAAGCCAACTCATCTCCCTGCTCCCAAAGAACCCTCAGAAACATCTCACAATTATCACCTATCCTTTGTTTCAATACTTTCAGTTAGAGGGAAATGTGTAATCTAAAACTGTGCCAATCACTCCAACTGCCCTCAGATGAGTTGTTGATCAAAGTATTAAAAAGCTAAGACCAAACCCAAATTCCCAGGGTCACTATACTACTAGAACTTCCAAGGTTTGGAGATATTTAATAACTTTTTGTTAATTTGCATTGAATCAGACTTTCTTGCCCTCCCTGTTTCTTCTTAAACATTTATTTTGTCATTCACTTTTCTGAAGTTCAAATAATGGTGTGAAAAGAACTAATTTTTTCTTCAGCCCATTAGCATCACCTTTCCCTGGAGCAGGGAAACATCTTAGTTGGTGCTAGTTCATGTTGGTGATTACTTGTAAGCAACCCAAAGGAAGGTCTGGAAAATAAGTTTGTATTACACATAATAAGCACTAAATATTTTTTTAATTCACTCAATTATTCCTTTACAAAAATATTAATACAGAGAGTGCTTAGGAGGAAAGATAGAGAAAGGCTTCAATTAAATCCCTACAATTGAAGTAAATGCACTCTCACACACTGTGATTGCTTTTCTTGTCCTTAGCCTGTTTGTGTTTAGTTTCCCAGTTCATTACCACACAATCTGAAGAGCAAGACAGAAGCACATGTGCTGAATCTTGAACTATGTCCATTAGGGTATTCAGGTGAGATGTCATAAAATGAAAAGAAAAAGGGTACCCTTACCTCTAGTCCATGCTGTATTTAATTCAATTCCATTCAGCATATATTATCAAAATATCTTTTATGTATGAGGCAATGTTTTTTTTTATTTTTTTTTACTGTGATGACAAAATAAGACAATCCAAGCCTATAAAGAGTTTAAAATCTAGTAGAAGAGATAAAACATGTACACTAATAATTAAAATATGAATAAGAATGTATTATTCCCAAAGAAGAAAGGCAGTATAGCATAGTAGATAAAGACTTGGTCTCAGAATCAGGCAGTCTTGAGTTCCAATACTGCTTCTGACACATATTGGCTATGTGACCCTGGGCAAGCTACACAAATTCCCGGTTCCCCTAACAACTCTCTAATACTATAAATAGCAGCAAATCTGCTTTGGTAGAAGGGATTTCTTCCCTGGGATCTCCTTACACCAAATAAATCATAGGTCCTACCACAAATAGAAAATAATACCCAAAATAAAGGTACAAATTACTAGGAAAGACTCAAGGAATAAGTCAAGGAATGAGTCACATTCAGCTGGCAAGAAGAGGGAAAACTTCGTGATGACTCAGTACCTGAATTCATGAAGGAAAAAGGTTTCAACAAGTATAAAGGTATATTATGACTGGGAAAAGGAATTGCTTCATAATAGTCAGTCAGTCACAAAACATTTGTTAAATGCCTATTATGTGTCAGGAATTGTGATAAGTGCTGGGGATACAAAGAAAGGCAATATACAGCCCTAGGTATAGAACAGAATATTGAACAGGTAATAATAAACTGAGGTTTACTTAGCTTTAACATTAATTCATTGATTCATTGAATAAATATTTCTTAGGTGTCTACTATGTGTCAGGCACTGTGTTAAGCAATGAAGATACAAATACAAATGAAAAAAGAAAAAGAAAAAAAAAGACAGCACCTGCCTTCAAGGAGCTCACAATCTAATTGGGTAGTCAACATGCAAACAACTATGTACAAACAATATATGTAAATAGAGAATAGAATAAATAAGAAATATTCAACAGAAGGGAGGCACTATAATTAAAAGGGATAGATAAAGTTTTCCTGTAGTAGATGAGATGTTAGCTGAGACTTGAAAGAAGCCAGGGAAACCAGGAGCCAGAGATGAGAAGGGAAAGCATTCCAGGAGGGGTGGAATAGCTAAAGAAAATACACAAAGCTGAGATGGAGGGGAAAGTGTGAAAATAGCCTGGAGACAGGAAATTGTAGGATGGGGTTAGAGAATAATGAGTAATCATGTTTGGATCAAATAATAACTATTTAAAAAGGAAAAGGAGAAATAGAGACAGCATGGCATTATTGAAAGAACTGGTCATAGTTGGAAAGGCTTGGGTTTGAGTTCTTCCTCAGAGACATATTATGTGACTCTGGACAAGGATGTGTCTGTTTCATCAAGTGCCTTGAATTAAACATAGTTGTCAGAGTCAGTTAATGATCTTTTCTGGTAGAGGGCATTCTCACACTGGAATTGTAAAATGACAAATTCTTCTGCAACATCCTATGAACAACTCAGAGATTAAAAGTAAACTTAGGTAGGTGATAGACAGAACACACATAGCCTTTGAGAAGATAGCCATGTGATTAATCATTCATTTAACTGCAAATTCTGGAAAAATACTGAATTCATAATAAGAGCACATGCACCTTATGTTTTACTTCATTTCAAAGAGTTGTTTACTGTTTTCTGTGAAAATCAGGAACTATTTCACAGATAATTAGGTGCAGAGGAGGAGGAAAAAGATCAAACACTAGTACACATAGGAAAAGAAAAAAGGAACAGTAGATTTTTTCTGAACCCATTCTTCCAAAGGGATTTGAACCCAATACAGTTAAAATCATGTATAATGCATTCAAATTGGAGTGACAATTATTATTTCACAGACATACAGACTGATAAAGGACATTGCCTAAACTGATACAGGAACATAACGACAATTTATGGAGAATGATAAAAACAAAGTATGCAGAGAGTACCACATTAAAATAATAGAAATTTCCAGTCAGCTTCACTTAGGGCTGGATAATTTCAATTTCTTGTCCTTGCCAGTACTGATTTTGGCATTTTTCCTCACATACAGGCCTTTTTGAAATTAATGGGGAAATAAAATTATATCTCCAAGTAGAGTAGGGATTTACAGTCAGTTACTGTTACTGCCATTCATTTTCTCATATATGTACATCTCCATTTTAGTAATCAGACTCATCATCATTATTATTGTTATCATCTTTCATTTATTGGAATGGTACTTTTCATTCAAATTGCTTTAAAGGCTGTAAGTGAATTACTTAATTTTGTCCCTATTCAAATGCAGCTGTCATTAGGGAAGAAGTGAACAACGTAGCCTCTGAGGCTGTTAGAGGTGAAAGAGACCTTAGAAGTCAAGTGGTTTAACCTCATCCCTTTACAGATAAAGAAACTGAGTCCCAAAGTGTGATATGATTTGCATAATGTTACACAGAAAATTAGTCACAGGTCTGGTACCAGAAAACAAGACTCCTAATTTTAATATGTGTAAACAATTGTAATATGCTGGGCTGACTGAGCATATAGATGCAGACTAAAACTGAAACTATAACAAACATAAGTATAAAAAGCAGCTGAATAGATAAGGTCAAAGGGTATATAGTACTAGAGAAATGTAATCTATGAATTTATCGTACTTGATTTAAAGTTATCATGATATAATAGAAAGAAAATGAGATGACAAGTAAAGACTTTGGCTCTATTCCCAGTTTTGACATTCAATAATTTAGTTGTCCTAAGACAGCTTCTTCATTTTGACTTAAATGAACAAACTTACTGAACATCTACATGTGTAAGGTACTGGACCAATTTCTGCAGACATGAAGACATAAATGAAATAGTCTAGGAATTCAAGGGACTTATATCAGGATTTGAAGGGGGAGATGGGGTGGAGAACAGAGATAATAGATGTGCAGAAAATTGATAAATAGCCAAAGAAATATATTTCAAGAGGATTGAAATATTCACAAGTGGGAAAGGGCTGAGGTGATCAGGAAAAACTTGGTGTAGAAGGTGGTATTTGAGGTATTCTTTGAAGGAAATCAGAGATTCGAAGAAAAAGATACCGGAAGGGAGTATAATGTATTTGAGATCTGAAAAGAAAGGAGATGGAGGGGATGTAGTCAAAATAGTGCAGTAAAAGAAAGCACCTTTGCTTTGTTCCCCCAGCACATCTCTTCCACAATGATCTAGAAAATGCACCAGATCAGATTCTGGTTAGGAAAGCCAAGAAAAATCACTGAGTTATTTCCCACATCAGGATGACTTAGGCAGAAAGACAAAGGCATCTATAGAAACTGGGGCATTGAGCAGGCCAGGAGTGTAAGGTGATAACAGAAGAGAGTATTCCAGTGACAAGGAATGAAAGAGAGCAGAGACAAAGCACCAGGACAAGAAGCCTGAGGGCCAAAAGAGATTTCAGGGAATTGTGCATAAACTTTTTTTTTTTAAATTATAAAGCTTGTCCTCTGAGAACATTTGACTTAATTAGATTTCAAGGTCATTTATTCTTTGGTTTCTTATACATAATAGTTTCAACTACATGGCATAATATATAAACTTTTTAGTTAGTAAACAAATTCTGACTACTCAGCTAAAATTTTCAAAAGTTTTAGTGTATTTTTTTGCTGTCATTTGTTTTGTTGCTCCTTTTGTAGTAGTTTCAGATTAATAACAAATTACTGTTTTCTAAAAGAATATTAATATTTTCAAATGTTATTACAGTCTCTTTTTGAAGCAAAGTACCTAGAATCTATGGTTTGTAATTCTCAGCACAAAATTACTGGTGTAGTTATATCAAATAAATGTCATGGAGACTATAGTTTTAAAGCAGAAAATTTTTGAATATTTTGTATTTAGATGTTTGTCATTTCTATGTTTCCATGATTGATAACTATGACTGGAAATGCATTGTGAAAAAAAAGCCCTACAAAGGAGGTAAATTTGATTGAAAGTAACTATTGGTACTTTTTAATACACTAGTGGATTTGTTTATGGAAATTAATATCTTAATTCATCTCAAATGTAAAGATAGAAAATTACCTTCTATAAAGATGCATCACATACACTGGTTAGAATTTCATGTGACATAACACTGCAGTCACTAGTTATAACATCAAAGATGCTCACTGTAGGAACCTGAGGGAATTTAAAAACTCATTTACTCCATATTTACCAGTCCTAATTTTAAAAATCATTTGTTGACTAGAAGAAAGAGCAAGTACAAAAAAAAGCAAGTTTGGATTTTTTAAAGAAAAATTGTGGGGCTTTTTGTTTACCTGTTTTCTTACATAAATATTTGCAGGGTAAGACTTTTATAATAGATTTCAGGTAGAATGGAAAATACCAGATATTTTCATCATGACATATTTTCTCTGTCTTTTAATAAAGGGGAGAGGGACACAGATGAGACCCCCAGATAACTGATTCATCAAATTGCTCTTGTGTTAAGAGAAAAATAAATTCAGGATAAAGCTGAAGGATAATATAGAGGTAGAGAGGCATTTTTTTCCAGAAGAACTTTAAAGTGAATATTTTGTGATTGCAGGGAAAATAATCGGTACACCCATATTATTTTATTGTTATAAATATGGAATGAAACTCAAATAATTTTAAAAGAAAAATAAAAAATAGGTAAAGGAGTCCTATTAAATTCCTTCTATGACACAAATATGGTTTTCATACATAAATCAAGGAGAGTCAAAATAGAAACATGAGTACTGAGGGAAAAAGAAATCATAGACCAATTTCCTTGATGAATTTTGATGCAAAATTTTTAAATGAAATATAAACAAAGAGATCATAGTAATATGTTACAATGATCATACACTAAAACTAGGCTAGATTTATACCAGTAATGCAAAACTGCTTCAATGTTAGGAAAGCTATAAGTATAATTTGCCATATTAATAATAAAAAAAGAATAGAAAAATCACATGATTATTTTCAGAGAAGTAGAAAAATCTTTTGAGCTAGGTGCTGTAGTGAATAGAATGCCGGTCATGGAGTCAGGAAGATGTGAATTTAAATCTTGCCTCAGCCGCTTACTAGCTATGCTACCCTGGGTAAGTCATTTAAGCCTGTTTGCTTCATTTTCCTCATCTATAAAATGAGTTGGAGAAGGAAATGGAAAACCACTCCAGTATTTTTTCCCAGAAAAAAAGAGGGTCACAGAGAGTTCGACAGGACTGAAAACAATTAAACAACAAGTATCTCTCTAGCAACAAGAGCTGGCATTAACTATAACAGAGGCAAGCTAGAGGTAAGTAAGTAAGATTAAAAGTGAATCAGGGTTGTCCAATATCACCATTACCATTCAACATTTTACTAGAAATGGTAGCTATAGCAATAACAAAAGGAAAGAAAATGAAAAGAATAAGAATAGATAATGATTTAACTTTCCTTTTATCATCAACATGCTTCTTTTCAATTCCACAGAACTGTATTTACCCGCACAAGGTACCTTCCAGTGGTTTCCTCCATCCCCCCTCTTTTCAGCTTCCTTTGGGTGCTTTCTTCACTCATTAGGTTGTAAGCTCCTCTAGAGCAAGGAATACATTTCTTTTTCTTATTTGTATGCCTAGAACTTAGCACAGTTCTGAGAACAAAGTAAGCCCTTAATAAATGCTTACTAAATTGAACGGAATTGAAAGAGAGAACAAAACTATCATTTCGTAGATGATATGAAAGTTTATTCAAGAAAACCCTAAACTAAAATAAAAGCTAATTAAGACAATGGACAACTTCAGCAAATTTTCAGGACATAAAATAAATCCACATAAATCATCACATTTCTGTATATCACCAACAAAATAAAGAAGGAAGAGATAACAAGACAAATTCCATTTAAAAATAACTACAGAAAGCATAAAATACTTGGGGGGGGGGGGTCTACCTTCCAAGAGAAATACAAGCACTTTAGGAACACAATTAAAAAAAAAAACACTGTATACAGGAGAGATCTAAATAATTGGATAAATATTAATCACTCATGAGTAGGCTGAGCCAATATAATACAGATTATAATAGTGATTAAATTTATTTACTTATTTTGTGACATACTAAGCAAATTACTAAAGCACTATGTTATAGAGCTTGAAAAAAAATAAAAATCATCTGGCGTAACAAAAAAAATTAAGAATATCAAAGGGAATAATTTTCATAAATGGAAAGAAGTGGGGCTAGCATTACCAAATCTAAAAATAATTTGAAGCCATAGTTGTCAAAACAATTTGGTATTGGAAAAGAAGTGGAAAGTTTGGTCAATGGTATACATTAGATACACAGTATTCAAAAGTAAATAAGCATAGTAACCTAGTATTTGATAAATCCAAAAACCTCAGTGATTGGGGCAAGAACTGATTATTTGACAAAAAAATTAGTTGGGAAAACTGGAAAGCAGTCTGGCAGAAACAAAGTATAGACTGTTCATTCTATATCTTAACATAAGTTCCAAAAAGGCACGCAATATAGTCATAAAGGGTGATGTAAAAATCAAATTAGAGGATCATAGAATAAATTACCTAACAAATCCCTGAGAAGAATCCATGAATAAACAAGAGATAGAAAGGTTCACCAAAGGTAAAATGGACAATTTAATTACATAAATTAAGAAATTTTGTGCAAACAAAACAATGCAGATAAAATTAGAAAGGTAAGTAGACATTTGGGGAAAAAATATTTTCAGCCATTTTCTCTGATATTGATCTCCTTTCTAACACAAACACACACACATAGTGAGCAGTCAAGTTTATTAGAATAATAACTATTTTCCAATTGATCAACAGTCAGAGGAAGAATTATCAATAGTCATATAAAGAAATAATTTAAATGATTTGTGTGGAACTCAAATAGAAATGGATTCCCGACTTAGAAAACCACAAATTAGCATTATCTATGTTTTAATATATATATATGTATATATGTATATATATATATATATATACATAACATATATAATTGTGTTAATCATTTTCCAAATACATATTAATTTGGTTCAATTTTCACTTAGGAAATTTTATTGATGATATGCAGCCCATGGTTGATGTCTGTGCTTTAAATCACTAATAATTAGAAAAATATAATTTCCAACTATTTCGAGGTACTATCTCACATGCATCAGCAAGGTTAAATTGACAAAAAAGGAAAATAAAAAATGCTGAAAGATCTATATTAAAACAGAGTATTTAATACACTGTTACTGTACAATGAACTGTTCGAACTATTCAGTTAAACAATTTGGAACTCTACTCAAAATGATATGAATTTGTGCATACTTTTTATCTCAATGAAACTGCTACTAGGGCTATAACCCAAGGAGTATAAAGGAAGAAGAAAAGGACCCGTACATGCAAAAAGATATTTATAATCACTCTTTTTGTGGTTACAGAGAATTGGAAACAAAGGGACTACCTATCAATTGGAGAATGACTAAACAAATTGTGTTATGAAGGAGATAGAATACTATTGTGAAGCAAATGGTTTCAGAGAAACCTAGGAAGACTTACATGTACTAATACAAAGTGAAACAAGAAGAACTGGGAGAACAAGTTTACAACAACAACAATATTGCAAATATAATTTACACTGAAAAACTTCGGAACTCTGAACAACAAAATACTCAACCACAATTTCAAAGAGCTCATGATGACAAATGCTATCCACCTTTAGGTAGAGAAATGATGTACTTTGAATGCATATCAAAACATATGTTCTTTTCATTCTTTGTTTCTTTTCTTTAGGTCATGGTTAATTCAGGAAGTTATTTTCCATGACTTACATATATTTGTAATGGGCTTTATATTTTCTTGCCATCTCAATTGGTGGGAGATGCAGAGGGGAAGGAGGAGAGAGAAAATCTGGAACTAAGAATAAAGTAAAATTGAAAAACTAAAAAGATAGTAGTTAAAATATCAAGTATGGTCAATAGCAAATAAGTCAGTCTGTCTCAAAAAGAGACTTTAATCTAGGAGAGAAATGTGAAATAAGCCTTGTAAGTTGGAGCTATATTCTAAAAGACTTTACATGATTGACTATTAGGGGTTTCAGGATCAGAAGGCCTGTATTCAAATCCCAACTCTGTCCCTTATTTCTCTCTCTCTCTCTCTCTCTCTCTCTCTCTCTCTCTCTCTCTCTCTCTCTCTCTCTCTCTCTGTGTGTGTGTTTGTATCACCTTAGGTAAGTCATTTTTCCTCTTTGGCCCATAGTTTCTTCATCTGTAAAATCAGACATGAGAGACATAAGACCAGATGACCTGTAAGGTACTTTCCAGACAAGATCCTTTATTTTTTTTATTGCTTTCTTTTCTTTTTTTCTTTTTTATTAATTTATTTTGATTTATCAATAATCACTTCCATGATTTTGACTTTAAAATTTTTCTCCCCCTTCCTCCCCACCAGGCGCACAATCTGATATGTGCTATACATTTACATTCACATTAAACATATTTTCACATTAGTGATGTTGTAAGTAAAAATTAAAACCAATAGGATGAACCATGAGAAAGAGGAAACAAAACTCAACAGAAGAGGAAAAAAATAGCAATTCAACTTCCATAGTTCTTTCTTTGGATGTGGATAGCATTTTCCATCACCAGGCCTCTGGAGATGTCTTAAATCTTTGTATTGCCAGGAAAGGTTAAGTTTATCAATATTAGTCATCACACAATGTGACTGTTATTGTGTACAACATTCTCTTGGTTCTGCTCACTTCACTCAGCATCAGTCTTTCCAGGTTTTTCTGAAGTCAGTCTGTTCATCATTTCTTACAGCACAATAGTATTCCATCACATTCATATACCACAACTTGCTCAGCCACTCGCCAATTGATGGGCATCCTTTCAATTTCCAATTCTTTGCCACCACACAAAGAGCTGCTATGAATATTTTTGTACGTGTAGGTCCTTTTCCCATTTGTGTGATCTCTTTGGGATATAGCCCTAGAAGTGCTATTGCTGGGTCAAAGGGCATGCACATTTTGATAGCCCTTTAGCCATAGTTCCAAATTGCTCTCCAATATGGTTGGATCATTTCACAACTCCACCAACAATGCATTAGTGTTCCAATATTCCCACATCTTCTCCAACATTTATCATTTTCCCGTTTTGTCATATTGGCCGTTCTGATAGGTGTGATGTGGTACCTCAGAATTGTTTTGATTTGCATTTCTCTAATCAATAGTGATTTAGAGCATTTTTTCATATGATTATAGATGGCTTTAATTTCTTCATCTGAGAACTGTCTGTTCATATCCTTTGACCATTTATCAATTGGGGAATGGATTGTATTCTTATAAATTTGACTTAATTCTCTATATATTTTAGAAATGAGGCCCTTATCAGAGACTGGTTATAAAAATTCTTTCCCAATTTTGTATCTTCCTTCTAATCTTAATTGCATTGGTTTCCAGTCAAGTTCCTTTAATTGTATGACATATGATACTATCAAATATGATCTATGACCCTGAGATTTTATAAACCTATCATTCTATGACATACAAATGCAATGACTCTAGAGATAATAGGGAACTACAGGAAATTTTTTGAGAACAGAAAAATGCGGTCAAATCTATATTTTAGAACTATCAGTTTGACAGTATTATGTAGAATAAATTAGATATTAAAGAAACCAAGCAGAAAGATCAATTAGAAGGTTAGAGGTGATAAAGGTCCAAACTAGTGGTGAGGCTATTGTAACTGTAAAGAGAACCAATGGGAAAGATGTTGTAGAGGGAAAATTGTCAATACTTATTTGAGGATCATGCAATTAAACATTATATGCTTTAGTTTTCTTATTTGATCTATTGAACTCAGGATGGTTGTGTGGCTCTTATGAGACAAAACATAGGAAACTGGTTTAAAAGGAATAGGGAAAAAATTAAATACCATGCATTGTTAATAGAAGCCCCTCTCTCACAGCCTATAAATGAATAAGATACATTAGGTCTGAGCCAGATCATTGCTTTACCTCTCAAGAGAGCCAATATGGTGAAAGAAATGTTTTCAAGATAAGTCATAATGGTAAAGAATATAATAGACTGATAATTTTTGCTGCAATATCAGGACATCATATCCTTTGAAACTTCTATGGAAAAAATAATATTATGTTTTGTTAACTAACATTAACCCATCCTGAATTATTTCAGGCTGACAAACTGCTTAGCAAACCTGTATCAGGTGATTTCATCATATATATTTTAACTATTTCAAAATTTGGAGATTTCTCTAGATTTTAGTAACTGAACAATGCCTTAGTAATTAGGAGGGTGAATTGCTCCAGTTTTTCTACTTTGTAGGGATGGGAAAAGATACTTTTTTATGAAATTGACTCATCTGTGAAATGGGAAAGAAAAGTAAAAAGAAAAACCCTTGCATAGAACCAAGACAGTGGAATAACAGGGAGTAATACAGGGAGTTCTGTTCCCACCACAATCATCAGAAACAATCTAGAAAATACAGCAAGGTCAATAAAGAGAGACAGATGGAAATATCTGAGGACAGCACCCAGTGACTATGCCCAAGGCCAAGATAAGATTTTAAATCTATACGGGGCAGAGCAAGCTCATGCAGGATCCAGGAATAGGGATTGTAATTTAGAGAGAAGACCTGCCGAGGAAACCTCCTGCAGGATATAAGAACAGGCAATATAATTAAATATAAGTCTTATTAGTGGTTCTTATTTGTTGATTTAAAAAAAATTGAAAGAAAAGGAAAAGGAATACCCTGGGGTAGAGTAAAGAAAAAGAAATCTAAGGAAAATTATCCCACATAATCTGGAAAACTATTCTAAAAAAAGGGGAAAGGATGGGAGAAGCACTTACATTTGACTCTTCCTCTCAATTGAAATGGTCAAAAGAGGGAAGAACACACACATACAAAAGAGAGAGAGAGAGAATTAGGCACAGAAATAGAAAGGAAAGGAGAGAATGGAGAAGGAATTTAGGGAATGAGTAGCTCAAGGGAGTGATTAGTTTTAAATTAAACTGACTAAAATGTACAAAAATACTTAAAGTTCTTTTTTTGAGATGGCAAAGAATTATAAATTGAGAGCCTGTTGTTCATCATTGGTAAATGGCTAAACAAATTATGCTATATAAATTGATGGACACCATTCTTTTGATATAAATTACAAAAGGAACAATTGCTGAGAAACCTGGGAAGAGTTTTAGAAGCAATGCAGAGTGAAATGAGTAGGACAAAGAGAATAATTTATACAATGGCAATTACAATGTAAAGGTAAACAACTTTGTAAGACTTAGGTTCTTTAATCAACATAATGATCAACCATGATTCCAGAAAATTAATGTTAAAGCAAGCAAGTTACCCACCTCCTGTTAAGAAAGGTAAAAGATTCATGGTGAAGAATCACACACACACACACACACACATCTACTGTGCCATTAAGCTGACTACAACTAAAACAGATTTTTTTCCCTATTCAATCAGTGATCTGTGTAAAAGATGTGCAAATAATGGTGGTCCTGAAGAAACAATTACCTTAATAAGTGAAACATTCCCCCATTTACTGTTTTCTATTATGTAGAAAGGATCAGACTGTTACTTAATCCATCAGCTAATTATCCAGCTAGGAACTGGTGTGTGTGTGTGTGTGTGTGTGTGTGTGTGTGTGTGTGTGTGTAGAGCACTAACAGCACTACCCACAGGACCCCAGGTATGTCAGAATGTGTTCAGTGTATGTGCTTGGCATTTCCTGAAATGGCTGAAATATTCCCATTGCTTAAAAGGATAATGTGCTGTGCCTGGACAGAAGCTCTCAGACAATTCCCCACTTCCATTGCAATAAGGAACCTTGCCTGAGCACATGCAGGAGCAAGACTGGCCCCAAGATTTAGGTATACGATGTGGGACATTCCAAAAGTACTAAAATTGGAGAAATAAAAGCTTTCGTCTATCCTCTAAGTTCTATCTCTATATCTGGGAATCCTTTCAATCTTGACTAACTGACAACATTCTTAAGATTTAGGTGGATGATTTATTAAAATATCATAAGGTTAAACAGCAAGAATATATCAGGAAAAAAATGAAAGTTTTCAAATAGCAAAACTGTAAATGAACTGCTTCATCTCATTTAATCCTCTGCCTACTAAATGAAAGAAGGGAGAGAAGAATCAAGGGAAGGGCTTAAAGATTTGGAAGTCACCAAAATATACTTAATGAGCACTTAAGGAAAACCAAAATTAGGATTTATTTTTTAAAGAACGACTTCTATCTCAATTTCAATGTGGCTGAGAAGTTTCAATCCAGCAGTCAATCCCATTAATTTCCTGGGGTCTTTTCTTGGGAAGTTGGTCACATGCAGATGTAGTGTTACTGTGTGGCCATTACAATCGCCCAGGATCTATTCCCACTCTTCCTTTGTTGTACTCAGTAGAGCTACAGTGGCAGTAGTGAAAGGGAACTACAATTAAAAATAGTATGCAGGTTTAGACTGTTTTGTCATGTAGGATTTTCAAGTCTTTCAGAATTTTTTCCATTCCTGGCTTCATGGAAAAACAGCAAGAAATGGAAGACAGAGGTATCTAACCTCCCAGTTCCTGTCCATATGGAAGGAATGGAATGAAATGGTGAATTGGCCATCTTCCTAGGTGAAGGAAAAAAAAAAGCAACAGTCCAAGAAACATGGCTGAGTTAATATGCCAACAGGCAAAATCTTGCTCTCCCTCCCAATATCTTGCAACATTTTGTCATTTCTGAAACCCCTCCACAGAGATTCTTATAACCCCAGTTTTCTCACATATATTTAGCACAGAAGAAAGTGATTTCTAGTGGTAATATTAAAAATATTAATAATTTCATGGCATTCTAGATCTCCTTTTCTTTTTTTTTCCTTTTAAAAGAGAAATGGTAATGGGGGGGATGGAGTTGGGAACAGTCTATTGCAACAATAATGTGCTTGAGTGATCCTTAGATTTTGAATACCATGAATGGTATGGTACCAAAATACACAGGAACATGTAATCTACAGGTCTTGTCATTTATAAATTTGACTTTTTTAATGTGCTTTGTCATGTAAAAATGGATATTAGGGAATTTTGATCATATGAAGTGTGTTGACCTTATTTTTCTATAAAAATAAAATTTTTCCCATCCCATCTCCTCAGTTCATTCTCCCCCCATCTCTTGCCCCTTCTCTTTTTTTCCCCCCTTTGGTCTCTTAAGAATCTAGTGAAAGAAAGTTATCAATGCTATTTCTGTGCATAGAACAAAGAAGTTAGTCTGAATGAGAGTGACTTCTTGGTTTATATTCATGAAGAATTACAGGGAGTCAGCCAAGGAATCCAAAAGAAAATTAAAATTGTTTTTAGGGCATTTATGCTTCTGACAGAGACCAGGGACCCCTTTCAAAATCATTTGCATAGATACAAAGCTAATAGTAAATACACGAATAATGGATTTTAAAGTGAGAGTGGTCCAGGTTGATCTATGATTTAAAAAGGAAATAACAAAAAAGTGAGTTACAAGCTTGCTGTCATCATCGTTTGTGGAAAAGGTTGAAAAGGGAATAAAATATTTTTATTTTCCTATTACATTAGTCTTGGAAATGATTCTAAAAATAAATGTAAACAATATTTTATTTTGAAATCCCTTATTAAGTGTTTATATCAAATACATCAAGTAACAGCGGGACTGGTTTTGGTTTCTCAAACTTTTTGTCTTAATGCTCCTATAACATTATTCAAACTAAAGTTTTCTTTTTTTTCCTGTTTTTAAGCATTTAATTTAAAGTTTTGAGTTCCAAAGTCTATCCCTCCTTCCCTCCTTCCCCTCCCATCTCCCTATGAAAGTAAGCAATCAAATATAAGGTTACACATGTATAATTATGTAAAACATTTCCACATTAGTAATTACCATTTTAATTCAGACTATTTTTGCTTTCACTTAGTGTGAAATGATGATAGCTACTTCTATCTTTTTTTCACTTCAGCTGGAAGATGAGATTATTCTTCAGCTATTATTTTAAATTTAAGTGTAGAGTCATGTGTGATATATATTACATATGTATCATATATACACATGTACGTGTATATATGCATGCATGTGTATATAACCCAGTTATTTGAAAATCATAATTATTATATCATTACTAATATTAGTATAATTTCAGTTCATACATACACACATACATATATTTCTGAATAACCAAGACCTACTGCTGCCAATATTACAACTAATACGAGTGATAAAATAATTATTCGAATAGCTTGTTTGTGTCAAAACAAGACACATTAAACCTGTAGTCATCAAGGAAAATTCTGTGATGTTATATGTCAACAGAGTTTTGAGATTCTGATTCAAAGCTCAAAGAGAAATACTTAAATAAAGCATGCAACACCTTTGAAATATCAGTCTTAGTGCACTCTTTTGGAAAAGTAAAAAAATAAAATAAAAAGCATGTTTAGAAAGTAGCCAAAGAAATCTGTATTAAATTAATGAAATACTGTGACCATCAACCTGAGACAGTTATGGAAAACTTAATACTACCTTGTCAAAAGAAAGATGAAGATTAGGTAAGTGTTTTTAGATTGCTTGATAAACAGATAAAACATGTATAGAAATGCTTCCTGTACAGACACTTCAAAGAGTAATACTAAGAACTGATAGTAGGTATACCTCACTAGATTTCTTAAGCATAAATGATATTGACATTTTCTCTGACTGAAATCTGTCAAGGATAACATCCAAGACAGAAAAAATGCCTCCCCCTTCAACATGGCCAAAATCCATGTGGACAAAATGAAAAGTATATTTCAAGATGGGAATACCAAACAAATTCTGAAGTGTTAAATAAATAAATAATAAAAAAATTAGTAAGTACTAATAAAGAAATGGAGAATTTTATGAGAATAATACAAGACTAGGTCATTGCTACCTGAAATTAGAAGTCATTTAAACAGTTTGTGATTATTTATTAGAGCAGATTTTTCCAGGAAATATTAGATATCTTGCAAAATATCATTGTGAATTATAAAAAAAATGGCACCTACAAAATATCCAGGAAAAAAACATGAAATATTGGCTACAAATATACCTCAGAAGCTCACTAAATTAATATAACAGTCAATATAAAATAACTCCTCCTTGTCCATAGAAAATAAATCCCCACACTATAAACAAAGGCTGCAAAATATCTTTAAGAATTCAAAAGAGAATTTATAATGAAGATGAACCATTAACATAGACAGTTGTAGTTCACAATTACCTAAATATAACACTGATCCATTAAAATTTAAGAGTGTTTTTAATAGATGTCATGATACTTAATACTAGTAGTCTCCAAAATTTATTGAATGAAAACCTTTGAGCATACAGAGACACCCAACAGAAGAAATAAAAATCTTGGAAACTGGGTCAGTTACATATCCCCTCATTAGATGCTTTACTGGAGTTTTCCTGAAGATGATTTTAATGAACCTAGAGAAGATGCATATACATCTCTATTATCTTATTCAATTTTAAGAGACATTTTACCCACCTGTTTAATAGTGAATAGAAAATTCCATATAAAACACCATTAGATTAATGACATATCTGAAGACTGTTTCATTCACAAATTCCATCAAAAATATGAGAATGGTAATGATGATGATGATGATGATGATGTATGGTGATTAATTCCAGATTCAACAGATGAAATGAGTAAGTTAAAGAATGGAATCAAAAGACTCTATAAGCAACATGGACTCAGAAAACAGTAAATGAATTCAAATGCATCAAATGAATGGATGCCATTTAGATTTGTTTGTAGAAAGGGAAAGTAGGTGGCTTATAATAGTAATTATGGACCAGATCATAGGAATCAGTAACTACAGAAATGTTATTCTTAAGGAGCTTGAATTTGTGATCAATGTAGGCTATTCAAGGTAATAATGGAAACAATACAACACATCATTGCCTATTTAATACTTAGAAAGACACAAATTGGTGCCAAGAATTATATATCATCAGCTCACTCTTTTTTTAATCAATTAACAGATGGCTAATCCCAATGCTCTGAATATGAATCTCAAAATCTCCTTAAGAAAGGAATTTAACCAAAAAAACTCTACTTGAACTAGGACAATATCATAGTCCAAACTGTTGATCGCAATCATCTAAGCATGCCATTTATGTATCTGAAACACCCTTAATTGATTTCATTTTTCCAATTACTCATAATATGTAAGAAGAAATATGAAAACAACAAAAGTTTTTAGCATATGAAGACCTGATTGAATAAAGTAAAATCATATTGGAATAGGTTGAAGTGCATATCATCCATGTTGCCCTGGATGCTACTAGAGTTGTACTGAGCTTGCTTTCTTCAGGGAGCCTCCAAAGAATATTTTTATCCTAGTGCTTTTATTAAGCAAAAAAAAAAAAGTTAACTCTTCATTTAATAATCAAAAGAACATTGAATATAAAGCAATTATAACAGAATAGTGATTTGTCCTAAGACCAATTATTTCTGAATCTCTTTGAATTGATGAGTAAGGTTATTGTTTTTGAGGACTAGGAGGACAGGGATAGGAAATAGACTGGGATAGTAGATCAAGATCTGCTCTTAGGGTCAGGAACATTTGAGTCCTGCCTCTGAAAAATATTGACTAAGTGACCATTCCCAAGTCACTTAAACTCTTATTTCCTTGTGTAATCCAAGAAAAAAATAGTAGAACAATTGCTAATCTCCATTACTGGATCAGTTTCTTCACTAGGAATTCTGCATACAAATGAAATCATAGATCTTAAACTAAAGTAACATACATTTTAGAGTACTTTGAAGTTCACTAACAACAATAAGACAACATATCAAAAATCTTGCAATGCGAAGTATGCCTTTAGGGAAAACATATCTCTAATACTTCAGTCAATAAAAATAAGAAAGAACCGGTCAACAAATTGGGCACGATAACTGAAAAAATAGAAAACCTACAAATTTTAAAAGCTTAATTAAATGAAAAAAATACAACCAATGAAAACTGAAAAAGATATTAAGGGAAAGAAAAATAAAGTATATAATTTGTTAATTTGATTAAAAACAATGAGAAAACTAAATTACCAGTATAAAAGGAGAAAGGAGAATTCTAAATGAATGTATAAATAATGGATATCATTTCAAAGTATCTTCCCTACTTTATACCAATAAAACTCACATCTTAAATGGAATAGATATTTACCAAAAAATATCTCAGAGGAAGAAATTGAACAAAGCAAAAATGAAGTCCCAAAGAAAATCTCTGGAACTAAATGGATTCTCAAGCAAACTCTACCAAACATTAACCAAAAAAAATCTAATATTGTACTGTATTTTCAACATTTTCAAAAAGATTACCTCTTAATTCATTCTATGACAAAAAATATGATCTTGATAGGTAAACTATGGAGATGAAAAACAGAAAAAAACTATTTGATTACATCAAAGTAACATTAATTCTATCTATCTATCTATCTATCTATCTATCTATCTATCTATCTATCTATCT